>NC_041741.1:21832191-22134096 GCF_004115215.2 Ornithorhynchus anatinus | reverse complement strand
CAGGTGTCTTTGAGGAGATGTGCTTTCATGGGGAGTTTTAGGGTGGAGCTAATGTTGGACTGTCAGATATGAAGTGGGAGGGAGTTCCAGGCCTGAGGGAGAATGTGGACAAGTCAAAGATGAACATGATGGACATCATAGATGAACATGATGGACATGATAGATGAACACAAGGTACAGAGAGTAGGTTGGCATTAGAGGAGAGGAGTTTGCAGGTTAGGTGGTAGTAGGAGATCAATGAGATTAGGTAGGGGGATGCTATCTAAATGAGGTATTTAATCCCCAATCAGTCAATAAATGGCATTTATTGAGTGCTTATTGTTTGCTGAGCACAGTTATAAGTGTAATACAATTGAGCTGGTAGATATAATCCCTGTCCACAAAGAGCTAACAGTCTAGATGGGGAGCCAGACATTGAAATAAGTCTTTAGTTTACAGATGAGGAAACTAACCCCAAGAGCCCTAATGATAAGCTTTCCCTATCTTTGTCTCAAAAACAGGGAGATGTCTACCAACTCTGTGGTACTGTAATCTCCCAAATGCTTTGTAAAGAGATGTACACTCAGTAAGAGTTTATAAATACTGCTAATTGATTCATTGACTGATTGATTGACTACCAATCAGTTTTCATTCAGTGAAGAAAGGGGCCACTTTTTATGGCCAGTCTACTCTTTCTGGTTGCCAACCTCTTGCTCACCCTTTCCTTGTCCCCTGGAACTCAATCCCTGTTCACATCCGGCAGACGACTGTTCTGCCTGTTTTCAAAGACCCTCTGAAATTACATCTCCTCTTCTGATGAACTCTGATGAGCCTCTTATCTCCCCAAACTATTTCCCCCATATTACCACTGCAACATTTCTGAGTTTCCTAAACAGCAGCGTGGAAGCAGTGTGGTCTAGTGGATAGAGTATGGACCTGGGAGTTAGAAGGACCTGGGTTCTGATCCCAGCTCTGTCATTTGTTTGTTGTGTGGCCTTAGACAAGTCACTTAACTTCTGGGTGCCTCAGTTACCTCATCTGTAAAATGGGGATTAAGATTGTTACATGAAGGGAAAAAAGATACATTAAACAAACATTCAAAACTTGAAATAGTTCCACTGTAGAAAAAATCCAAAATCAAGGGCTCAAACTGAATTTTAGATAAATGAATCAGTCCTAGCTTCATTTGGCCAAAAACACATACTCAACTTCTGAGTTAGGGATTATTCATTTTAAACCCTGAGGCTAGAGAGAGCAAATGCATCATCTGGTTCTAAAATATTTTCAGAATATGTAGTTTAGGAGAAGGATATAAATTCTTCATTTATTTTGTAGAAAACACTGACCTAGAAGCTCATCTGTAGCCAGAACAGCCTACATTATCAAGAAGGCCTGTGCTATCAAACATTTTGTCTGTCCTAGTTCCTCAATTTCCTTTCTTTACTGTTAACCATAGCTGTGTGGAAATGTTTTGAACATATAAATGAAGAATTATCTAAAAAAACACAAAAAACCCACATTGTCACCCAATTGATATACATGTGGGGATTCAGATATTGGAAATAATAATAATAATAATAATGTTGGTATTTGTTAAGCGCTTACTATGTGCCGAGCACTGTTCTAAGCACTGGGGTAGACACAGGGGAATCAGGATGTCCCACGTGGGGCTCACAGTCTTAATCCCCATTTTACAGATGAGGTCACTGAGGCACAGAGAAGTGAAGTGACTTGCCCACAGTCACCCAGCTGACAAGTGGCAGATCTGGGATTCGAACTCATGACCTCTCACTCCAAAGCCCGTGCTCTTTCCACTGAGCCACGCTGCTTCCCTAAGGCTGAAGATGATGATGATGATAACGATGATAACAAAATTTTTAAGTTTCTTACTATCTGCCAAGCATTGCATTAAATGCTGGAGTAGATAAATGATCAGGCCAGACACAGTCCTTGTTCCACTTGGAGCATACAGACTACAAGCAAGGAGAAGAGAGAGTTAATTCCCATTTTATAGATGAGGAAACTGAGGTCCAAAGAAGATAAGTGACTTGCCCTAGTCACTTTGATGTCTTGGATGGAAGCCTTGGGTGACCATAGGACAGGTAATCCTCAGGCTCAGCTTTTGCAAAATGGGCTCTGTCTCCCACCCAAGTTCTAGTTTCTGGGTCTAAAATGCCAGGATTGTGGTGAGCCCATCATTGGGCAGGGATTGTCTCTATCTGTTGCCGAATTGTACATTCCAAGCACTTAGTACAGTGCTTTGCACATAGTAAGCACTCAATAAATATTATTGAATGAAAGAATGAGTCACTTTGTTCGGAGGAACTTCCCAAATTTCCTGACACTGAGGATGGAATGACTGACTTTTAGGAAATCCCCTTGGACATCAAAAGGGCCATCTAACTTCCAAGCTTCCCCAATGGTAATGACACCCTGGACATTAATTAGGTATCAGAGTGACATCTTTCATATAGGGTTCTAGTGCATAATGGCCCGGTTTGTAACAGGAGATTTCTCTGAAGGAACAAAGAATACACTTCAGAGATTTTTTTTTTGGTACAGATGGGAGAAAAAACATGGGGTGTATCATTTCTCTATAATCAATCAATCATTGGAATTTATTGAGCACTTACTATGCGGAGTGCAGTACTTTGTTCTCGGGAGAGTACACTACAATAGAGTTGGTAGCCACATTCCCGGCCCATAAAGACCTTACAGTATAGAGGGTAAGACAGACATTAAAATAAATAGTTCAGGGGTCACGTACCTAATTAGAGGGGGTCATGTAACTAGTTAGCATGCCAGATTATTTAATAAGAAAAGAGAACACGTGCCTTATATTAATCTCTGGAAGGAGTGAGGGTTCACCGCTCCTTTATTCATTCATTCATTCATTCATTCAATAGTATTTATTGAGCGCTTACTATGTGCAGAGCACTGTACTAAGTGCTTGGGATGAACAAGTCGGCAACAGATAGAGACAGTCCCTGCCGTTTGACGGGCTTACAGTCTAATTGGGGGAGATGGACAGACAAGAACAATGGCAATAAATAGAGTCAAGGGGAAGAACATCTCGTAAAAACAATGGCAACTAAATAGAATCAAGGCGATGTACAATTCATTAACAAAATAAATGGGGTAATGAAAATATATACAGTTGAGCGGACGAGTACAGTGCTGTGGGGATGGGAAGGGAGAGGTGGAGGAGCAGAGGGAAAAGGGGAAAAAGAGGGTTAAGCTGCAGAAAGGTAAAGGGGGGATGGCAGAGGGAGTAGAGGGAGAAGAGGAGCTCAGTCTGGGAACGCCTCTTGGAGGAGGTGAGTTTTAAGTAGGGTTTTGAAGAGGGAAAGAGAATCAGTTTGGCGTAGGTGAGGAGGGAGGGCGTTCCAGGACCGCGGGAGGACGTGACCCAGGGGTCGACGGCGGGATAGGCGAGACCGAGGGACGGTGAGGAGGTGGGCGGCAGAGGAGCAGAGCATGTGGGGTGGGTGGCAGAAAGAGAGAAGGGAGGAGAGGTAGGAAGGGGCAACGTGATGGAGAGCCTTGAAGCCTAGAGTGAGGAATTTTTGTTTGGAGCGGAGGTTGATAGGCAACCACTGGAGTTGTTTAAGAAGGGGAGTGACATGCCCAGATCGTTTCTGCAGGAAGATGAGCTGGGCAGCGGAGTGAAGAATAGACCGGAGCGGGGCGAGAGAGGAGGAAGGGAGGTCAGAGAGAAGGCTGACACAGTAGTCTAGCCGGGATATAACGAGAGCCTGTAACAGTAAGGTAGCCATTTGGGTGGAGAGGAAAGGGCGGATCTTGGCGATATTGTAGAGGTGAAACCGGCAGGTCTTGGTAACAGATAGGATGTGTGGGGTGAACGAGAGAGACGAGTCAAGGATGACACCAAGATTGCGGGCCTGAGAGACAGGAAGGATGGTCGTGCCATCGACGGTGATAGAGAAGTCTGGGAGAGGACCGGGTTTGGGAGGGAAGATGAGGAGCTCAGTCTTGCTCATGTTGAGTTTTAGGTGGTGGGCCGACATCCAGGTGGAGACGTCCCGGAGGCAGGAGGAGATGCGAGCCTGAAGAGAGGGGGAGAGGACAGGGGCGGAGATGTAGATCTGCGTGTCATCTGCGTAGAGATGGTAGTCAAAGCCGTGAGAGCGAATGAGTTCACCGAGGGAGTGAGTGTAAATGGAGAACAGAAGAGGGCCAAGAACTGACCCTTGAGGAACTCCAACAGTTACAGGATGGGAGGGGGAGGAGGCGCCTGCGAAGGAGACTGAGAATTAACGGCCCGAGAGATAAGAGGAGAACCAGGAGAGGACGGAGTCCATGAAGCCAAGGTGAGATAACGTGTGGAGGAGGAGGGGATGGTCGACAGTGTCAAAGGCAGCAGAGAGGTCAAGGAGGATTAGAATGGAGTAGGAGCCATTGGATTTGGCAAGAAGGAGGTCATGGGTGACCTTAGAGAGAGCAGTCTCGGTAGAGTGGAGGGGACGGAAGCCAGATTGGAGGGGGTCTAGGAGAGAATGGGAGTTAAGAAACTCTAAGCATCGATTGTAGACGACTCGTTCGAGGATTTTGGAAAGGAAGGGTAGTAGGGAGATAGGGCGATAACTGGAGGGGGAGGTGGGGTCAAGAGCGGGTTTTTTTAGGATGGGGGAGACGTGGGCATGTTTGAAGGCAGAGGGGAAGGAGCCATTGGAGATTGAGTGGTTAAAAATAGAAGTTAAGGAAGGTAGGAGGGCAGGGGCGATGGTTTTAATAAGGTGAGAGGGAGTGGGGTCCGAGGCGCAGGTGGAGGGGCTGGCACTTGCGAGGAGGGAGGAGATCTCCTCTGAGGATACTGCAGGGAAGGATGGGAAAGTAGGGGAGAGGGTTGGTGGGGGGGAGGGGAGAGGCGGAGGGGTGACTTTGGGGAGCTCAGACCTGATTGTGTTGATTTTCCTGAGGAAATAGGTGGCCAGATCATTGGGGGTGAGAGATGGGGAGGGGGAGGAACAGGGGGCCTAAGGAGAGAGTTAAAGGTCTGGAACAATTGGCGGGGGTGACGGGCATTGGTGTCGATGAGGGAGGAGAAGAAGTTTTGCCTGGCGGAGGAGAGGGCAGAGTTAAGGCAGGAAAGGATAAATTTGAAGTGTGTGAGGTCGGCTTGGTGCTTGGACTTTCGCCAGCAGCGCTCAGCAGCTCGAGCATAGGAGCGTAGGAGGCAGACGGAGGAGGTGATCCGGGGCTGTGGGTTAGTGGAGCGAGAGCGGCGGAGGGAAAGGGGGGCGAGAGAGTCGAGATGAGTAGAGAGGGTGGAGTTGAGAGCGGAGACCTGATCATCGAGAGTGGGAAGAGAGGACAGGGCGGCAAGGTGAGGAGAGATGCTATTGGAAAGATGGATGGGAACGAGAGAGCGGAGGTCTCTGTGGGGCAGTAGCGAAGATTTGCAGGGGGAGGGAGTGTGAGAGATGAGGCAGGTGAGAAGGTTATGGTCAGAGAGAGGGATTTCAGAGTTGGTGAGGGAGGAGATAGTGCAGCGGTAGGAGATGAGGAGATCGAGGGTGTGACCGAGTCGGTGAGTGGGCGCGGTATGGTGGAGGAGGAGGTCGGCAGAGTCGAGGAGGGATAGCAGGCGGGCGGCAGAGGAGTCATCGGGTACATCCATATGGATGTTGAAGTCTCCGAGGATCAGAGTGGGCAGAGAGAAGGAGAGAAGGAAGGTGAGAAAGGGGTCAAGGTGGTTGAAGAAGTTGGAGGTGGGACCGGGAGGGCGGTAGATGACGGCGACAAGTATCTGGAGGGGGTGGTAGAGGCGAATGATATGGGCTTCGAAGGAGGGGAAAGAGAGGGAGGGGGAGGATGGAGTCAGTGAAGCCAAGTTTGGATAACATGTTGAGGAGGAGGGGATGGTCCATAGTGTCAAAGGCAACTGAGAGGTCAAGAAGGATTAGGATAGAGTAGGAGTCATTGGAATTGTCAAGAAGGAGGTCACTGGTGACCTTTGAGAGGGCAGTTTCAGTGGAGTGGAGGGGATGAAAGCCAGACTGGGGGCATCCATGAGAGAGTTGGCGGAGAGGAATTGGAGGCAGCGAGTATAGATGACTGGCCCCAGGAGTTTGGAAAGGAAGGATACTTGGGAGATGGAGCGATAACTGAAGGGAACTGTGGGGTAAAGAGGGTTTTGTTAGGATGGGGGAGGCGTGGGAATGTTTGAAGGCAGAGGGAAAGAAGCCGCTGGAGAGTGAGCAGCTGAAGATGGAAGTAAAGGAGGGGAGGGGGAAGGGGTGAGAGTTGTTATAAGGTGAGAGGGAATGGAGTCAGAAGTGCAAGTGGAGGGGCTGGCACTTGAGAGGAGGGAGGAGATCTCCTCTGAAGATACTGCTGGGAAGGATGGGAAAGTAGAGGAGGGGGTCAAGAACACTAACTGTGTGCAAAGCACTGTGGCTGAGCCATGAGGCCCTTACCAGTCCTCTGTTGAACTCTGAGCTCTGGCTTTTCTGTTTTGTATGATTTTATCTGTGTTTCTTTTGTTTTCACCTTTTTGCAGTTGTCACCAAACTCCTCTCCTCTTTATTCTGAGATTGTGCCCCCTAAAGTATCAGGGACCATGTCTAATTCTCTCCCATATATTTTTTCCCTTCACTAGAGCAGTGCTTTCAGACCGTAGGTGCTTAACTAATGCTATCATTACTATTTGTCAAAAAAAATTAAAGGAATCTGCCTGTGTTGCTCATGAGAACCACCCTCAAGATATAGAGGATGTGGGAAGCAGCATGGCCTAGTGAATAGAGCACGGGCCTAGGAGTCAGAAAGTCATGGGTTCTAATCCCCGTTCAGCCACTTGTCTGCTGTGTGACCTTGGGCAAGTTACTTCACTTCTCTGTGCCTCAATTACCTCATCTATAAAATGGGGATGTAGACTGTGAGCCCTATGTGGGACAGGGACTGTGTCCAATCCGATTTGCCGGTATTCCCCCCACCCAGCGCTTAGCACAGTGACTGACACATAGTAAGTGCTTAACAAATACCACAATTATTATTAATATTACAGTACATGACACAGAGTAAGCACATAACAAGTACCATACTCATTATGTAGCATCTTGAGAGGCATCACAACAATATAAATAGAAAATGAGTCTAAATGAACCTGCCTACATCATTTTTCTAAAAAAATGTAGAGTCCATTTCCGAGGCACCTCCAGTTGTTGCCCACATCAAACAGAAACTCCTTCCCATCAGCTATAAAGCTCTCAGTCAGCTTACCACCTGCTCCCTTCCATCACTGATCTCCTACTAGCCCAGCCCACACACTTCGCTCTTCTGGGTCCAGCTTGGTCACTGGGCCTCGATCTCGTTTGTCTTGCCTCCGATCCCTTTCCCACATCCTCCCTCTGGCCTAGAATTCTCTCCCCCTCCATAAACATCAGACCAACACACTCCTACTTTTAAAGTCTTTTTAAGGCTACATCTCTTCCAAGAGGCCTTTTCTGATTAAGCCCTCTTTTCTCTGACTCCCTCTCCTTTCTGCGTTTTCTGTGCAGTTGGATCTGAACACCGTAAACACTTTATATTCACCCCTCCCTCAGCCCCACAGCACTCGTATACATACCCATAATTCATTTATTTATATTAAAGTCTGTCTCCCCCTCTAAACTGTTAGCTCATTAGGGGCAAGGAACATGTCTACCAACTCTGTTCTACTGTAATAAAAGTTATAATAATTATGGCATTTGTTAAGCACTTACTATGTGCCAGGCACTGTACTGAGTGATATCCTAAGCACTTAGTACAGTGCTCTGCACACAGTTAGCACTCAACAAATACAATTAATTGATTCACTGACTGGTAAATTAGCACAAATACAATTAGAATTAATTGATTAATTGAATTAATTGATTGATTGGTAAGTAAAGCCTAAGATTATGTATGGAAATCCTACATGCAACCAAAAAATTTCAGTGGCAAAATAGAAGTTAATGCTGCACTGAAATCCACAACAACAGATTCAGAAGTAGAGACCAAAATCTGCTCCAATACATTCACAGCAGAGAATCAATTCAGGGAAGTCTATGTTTCCCTACTTCTCAAGAATCTCCAATCATTACCCATCCACCTCCACATCAAACTGCTTACCATCATGGGCTTTAAAGCACTCAATCTCCTTGTCTTCTCCTACCTTATCTCACTGATTTCCTAGCACACTCATGTGGCTACTCTTATGTCAACCTACTCTCAGTACCTCTACCTTGTAACTACCCCTGATCCCTTGTCTATGTCCTACTTCTGGCCTGGAACTCCCTCCCCTTTCACGTATGACAGACCTTCACTCTCCCCGTCATCAAAACCTTATTAAAATTACAACTCCTCCAAGAGGCTTTCCCTGACTAAGCCTTCCTTTTCCCTATTCCCTTGCCCTTCTGTGTCGCCCTTGCCCATGAAACTGCACACTTTAATCACTTGATAATCACTCCACCCTCAGCACATATGTACATATCAGTAATTTATTTCAGTGTTTGTCTCCCCCTCTAGACTGAAAACTCCTTTTGGGTAGAGAACGTGTCTAACAACTCTGTTATATTGCACTCTCCCAAGTATTTAGGAGAGTATTAGTGCTCTGCACACAGTAAGGACTCAGTAATAATAATGTTGGTATTTGTTAAGCGTTTACTATGTGCAGAGCACTGTTCTAAGCGCTGGGGTAGACACAGGGGAATCAGGTTGTCCCATGTGAGGCTCACAGTCTTAATCCTCATTTTACAGATGAGGTAACTGAGGCACAGAGAAGTTAATTGACTTGTCCAGAGTCACACAGCTGACAAGTGGCAGATCCGGGATTAGAACCCACGACCTCTGACTCCCAAGCCCGTGGTCTTTCCACTAATCACGCTGCTTCTCAGTGAACCTTTCACTGTAGAATTTCCAATGTCTAGTACAGTCTCTTCAGTGTAATTTCCAAACCATATTCAATTTCAAATTCCTGGGCAAGATCCCTGAAGATAGAGTCCTAGAAACCATTCAGCTTGCTAGTACAGAAGCATCTCATGATCATCTCACCCAACTTTTATATGTGGATCATATGAGAAGAATGGATAATTGAAGGGTCCTGAAGCAACGATCACCTGCCAAATTTAAAGGAAATTTATGCAATCCCTAACTAACATTCCCTGAAAACATTTCACAGTCTTTGCTTCCAAAGTACATTTCAGGTTCTAAAACATCATTATTTGTGATCCCATCTTGCCACTCACATGATTCAGATAAAACAAGTGGTAGAAGTATGACAACATTCACTTTCAAGAAAATCTTTCTCTTATCTAACTTGGATACTCTTGCTGTAGATTAACTAAATTTCCTCTATGGACAGGAGAAATATATGGTCACCATAGTCACCCTCTCCTGACCCGAGAGAGCACAAGGACAAGCGGAAGCCTAGGGTGATTACTACCCCTGGCAATTCTCAGGATTTCTTATCATTCTCCACCTCGGCAACGGTCAGTTACCTCTAGAGCAAACTGAGCAAACTCGCTCGGGTTTGTTCTCTGTTGTCCTCTATCTCTGGGCAGGTGTTGGCTTATCGGGTCCCAGCCGGATCGCCTGCCCATCTGCATCCTTCAGTCTTGTATTCACACAGCTGAGCAATCTTGACTAGAATCCAAAAATTACATTGACCTCTGCCATGATAAATGATCCCTCTCATGTTAAAACTGCCCTTTCACTATCAAAACAATGCTAATTTTCTTGCCTCAGCACCTGTTCCAGGCTCTTAACTGCCTTCTCAAGCTTCCATTCAGTGCCTCCACCTTCTCTTTCCCTTACTCCCAGCGACCTCCCAAGTTCTTTTATGAACAAGATCATGGCTAGATATGACTTTCCTCCAGGAACTGGGCCAGAAAATATTACTGGGAAATGAGCTATGAACAGTCAAGTGGGGGAAAGGGTTGGGTGGAGAGGAGGGGCTCTGAGGAGTGAAAGCTTGGCTGCTTCCTCCTTTATTCACTCTGAGCAACCCCTAGTCCAGCTGCTAGCAGAGGTGACTCAGACCAACCCACCCAGAAACTACTGCACTCTCTTGCTCTCTCCTCTCTTTCTTCTCCCTCTTCTCCATTTTCCCCCTCTCTTCTTTTCCTCTTTAGCTAAGTTTTTCATTTTCTCCTTCTTTCATTCTCTGTCTTAGCCTTTGTCTTCACTTTTTTCTATCTGCCAATTTCTCTTTCTTTTTATTTCCTAGTTTTTTGGCTTCACTCCTAAAAGTCCCTTCCTAATCTGTCCTTCCAAAATTACCATTTGCCTTATAACAAATCTCCATGGTATAAGAAACCCCTTGGCTGCATACGCGAGAACTGTAGAAGATTGAAAAACTAAATATCGTTACAACTACTTACTTTCTGCTGTTTTTATGGTACTTGCTAAGAGCTTTCTTTGTGCCAAGGACTACACTAAGCATAAAATTTGCAGTCTAAGTAGGAGTAAGTAGGATTTAATTCCCTTTTTATAGATGAGAAAAGTGAGGCACAGAAAAGTTAAGTGATTTTCCCAAGGTCACACAAAAGACAAGTGGTGGGACTGGGATTAGAACCCAAATCCTCTGACTCTCAGGCCCGTGTGCTTTCTACTAGGCCAGGCTGCTTCCCATTGTTACGTGACATGAAAAGTATATACAAATCCGAGATGTTGAGGCAAGACCATTATAAAGACATAAATAAAGACACCCACTTCCGGTCATTTGCAGAAATTGAGGTATCTTCAGTGCTTTAGGTAAACTGCCATTTTTCACATGAATTTGGAAAAATGGCAGACATAGGGCAAAAATCACTGCTCAATTCTTATTGTATTCCTCCAGGAAAACAAAGCAAAACCAACCTCTATTGTCATGAAAACTCTGAAAATCATATTGCTTTCTTCCACTGAAACCTTTCCTTGGTTTAATTTGGTGTTTCATAGAAAGCAAAATCTAGTTAAGTGAAAATATTTCAGGCCTTTCTTAACTTGCTTGGACCATGGGGTAAGAACAAGTGGCTGTGGTTAATCCCGGCTATTTCCTGCTTACTTACATGTAAATTCTGTGCTTCAACAAATCATTTACCATTATTACCTAATTTTAAAAGAGATATGCATCATTTCTGTCCAACTCTGTAGAATCAGCAGAAAATTATCTAGATCTTGATTACATAACACCTTTTCATAATGCACAGCATTGCATAACTAGAAAATCACCAGTCAATATTGATGATCAATCATTAAACTTGGCTGTGTTTAATCATGTATATTATCATGTATAATGTCATGTAATATCATATTAATGTTTATATGCTTAATTGATCAAGCTATAAAAAACTGTTATGCCTTTTGGAAAGAGTTGATCTCTGTCTCAGCTGAAAAAGGGGGAATCACTGTAATTGGGAAACACTGTGATCTTGTGGATAAAACACAGGCCTGGAAGCCTGTTCTAATCCCAGCTCTACCACTAGCCTGCTGTGTGACTTTGGCCAAATCACTTAACTTCTCTTTCCCTCAGTGTTCTCAATGGCAAAATGGGGATTCAATACCTGTTCTCCCTCTTACTTAGACTGTGAGAATCATTTGGGACAGGACCTGTGTCTAACCTGGAGATCTTGTATCTACCCGCAGTTCTTAGAACAGTGCTTGGCACACTGTAAGCACTGAATTGCTATTATTATTATTAGTAGTAGTAAAATACTTTAAAAATCAAGATGTATGCCACTGACAGAATCAATCAATCAAGGGCATTTATCGAACAGTTACTGTGTGCAGAACACTGTCCTAAGTGCTTGGAAAAATACAACAGAGTTGGTAAACATGAACCCAGCCCTCAAGGAGTTTGCAATCTAGTGGGGAAGATTGACACCAAAGTAATTTCTTGCCAGGAGAAAGAAGGAAAAGTGGATATCCACTCTGCTCTCCTTCAAAGCCTTATTAAAATGACAACTCTTCCAGGAGGCCCTTCCCAAATAAGCCATTTCCCCTACTCTTTCTCCTTTCTATCTATGCATTTGGGTTTGAACGCTTTAAGCACTTAACATTCATCTTGCCCTCAGCCCCCCAACACTCATATTCATATCCATAATTTATTTTAATGTTGATCTCCCCCTCTAAATTTTAAGCTCCTTGTGTCCAGGGATTGTGTCTACTAACTCCATTGTATTGTACTCTCCCAATGTTTACTACAGTGCTCCCACTCATAGTAAATGCTCATTAAATACCAATGATTAATCAATTGATTGATTGGGAGGAGGGCAGTGGCACCAGAGAAGAAGGACGCTGAGAACCATGGAGAGACATAAGCATATCTGAAGGTGGAGAAAGAGTCATCAGAGAGAGAGCTTCTCTGAAGGCACTGCTCTTTTCCTATTTATTCGAGTCCTTTATCTCTGTTCTTTATCAGACTGTGGATTGTCTGAAACTTCTCCAGCATTATCTCTGTTAGGGAAGGAGAAAATGAGCCTTATAATAATAATAATAATGGTATTCATTAAGCACTTACTATGTGCCAGGCACTATACTAGGTGCTGGGGCGGATACAAGCAAATCAGGTTGGAATCAGTCCCTCTCTCATGTGGGGCTCACAGTCTCAATCCCCATTTTACAGATGAGGTAACTAATGTACAGAGAAGTAAAGTGACTTGCCCAGTGTCAAACAGCAGACAAGTGATGGTGCCAGGAGAGGAACCTAAGACCTTCTGACTCCCAGGCCCATGCTCTATCCACTATGCCATGCTGCTTCTATTCAGAACCACGATAAGGCAAATCAAAAATACAAGAACAGCCAAACGTTTTCTTAGGAACTTGTTTCTGGTTTCAAATGGTTGACAGTTAAGTTCTCCTCCAACCCTACTTTGGAGTCATCTTCGGACTTCTCAGTTACCTCCAGGAGTTGAACAAAGAAGGCAAGATGAAGCCTTCTGAATCATTCTCCTAACTGCACATGTGAAGAACAGAGCAGGTTTTGTTGAGAAAATCCCACATATCTGCCCTTTGTTCCTCTTGGGAAATTTGTGAGATTTCAGTGGAATCCTGGGAGTGTTTTGAGTTCTTAGGAAGAAAGGTTCTAGATAATACTTGAGCTAAATAAAAATATCCTAATAATAAATCATCCATATTATCAGTTACTAAAAGCATAGCAATGCAGCAGCCTTTAAGCAGTTTCTTTAACTGCAACTCTATAGTATTGCTTGAGAATTGAAGTACTACTAATCCAGTTGAGACCGAGAAGAAAATTAAATAAGAATATGAGCCAAGCAATCAAAGTTAGCATCTCAATACCCATAAGATCAATAAGGGCCTTCATTTACCACGATCTTGATTAAAGACATGGTTAGCATTATTGGACATAATAAGTCAGGGAAAAACCACTCATCTACATGAGGTCAATTAACTCTTCCAGACCACTAAGGAATCATTTAGGTTTCTATTGCCTTTCTCAGTGAAATACTTTACTGTTGGAAAGATTTCTTCACCTCACAAGGTTGTTTAGTTATGCGTTTAGACTCCATATCATCATCAAAAACACCATTTTTTTTAAATCATTGCTATAGTCGTCGGGAGACAGAAATAGACTTTTGTGTAGAGGCATAAAAAATAGGCATTCAAAGCTAAGCAATCAGCTAGCAATCACTGTGGTTAAGCAAAATATATTTTGTTTTAATCTACCTCTTCAAAGAAGTATAGAGCAGTGTTGAGAAACAGTGTCGCCAGTGGATAGAACATGGGCCTGGGAGTCAGAAGGACCTGGGTTCTAATCTCTGCTCTATCACTTATCTGCTGGGTGACCTTGGGCAAGTCATTTAGCTTCTCTGTGCCTCAGTTTCCTTATCTATAAAATGGGGATTAAGCATTACAGTTGTTAAAGGGGTTACAGGTTGCTTGTAAATACACTGAATTAGCTAATTCCCCAATAAATTCACCAATTCTTTTTTTTTACTTCTTAAATATAACTTTAGCTGCTTATTCAACCCAATAAAACATAAAATTTGGTAAATTGTCATTACCAATTGTAATTGGTAAAATGATTGGGAGGGGTTTCAGATTTACATAGGGAACTACAAGTTTTCAAAAAAAGGAAATGAGAAAAAGGAGCTATCAGGTATGAAGTAACTGGCACATGGCTTAATTCAAAGTGGCTCAGGCTGGAAACAGAACAGCCCCTCAGCGGGGCAGATCATGAAGGAGGTAATCCTAAGGGAACTGTCCTTAGGAAAGATGCAATTATCTGAACTGGCTGCCCGTGTGACAAAACTTGTTTTTTACAGTGCTGACTGTTGTTTCTCTGAGCATAATGATTAGACTGGGAAATGACCTGATTCTATAGACTGAAAATAGCCCTTTTGTAATTCCACGTCTACTTTCCATCATTCTGATGATGAGGGAATATATGATATACAAAAATTAATCACGCATTCAGGGGGTTGTACAAGTGATCGAAGTGTGCAGGCATGGGCTTGGAGAGGAACACTCCTCGCTAAAGAGATCAGATTTAATGGGGCAGTAAAGAAGGTACTCCTTGGGCACTGGAAACCCTCCTGGCAATTGAATTCAAAAAGCCAATTAAACCCAGGAGAAAGCAGATTTGCCATTTGAGCTCCAGAAGTGCTTTAATTCTAGAGTGCTATTCTCAGAGATAAGATCTTTATGATTTTGATTTAAAAAGGGCCTACTGCTACCTGAAGGGCCCAACTAATGATTTTTCTGCTATTCATTCAGTCAGTCGTGTTTACTGAGAGCTTACTGTGTGCAGAGTACCTTACTAAGTGCTTGGAAAGTACAATTCGGCGACAAATAGAGACATCCCTACCCAACAGCGGGCTCAACGTCTAGAAGCCATTTAAGGCATATAAGGAGCAAACAGATCCAGAATTGGCCTAGTCATTCATTCCAGTTGCAATTCCACTTCCCAAAACAACCTTAGAGATAACCATTTTATCTGCTTGCCTGGGGTCATTAGCAGTGAGAGTGGTCAAGTGATGTTTCACAGCAATAGTGATAACTACATTTGCTAAGCACTTGCTTTGTACCAACCACTGCACTAAACTCTGGAGTAAATGTAAGATAATCAAGTCAGACACAGTTCCCTGTCCTAAATGAAACTCACTAAGAGAAAAGACATTTCACCCCCATTTTACAGACGAGGAACCTGAGGCTCAGAGAAGTGAGGTGACTTACCCAAGGTCTCAAAGCAGGCAAGTGACCCTAGGTCCCCTTACTCCAAGGCCCACGCTCTTTCTGCTAGGTCAAACTGCTTCTAAACTCCAAGGTTCCTTAGAGGAGTTTAAAAATGCAGGTATTAAGCAGTCACTGCAGCCCGGCTCTATCGACGTCAATTCTGCCATAATGTGTGATTTTACTACATGTTTTGGCTACGAGCTATAAAGGAGAACCTGTTTGGATACAGCTCCACACAGTGGAATGTCGGAATTGTCAGAAGAAGTTGTTCGTGTGCCCAAGTCTGGCGTTAATCTCAGTGAGTGCGCTAAACACGGAGTCAAGTCAAGCAAATGGTATTTACTGAGCACTTGCTTCGTGCATAGCATTGTACTAAGCACTTGGGAGAGTACAATACAGTTGACAGACATGATATCAGTCCTTACAATCTAGTGGATTCCCATGTTCTAAGAGAATAATAATAATAACAATTATGGTATTTGTACCCTGTCATTCATTTGTAGCCAGAGAGGAACAGGGCGTACTTTACCGCTACGTGGTAAATCTCATTCTAGCCAGTATGTTCAAGATTTTCTGACATCTCCCTCTCCTCTTGGCCTGGAACTACCTCCCCCTTCATAACCAACAGACGATCACTCTCCCACCTACGAAGCCTAATTAAAAGTGCATCTCCTCGGAGACGCCCTTCCCGACTAAGTCCTCATTTCCTCTTCTGTGTTGACCTTTCACTAAGATTTGTACTCTTTATTCACTTTTATTCACCCTCCTACAGCTCCCAGGGCTTAAGTGCATACCCACAATTTATTAATTCATATTAATGTCTGTATTCCCCACTAGTCTTTCAGCTCATTGTGGACAGGGGACAAGTCTACCAACTCTGTTATACTGTACTCTCCCAAATGTTTAGTATAGTGTTCTGCATGCAGCAAGCACTCAATAAATATGATTGATTGATTGATTGATTGATTGAATGAAATCAAGGATTTGGACAGCCATTCTTTCTCAGGGCCACACTAGTGAGGACTGAACATACATATTCCAGGGCAGTTTGCTTTTATAAAGGAAAATTTGCCAGAGATTTTAAGTCATGGAGTCCAGAAAAAGAGAAATCTGAAGGGTCCACCCCTCCAAGAGAATGTAGGGGGCTTAGCTCCATCCAGAACAGGCCTTCACTGCTGTGAAATGAAATGAATCATCCCCTCTCCCTCTTGGGAAATATAGTTTTTTCCTTTATCCTTCTCTTCAGTTCCCTTGCTGGTTTCCAATAAGACCTTCGTTTGGATGTTTCAAAAACACGCAGCTCTCCCCATTGACTACACTGCCCTTCAGAACGGTCTAACCTTACCAGATGCTGAACTCTGTTGCTAAGCACAACAGGGGCTCGCTAGGCAGACATATGGGAAAAGAGAAAGTTGTAGTCAATGAGAGATGAAGAAGATGAGAATCTGAAATTAAGACATTTCATGGGAAAAGGATCCTGGACTTTCAGGAGCCATTCTGTGCCAGGCCACAGTCCTCAGCCTCGCTTTCCCAACGTTCAGACAATTCGGCCGTTGAGAGGTTCTGCTGGGTCCTACCTTCAGAAGTAGGACTAGGTCCCTCAGTGAGGGTGGGGCTGGCCAGGGCTTCTAAGGCCCCTGAATGGGGGCTGGTCAGGGCTGCTCTGACCCCAACGCATCCCTGGAAGGTCCAGACAGTAAATATGCTCTCGCTCATTTTCAAAGACAATGCTACAGTCCTGTGAGTGAATGTGGCTGGAAAGGCTGATGTGTGACCAACACCCCCTGCCTGGGATGGCCAAGCAAGACTGGCCCACAAACACCTAAAGATAGGGTACTCTTCCAAGTGCTTTGGACAGTGTTCTGCATACAGTAAGTCCTCAGTAAATACAAATAATTGATTTAAAAGTGTCTTGCTCCTGGCTTCCCCTTCCCAAAAGGAAAACCCATCTAAGCATCTATCATTTCTCTGAGAGCACTACCTGGAACTCAGCCAAATCAGAATGAAGATTAAGAAAAATAGAGAGTGGGCTAGCTAGATTGTCATTTCTCACCTCAACTATTGCATCAATCTCCTTGCTGAACCCCAAACTATCGCCGGACAGAACCAGCCTCCACATAACTCATGAGTTCGTGGATCGGAGGGTTGGAAATAGATTCACAGACTCGAAAGTTAAGGTTAGTGGAAGCAGGTTTATTAAGATTATAGCACAAAGAATTTGCTGGAGGTAATCTACAAGAGCACACCTATTCCTACGCTAATAAGCAACAAGTGAGCTGGTTAGCATGATTCTCAACTTCTAACACCTGGTGGAACTAAGAGGAAACACTGGCTATCACCAGGGGCTACCTCTCAAATCACTCCAAAGCGGGCTATCTATCAAATCACCCAAAAATCAAGTTTCAAGGGTTTCCTTTCTAATCACCAGTGGCTACCTTTCAGCTCACCCAAAAATTGAGCTCCCTCCCTAGCAGGATAGTCACTTCTCCTTTGCTCCAGCAAGGCGCTCTGACACCAGGCAGGGGTCCAACAGGACGAGTGTCCCCGACTCTGGTTAAAGACCACTCATCACACCAGTGTAACAGAGTTCCGATGTAATATGAAGAGTTCATGGAAGTTTCTCTCCAGATATACCCTGCTAACTCCTGATCCTACCTGCTCCATAATCATGTTTTGAGAGGATTGTGTGGGAAGACCCATCGGTATTTTCCTTATCTCTTGCCACCAGCCCCTTTAGCTTCAGTGACCTTAAAGGTTTTCAGAATCGAGGGATCCACAGTTCTCTATCTCTCACTACTACCCCTCCAGCATCAGTGACCTTGATTCAGAATCAAGGGGCCCACAGTTCTGGGGTTGGTGCTGGGAGAATCTAAGTGCATTTGTTCAGAGCAATGGCGGTTGGTTACAAAAATGGCATTGGTCTGGCCAAGGCCTGACCGGTCACACGTACCTCCCACTTCTCCCCTCTCCATCCATACTTCACCATGCCACCTGAATAGTCTAGAAAATTGTTCTTCACACATCTCCCAACACCTCGAAATCCTCCAATGTTGGCCCACCCATCTCCACATCAAATAGAAACTCCTCACGATAGACCTTAAAGCATTCAATCTGTCCTCTCCTACTTTCCTGAATAACCTCTCATCTCCCCACTTTACATTCCCTCTCTTTTGTACCACCAATATATTTGGGTCCATATCCTCTAAGTGCTTTAATACACCCCCACCTACTCCCACAGCACTTTGGGAAAGCAGCGTGGCTCAGTGGAAAAAGCCCGGGTTTGAGAATCTGAGGTCGTGGGTTCGAATCCAGCCTCTGATGCTTGTCAGCTGGGTGAATTTGGGCAAATCACTTCACTTCTAATCCCGGCTCCACCACTTATCACAGCTGTGTGACCTTGGACAAGTCACTGCACTTCTCTGTGCCTCAGTTACCTCATCTGTAAAACAGGGATGAAGACTGTGAACCCTATATAGGACAACCTGATTACCTTGTAATAAAAGAGCACTTAGAACAGTGCTCAGCACATAGTAAGCACTTAACAAATACCAACAGAATCATTATTATTATTATTTACATAACTTTATGTTCTGCCACTTCTCCTATTGCAATATTTGTCTCCCCTGTTAGATTGTAAGCTTCCAGGTATCAAGGGTCATGCTTAGCAACTCTACTACATTATACTCTTCCAAATTCTTCTTAGAGTGCTGTGCACATAGTAAGTGCTCAATAAATACAACCGAATGATCAACTGATTGATTGACTAGCTGGCCAAGGATAGCCATTTCATGTTAATTGGGCTGAGCGATCTTTGGGACTGGACATGCCGCTGTGCCTTGACTGGTGGTGAGGGGAGGGAGGGAAAAGGGTTAGTGTAGACGAATTTTGAGTTTGCATTTTCCCCCTAGATTGAGAATTACTTGTGGGTAGGGAACTATTTTCAATTTATATTTTTCTGTATATTCACAAGTGCCTACCAAGTATAATGTCATGTGCAAAGTGGACGTTGGAATAGTGACAATGACAACAATTGCAACATTAGTAACAGAAATACCCGTGCATGTTGCATATGAACTCTGCAGTCTGCTTTCTGAGAGATCTCCCCCTTCAGAGATTTTCCTTTCAGGGCGTGCTTGGCACTGCCCGAAAGGCCCAGGAGTCAGGCAGCTAAGGCAGAAGTCATCTCCTCTGCCAAGTCAGCAATCAGTTGGCTGAGAAAATAACTCTTTTTCATCAACCAATTAAAAAAAAAATTAAAGACTTTTAACAGTTTCCTCTCCTGAAAAGACTGGTTGACCCAAGTGTTAGAGGCAGGAACCAGGTCCCGTGCCCTTCCCCCATCTATTAAACTCTTTCAAATTCAGTCCTACCCCAGGTTCAGTCCTACCCGTCTTGAAAGGTGGCCCACAGTCTTCCCTGGCTTACTTTATGATTTATTTTAGGACTAACCTAATCTCTCTCTTGATCCCATGTTAAATAGGATTATAAAGGCAATTGTTTCTATTTAACTGTGTATTGTAATGTACATCTTGCATTGTTCTTAGGCTGTTAGCCTTTGGCAGTGGTCATTTTCACTAACAAACAACCCCATCACTCTGCTTTATTAAATAACAAATACTCTATTCACCGATTTGATGCTCTGTTTTTCTATTGGTCCTATGACTGGCTAAACCAGCATACCCTGGCCCTTCCTGAAACACTTTTTTCAGAAACGATTTCTTATCTTAGCTGTATGATTGACAGCGATGCTTTTTAACAGGTTCATCTGCAGCCATCGGCTAGAGAGTTGATGCACCCGGGGCTGATGCAAACCCTAACAGACCCAGAATCACTTAGAATAGAATGTTTCTAGCCTCTTTCACATGAAAAAGATATAATTCTATTCATTATTCAATACCATTTCCACTCATCATGTTCAATCTTTTGTCTAAAAATGCTTAAAAATCTCTTGAAGGAGGATTTTCATTACTGGAGTCAGCAGCAAGCCAAGCAGACAAAACTGACAAAATGCTACTTAGTCTTAGCACCACATTTGAAAGGCGATATTATTTTATGCCTCTTTAACATTGTCCTTTAATAAATGCCTATCCTGATTACTCTTCCATATTTTTTATTCACTGAGTTTCTATAGTAAAATGTATTTCTGGCCCAAAGACTCAGATGCTTTCAGGAATTTAAATGAACTTGTTGAATTGAAGTTTCTGTCATCAGTTCTTTTGTGGGTTTGAATTTTTTTCACGCTTGTGATTCCTTGCAAGGAAAGAAAATATTCTGTATTCCCCTGAATCTTCCATTTTCCCAAAACGTAGGACTAAAGGGGACCCCCTTAGAAGAGAGCTTTTTTATCCCATTCTATTTTTATAAAATTCTCCATCTAACCTAACCTAAATTATTATTATTATTATTTATTCGTTAAACCCTTACTATGTGCCAGGCACTGTACTAAGTTATAGGTAGATACAAGATCATCAGGTCCTACATGGGGCTCACAGACCAAGTAGGTGGGAGAATCCCCATTTTGCCACTAGGGAACTGAGGCACAGAGAAGTGGTGACTTGCCCAAGGTCACACAGCAGCTAAGTAGCAGAGCCAGGATTAGCACCCAGGACCTCTGACTCCCAGGCCTGTGCTCTTCATAGTAGGTCCTGATGCTTCTCTGATGTCATTTGCAGATTTGCATTCAATTTGCTTGTCGTTTCTTATCTATCATCGTGTTAGAGGTGGGTGAGGTAAAGCAGACTTCATAATTAATCGTGCCGATTTAATTGAGGCCTCCTTCTTCCTATATGCTGATTTGCTGCCTCCAGGTGTTCTGACTGGTTCAGATACAGTCCTCAGTGGTGATTGGCTAGAATGACGAGGGCATGGAAAGAGAGAGAGAGGAAAGATGGGAAAGGCTCCGGCCTCCTGGACAGAGAGAGACGATCCCACTGTATTTGCATTAGGGGCATGTAGTTGCCTTTTGACATTGTCTGGGATCCTTCTCAATTCAACCAATCCCAAGGGGAAGAAGTTGAACCCTGATCAAACATAGCACCCAGCCCACCAAGTCACATGATGCAATATGGCACGGCCTAGCTCATGACACATGTGCAGGGCAGCTCTAATGGCAGTCCGTGAGAGCAGCATGGCGTAGTGAATGGAACATGGGCTCGGGAATCAGAAGCTCATGGGTGCTAATCTTGGAAGCACCACTTGTGTGCTGGGTGACCTTGGGCAAGTCACTTCACTTTGCTGTGCCTCAGTTATCTCCTCTGTAAAATGGGGATTAAGACTGTGAGTCCCAAATGGGATAGGGAATGTGTCCAACCTGATTACCTTGTATCTACTTAGAACAGTGCCTGGCATATAGTAAGCACTTAACAAATACCATGATTATTATTATTATTTGTGGGACCTCCCCCCCTTCCCTCATCCCTGAGAGTAGCAGAGGATCAGTTCCAGAAGAAAGGCCCACCTCCCTCTTCCTGAGCCCCACCCCCTGTAGACACCAGAGCAAGAAACCCCAGAAGATGCTTTATTATGGGATCAGTGTAAAGAATTTCACCTGATTATGTTTCATAGTGTGATATGTGCCTATCCTTGTGGAAGCCCTGCTGACTGCCATCTAGCCTCACTTACCACCAGAACCGGACCTGAGCTAAATACTGAGAATAGGTGAGGGGGATGGGTTGGTCACCATCTCTCCCCCTCACTCCCATCAAGCTGCAGACACAGCCTCAGACCCATTTCCCACGGGAGCAAGACTGGGGTATTTGCCAAAGCCAGCAGGAACCCCAGGACAGAAGTGGCAAGAAGCCCAGCTCCAAAGAGAGTAACGACAGCATCGGCTGCTATAGAAAATTACCGTTACTGCTTCCTCAGTTGGCTTTCTAAGATTTCCACCTCACCCAGACCCTTTGAACTTAATGGCAGCAACTGCAGTGGAAATGCTGGAGAATGAGAGACACTACTCAAGTTCTGACAGTCTCATCCTGATCCTCCTCAACCTCTCAGCTGCCTTCGACATTGTCGACCGCTCCTTTCTCCTGGAAACATTATCCAAACCTCGGCTTCATTGGCAGTGTCCTTTCCTGGATCTCCTCCTCTCTGTCTTGCTGCGTCTCTTTTAAAGCCTCCTCCTCTTCCTCCCACCCCCTAACTGTAGGGGTCCCTCAGAGTTCAGTTCTGGGTCCCCTTTTATTTTCCATCTATACCCATTCCTTTGGAAAACTCATTCGCTCCCATGACTTCAACTACCATCTACTGTGTGCTGAGCACTTTACAGTGCACACTGGAGAGTACAAAGAATTAGAAGTCATGATCTCTTCCCAAATCTACATCTCCAGCCCTGATCTCTCTCCTTCTCTGCAGTCTCACATTTCCTCCTGACTTCAAAGGTGTCTCTACTTGGATGTGAACCCATTATTGGGCAGGAATTGTCTCTATCTGTTGCCGAATTGAACATTCCAAGTGCTTAGTACAGTGCTCTGCACATAGTAAGCGCTCAATAAGTACTATTGAATGAATGAATGTCCTTCCATTACCTAAAACTTAACATGCCTAAAACAGAACTTATCTTCCCACCCAAACCCTGTTCTCCCCACTACTTTCCCTGCTACTTTCCCCTAGTTTAGATGGCACCACCATCTTTCCTGTCTCACAAACCCACCCTTGATGTTATCCTTGATTCCTCTCTCTCATTCAACCCACATATTCAATCCATCACTAAATCCTGTCAGTTCGACTTTCACAACATTGCTAAAATCCACCCTTTCCCCTCCATACAAACTGCTACCATGTTAATTCAATTATTTATCTCTAAACTGTAAGCTCATTATGGGCAAGGAATGTGCCCACAAATAAATTATATTGTATAGCACTTAATACAGCTATCTGCGCATAATAAGCACTCAATAAATATCATTGATTGATAGATTATCCTCTCTTACTTTGATTACTGCCTCAGCCCCCTTACTGACCTTCCTGCTTCCTGTCTGTCCCAAGTCCACTCCATACTTCACTCTCCTGCCTGAATCGTTTTTCTGCAGAAACATTCAGTCCAGGTTTCCCCACTTGATTGGTTGCCCATCCACCTCTGTGTCAAACAAAAACTCCTTACCAATAGGCTTTAAAGCACTCAGTCACCTTGCTCTCTCCTACCTTACTTCCCTGAATTCTTACTACAACCCAGTCTGCATAATTTGGTCCTCTAATGCCAATCTACTTACTGTACCTCGATCTTGTCTACCTCACTGCTGCCCCTCCCTCTTGATATCCAACAGAAAATTACTCTCCCCACCTTCAAAGCCTTACTTTAGGCGCATCATCTCCAAGAGGCCTTCCCCGATGACGCCTTCATTTCTTTCATTCATCCATTCAATAGTATTTATTGAGCGCTTACTATGTGCAGAGCACTGTACTAAGTGCTTGGAATGTACAATTCGGCAACAGATAGAGACAGTCCCTGCCCTTTGATGGGCTTACAGTCTAATCGGGGGAGACAGACAGACAAGAACAATAGCAATAAATAGAATCAAGGGGATGTACATCTCACTAAAACAATAGCAATAAATAGAATCAAGGTGACGTACATCTCATTAACAAAATGAATAGGGTAATAAAAAATATATACAAATGAGCGGACGAGCACAGTGCTGAGGGGAGGGGAAGGGAGAGGGGGAGGAGCAGAGGGAAAAGGGGGGGAAATAGGGGGATTAGCTGAGGAGAGGTGAAGGGGGTGTAGAGGGGAAGCAGAGGGAGCAGAGGGAAAAGGGGAAGCTCAGTCTGGGAAGGCCTCTTGGAGGAGGTGAGCTCTAAGTAGGGCTTTGAAGAGGGGAAGATAATTAGTTTGGCAGGGGTAAGGGGGCAGGGCATTCCAGGACCGCGGGAGGACGTGGCCCAGGGGTCGACGGCGGGATAGGCGAGAACAGGGGACGGTGAGGAGGTGGGCAGCAGAGGAGCAGAGCGTGCAGGTTGGGGAGTAGAAAGAGAGAAGGGAGGAGAGGAAAGAGGGGGCAAGGTGATGGAGAGCCTTGAGAAGTTTTTGTTTCGTGCAGAGGTTGATAAGCAACCACTGGAGGTTTTTAAGAAGGGGAGTGACATGCCCAGATCGTTTCTGCAGGAAGATGAGCCGGGCAGAAGAATGAAGAATAGACTGGAGTGCCAAGAGACAGGAGGAAGGGAGATCAGAAAGAAGGCTGACACAATAATCCAGCCAGGATATTATGAGAGCCTGTATCAGTTATTATGAGATAGCTATTATGAGATAGCCATTTGGGTGGAGAGGAAAGGGCAGATCTTGGCGATATTATAAAGGTGAGACCGGCAGGTCTTGGTGACGGATTGGATGTGTGGGGTGAATGAGAGAGCTGAGTCAAAGATGACACCGAGATTGCGAGCTTGAGTGATGTGAAGGATGGTTGTACCATCCACAGTGATAGGGAAGTCAGGAAGAGGACAGGGCTTGGGAGGGAAGATAAGGAGCTCAGCTTTGGACATGTTGAGTTTTAGGTGGCGGGCAGACATCCAGGTAGAGACGTCCTGGAGGTAGGAGGATATACAAGCCTGAAGGGAGGGGGAGAGGATGGGGCAGAGATGTAGATTTGTGTGCCATCTGCATAGAGATAATAGTTGAAGCCGTGAGAGCGAATGAGTTCACCAAGGGAGTGAGTGTAGATGGAGAACAGAAGAGGGCCAAGAACTGACCCTTGAGGAACCCCAACAGTTAGAGGATGGGAGTGGGAGGAGGAGCCCACAAAGGAGACCGAGAATGAACGGCCATTAAGATAAGAGGAGAACCAGGAGAGGACGGAGTCTGTGAAGCCAAGGTGAGATAAGGTGTGGAGGAGAAGGGGATGGTCAACAGTGTCAAAGGCAGCTGAGAGGTCTCGGAGGATTAGGATAGAGTAGGAGCCATTGGATTTGGCAAGAAGGAGGTCATGGGTGACCTTTGAGAGAGCAGTCTCAGTAGAGTAGAGGGGACAGAAGCCAGATTGGAGGGGGTCCAGGAGAGAATGGGAGTTAAGGAATTCTAGGCAGTGAGTGTAGACGACTCGTTCTAGGACCTTGGAAAGGAAGGGTAGTAGAGAGACAGGGCGATAACTGGAAGGGGAAGTGGGGTCAAGAGAGGGTTTTTTTAGGATGGGAGAGACATGGGCAAGGTTGAAGGCAGAGGGGAAGAAGCCATTGGAGAGTGAGCGGTTAAAGATAGAAGTTAAGGAGGGGAGGAGGGCAAGGGCGATGGTTTTAATAAGGTGAGTGGGGATGGGGTCCGAGCCACAGGTGGAGGGAGTGGCACTTGCGAGGAGGGAGGAGATCTTCTCTGAGGATACTGCAGGGAAAGATGGGAAACTAGGGGAGAGGGTTGGGGGGGGAAGCAGAAGGGGGAGGGGTGACTTTGGGGAGCTCAGACCTGATTGTGTTAATTTTCGTGATGAAGTAGGTGGCCAGATCGTTGGGGGTGAGGGATGGGGGAGGGGGAGGAACAGGGGGCCTGAGGAGAGAATTAAAGGTCCGGAACAATTGGCAGGGGTGAGGGGCATGGGTGTCAATGAGGGAAGAAAAGATATTCTGCCTGGCGGAGGAGAGGGCAGAGTTAAGGCAGGAAAGGATACATTTTCAATGGATAAGGTCGGCTTGGTGCTTGGACCTTCGCCAGCTGCACCCAGCAGCTCGAGCATAGGAGTGTAGGAGGTGGACAGAGGCAGTGACCCAGAGCTGTGGGTTAGTGGAGCTAGAGCGGTGAAAGGAAAGGGGGGCGAGAGAGTTGAGATGAGTAGAGAGGGTGGAGTTGAGAGCGGTAACCTGATTATCGAGAGTGGGAAGAGAGGACGGGGAGCAAGGTGGGGAGAGATGCTTTTGGAGAGATGGATGGGATCAAGAGAGCAGAGGTCTCTGTGGGGGAGTAGTACAGATTTGCAGGGGGAGGGAGTGTGAGAGAGGAGACAGGTGAGAAGGTTATGGTCTGAGAGAGGGATTTCAGAGTTGGTGAGGGAGGAGATAGTGCAGCGGTGGGAGATGACGAGATCGAGGGTGTGACCGAGTTGGTGAGTGGGTGAGGTGTGGTGGAGCAGGAGGTTGGCAGAGTCGAGGAGCGATAGCAGGCGGGCAACAGAGGAGTCACCAGGTACATCCATGTGGATGCTGAAGTCTCCGAGGATCAGAGTGGGCAGAGAGAAGGAGAGAAGGAAGGTGAGAAAGGGGTCAAGGTGGTTGAAGAAGTCGGTGGTGGGACCAGGAGGGTGGTAGATGATGGCTACAAGTATCTGGAGAGGGTGGTAGAGGTGAATGATATGGGCTTCAAAGGAGGGGAAGGAGAGGGAAGGGGGAGGAGGGATAGTGCGGAAGCGGCATAAGGGTGAGAGTAGGAAGCCGACACCTCCTCTCTTTCCGGTGAGTCTGGAGGAGTGGGAGAAGGAGAGGCCTCCGTTGGAGAGAGCAGCGGTGATGACCGTGTCTTCAGGAGTGAGCCAGATCTCTGTAAGGGTGAGGAGGAGGAGAGAGGGGGAAAGGAAAAGGTCAAGGATGAAAGGTAGTTTACCTGTAATGGAGCGGGTGTTCCAGAGGCCAGACTAGAAAGTAGCTGTGGGTGCGGGGGGGAAGGAGGGGGGAGCGGGGGAAGGGGAGGGTTTGGGTAGCAAAGAGGTGGCGGGGCCCTGGACGGGGAGCGGGGGAAGAGGGGTGGCAGTGGGACAGGAGGACTTGGATGGAGCGTGGGTGGGGAAGAGGGATGGGGAGGGTGGGAGGAGAGGGTCTGGTGGGGAGGCGCATAGGGGGAAGGGGAAGAGGGCTGGCGCTGGTAAAGCGGTGTTCTAAGGTGGAGGAGGGGAGGAGGCAGAGGAGAAAGCAGGAAAGAGCTGGGAGAGAGAGGGGAAGGGGAAGGAGGGGATTGGGAGGGGCAGATGGGAGGAGGGGGCGTGCAAGGACATGGTGAGGCCAGAGAGGTAGGTGGCAGCACTGACAACAATTAACGATAACATGCAAAAGCGGTAATATAGTAACATGATACAATAAAATAGTATTAATAAGCGGGTGATGACCAGGGTCGGGTGTTAACTTGACTAAGGGTCGACCTGATCAAAATCAAAGTCAAAAGGCTAGTGGCAAGGAGAGTCCCGGGGCTCATGGTCCAAATGTCTCTGAGGCGGTGGCGGGAGTCCTGAGGATGTCCATTGTGGGTTGCGGGTGTAGGTGGCGGCTAAGGTAAGGTAACACAGTGAGAACAAGGACATTGTTGCCCGCGGCAGGGGAGATCAATCACCTTACGGGGGAAGAGGGAGTGAGGGCTTCCCAAAATGGCCGCTTCCGGGCAGAGTGGAGGGAGGGCGGTTGGGGAGCACAATGTCTCAAGGCCCGGGGTGGGAGGGGCAGGGGAGCACAATGTCCCCAGGCCCGAGCAGGGGCACACAGTGTCCCCAGGCCCAAGCAGGGGAGCAGTGTCCCCAGGCCCGAGCAGAGGCGCACAGTGTCCCCAGGCCCGAGCAGGGGAGCACAGTGTCCCCGGGCCCGAGCAGGAGAGCACAGTGTCCCCGGTCCCGAGAAGGGGAGCACAGTGTCCCCAGGCCCGAGCAGGGAAGCACAGTGTCCCCAGGCCTGAGCAGGGGAGCACAATGTCCCACGACTCTGAAGGGGGGAAGGGCTGCTGGGGAGAATAGAGTCCTGCAGCACGGGTTTGCTACCAGGACGGGCTACGGGGGTCAGAGAAAGTTGTGGGGAGGTCTGGGAGCTTCTCGTGGATCTGGGCAGGGGGTGGGGGGTGGGGATCTCAGTGTCGGAGTCCTTGAGCGGGGGTGCAGAGGTCCAGGTTGCAGAGCTGACTATAAGCCCCGGGGCAGGTTATCGAGGACTGATAGCTGGGTCAAAGGAAGCGGAGGTCTTGAGTCAACGTGGCAGCGATGACTGGAGGAGAAAGGTTCAGCCAGGAATGGGGACGGGCGGTCCAAGGCTCAGCTCCCCAGGAGAGGTGGTTGCGGCATAGATGAGTCGGCGATCGGCAGCCAAAGAGCTAGCCGGGAATAAGGGACAGGCGGTCTGAGGCTCCGCTCCAAGGGAGAGGAGATCCCGAGTCCGTGTGGCAGCGGATGCAGCCGGGAATAAGGGGACCGGTGGCCCAAGGCTCAGCTCTTCTCCCACTCCCTTCTGAATCCTTTATTCACTCCTCCCTCATCCCCCCAGCACTTATGTAGGAGAAGCAGCGTGGCTTAGTGGCAAGAGCACGGGCCTGGGATGCTAGAGGTCAACGGTTCTAATCCCGGCTCCACCACTTGTCAGCTATGAGACTTTGGGCAAGTCACTTCACTTCTCAGTGCCTCAGTTACCTTATCTGTAAAATGGGGATTAAGACTGTGAGCCCCATGTGGGACAAACTCATTACCTCGTATCTACCCCAGCACTTAGAACAGTGCTTGGCACATAGTGAGCGCTTTACAAAATACCAAATACAATTACATACCCACAATTTATTTACTTATATTAATGTCTGTCTCCTCCTCTAGACTGTAAGCTCATTGTGGACAGTAAACTCATCTATCGACTCTATTATACTGTACTCTCCCAAGAGCTTAGTGCACACAGTAGGAGCTCAATAAATACAATTTGACTGATTGATTAGGATTTGATCCCCATTTTACAGATGAAGAAACTGGGGCACAGAAAAGTTAAGTGACTTGCCCAACAACAAGCAAGTGACAGAGCAGGGATTAGCACTCAGGTCCTCTGACTTCCAGGTCCATGTTTTTTCCACGAGACAACACTGCAGCCCATCTCCCCTTCTGATTTTCCCTCCACCTGCCACTTCAGAATTTTCACGCCACCTAAGCACTTAAAAGCTCATATGCCCCTCTCCGCCATAGCGCTTATGAACATCTTTTCATACTTCATTTCTTCCTCATATCTGTAATTTATTTTAGTGTCTGTCTCTCCTGAGAGATTGTAAGGGCAGAGATTATGTTTTATCATTCTTTCTACTCCCATATGCTCTGTAAAGTGTTCTGCACACAGTAAGTGCTCAATAAATGCTACCAACTGATTGACAGATATCCTGTGAAGGGTCACGATGGAGATGTGGTTAATACAAGAGGCGTTTGTTTAGATTACAGCTTCTAGACTGTGAGTCCATTGTTGAGTAGCGACTGCCTCTGTTTGTTGCCGAATTGTACTCTCCAAGCGCTTAATACAGTGCTCTGCACACAGTAAGTGCTCAATAAATACAGTTGAACAAATGAATTACAGCTGCGTCTCAGTGTTGTAACAAATTTATCTGTCTCCTGTAGAAGAGGTTGGAGTGTGTCCCACCATGATGTTGCCTCCCTTATGATTGACATTTGTCAATTTTATGATGCAGTCTGACAGCAGACTGATGCCTACCCCCTATACTCATCAGTGCAACTGCAATCAAGGCGGAGGCCCAGGCCCGGTGCGGACCCTGGGGTAGGTGTTGGTACCACCAGGCCCCGAGGCACAGTCCTACCTTCAGTGGGATAAACTCTGGCTGAATGCTGGAGCAGCAAAGGTAAGCCAGCAGGGAGAAACTTTCCACTTCTCCCCACTGGGCCAGGCAGTAGCCTAGCACTCCCCAGCCTGGGAGTTATCCCTGCTCCGGACTGCTGAAGAGCCTCAATGATTTATTTTTGTCAGTTTTACAAATAAAAAAGAAAAGAAATATGAGGCTTCTTGCTTCATCTCTTCTGCCTGCTCCAGGGCTGGGGCCAGAGATTCCAGGGAGCGGTAAAGAGCCCCAGGTACTTTCCTGCTTTGAGGGGAAGGGAAAAGAAGAGTGTCCCTGCTCTGGTCATGTCTGTGGAGTTTGGGTTGCCAAGTGGGGAGAAGGCCCTATACTCCCCTGCCCCTGCCGGATTGGCTTCTCTGTCCCCTGGAAGGGTGACACAAGCCCTCCTGACCAGCCAGAGTTCAGCTGCTTCTGTTGGCACCCGGCTCCACATCCCGTAGAGGAAACTGCACCCGTACGTGTCCCTAGTACACAGTCCACTCCCCAGATCCACACTTCAGTGGTCGGACTGGGTCCTCCCAAGCTTCACAGAAAATCCCACTTTCCTCTTCCCCGGCACTGGCCCTGGTCAGATAGACGATCAGATGACCTCATAATTTAAACTATAAAGACAGCCACTCAAGAGCCATCATTTACTGCTCATTTCTCGGATCATTTCGGATCATTTTGAAAGACTTCTCCTGATTAACGAGCCTCAGCGCAAAATATGACAATCCATTATGGAATTTCCTGCAGCAGGTGCTCAAAAAATACTATTATTTGACTGATGAATGGTAGTTATACATGACGATAAGGAATCCTCTTTAGTCTGCCAAAAAATAATTTATTATTATCATATTTGTTAAGCATTTACTATGTGCCAGGAACTGTATTAAGCACTGGGGTGAATACAAGCAAATCGGGTTGGGCACAGCCCCTACACCCCATGCGACTCACAGTCTTAATCCCCGTTTTACAGATTAGGTAATTGAGGCATAGAGAAGTGAGGTGACTTGCCCAAGGTCACACAGAAGACAAGTATTGGAACTAGGATTAGAATCCAGGTCCTTCTGACTCCCAGGTATCAATACTTTCCAGTGCCTAACAGATTCCTAATAGTTTTGAGTGTAAAGGAATTACTAAGTAAGGGTAAAAGATAAGGAGTCTGGAAAGAAATAGAGGTGAGATTAGAGGAAGCACCCATGGACTCCAGCTCACAGGGAGATCCAACATGAGACACTGAATTGTTTTAAGCAGCCAATTTGAGAATGCTTTTATAGTATTTGTAAACACTTACTATGTGCCAGGCACTGTTCTAAGCACTGGAATAGATATAAGGTAATCAGGTTGAACACAGTCCATGTACCACAAGGGGCTCACAGACAGTCCCCATTTTACAGATGAGCATAACTGAGGCACAGAAAAGTTAAATGACTCACCCAAGGTCACCCAGCAGACAAGTGAGAAAGCCGGGATTAGAACTAGGTCCTTCTGACTCTCAGTCCCATGTTCTATCCACTAGGCCACACTGGTTCACAGGGAATTTTACAGTGTGTCAAACTGCAGCCCACTAAAACTGAGTTCTGGGCCCTTTCAGAGAAAATGAGAAAACTCTAAACTATCTTCAACCTGTTTTTCTTTTTCTGTTTCCCTACATTAAAGGACCAACTTTTCTTTTCCTCAGAGAATAGACAATTTAATGTTTTCATCTTTTAACATTACTGTTTTTTTGAAAAACAGATAAATTATTTGAATCAATGAGATACACTTTAAACTTAAACTATGGAATTTCATTTCAAAAGGACAATTGATCTCTTCCTTTATTCTGAGTGAAATTTCTCAGTTTTTGCAGGACTTGTATCTGCTTAAGCAACTGATGAGTTTCTTACTAAATTTTAGTGAGCTTTACAAAGATTATTCCACTCAGTTGAAATTTGGGGGCTTTTTAATTTAATAATTGGCCTATTTCTCCACTTCCTCTCAAGGACATTTGAGAAAGTTCCTCCCTCTTTTTCTGTAAATTAAGAGGTGTCAGAATTCTTAGGGAGAATGTGAAAAGCAATTTCCTTTGGGAAATTTGGGAATTTGGGAATTATTAAATGATTCGGGAATCATCTATGTATAGATGGTAGTTAAAGCTATGGGAGCATATGAGTTCCTCAAGGAGTGAGTGTAGCTGGAGAATAGAAGGGGACTCAAAACTGAGCCTTGAGGGACTCCTACAGTTAGAGGGTGGGAGGCAGAGGAGGAGCCCATGAAAGAGACAGAGAATGAGTGGCAAGAGAGACAGGAGGAGAACTATGAGAGGACAGTGTGAGCGTAATCAAGGTTGAATAACATTTCCGGAAGGAGTAATCCATAGGTTGGAAGGCAGCTGAGACGTTGAGATGGAGCAGGGCCCATTGGATTTGGTATGGAGATGATTGGTGACCTTTGAGAGGACAGTTTCTGTGGTGAGAAGTGGGTGGAAGCCAGAGTGGAGGAGGTCAAGGAGATTTTGGGAAGAGAAGAAGTGTAGATAGCAGGTGTAATAATAATAATAAATGCTTACTATGTGCCAAGAACTGTTCTAAGCCTTGGAGGAGATACAAGATGATCAGGTTGTCCAATGTGGGGCTCATAGCCTTAATCCCCATTTTACAGATGAGGGAACTGAGGCTCAGAGAAGTTAAGTGACTTGCCCAAAGTCACAGAGCTGACAAGTGGCGGAACTGGGATTAGAACCCACGACCTCTGACTCCCAAGCCAGTGCTCTTTTCACTAAGCCATGCTGCTTCTCTGAGGATGAGACAATTCATATGGTTCTCATAGACAACTCACTACTTGCCTGTACCTTTCAGGTAGCCTTTATTGGTGACCAAGAAGATCAAAGAAGAAATTCAATGTATGGGTAATCCTTTCTAGGCAAACTGAGGAAAAGTTAAGCATGCGATGGAAAAAGTGCATTTTTTAAAGTAGCAGCTTCCCTACTACATAATTCCCTAGAATTATGATTTTTGCTGAGCAGTTACTATGTGCCAAGCACACGATATAAGATAATCATGTTGGACACAGTCCCTGCCCACATGGAGTTCACTCTCTAAGTAGAAAGCATAACATATATTGAAACCCCACTTTACAGATGAGGAAAGTGAGGTACGGAAAAGTTGTGATTTACCCAAGGTCACACAGCAGACAAGTGGTGGAGCTGGGATTAAATAAAACCCAGGTCTTCTTCCACTAGGCCATGCTGTTTTTCTGGGTGTGTACCGATCACATGGTTCCTCTCAGCATCCCATGGGCACTGATAGGACCGAATACTAGACTGGATGGATCATTTGTCTGACCCAGTAAATGTCCAGTTGTGTGTGCTTATGACCCTGTGTTTATTTTAAGCAACAACTTTGTGAATATTGCTTTTTCTCAAAAGAAAACATTCCGTCCTACTTCTTTATGGTATTTGTTAAGCCCTTACTATGTGCCAGGTGCTGTGCTAAGCACTGAGGTAGGTACAAGCTAATCCAGTTGGACAAATTCCATGTCCTGTAGGACTCGCAGACTTAATCCCCATTTTATAGACAAGGTAACAGAGGCACAGAGAAGTGAAGTGGCTTGCCCAAGGTCATATGGCAGACAAGTGGCAGAGCTGAGATTAGAACCAGCTTCTGATCCCCAGACCCATGCTCTCTTCACTACGTCACACAATTGACCTCATTCTCCCAGAACAAAGCCCCTTTTCAATCTGTTTCAGTCAATATTCTTGTCACACTTATTAAGAAATTGGTGTTAGGAAGCAAACTTAAACAATTTAAAAATCGTTTGAAGGACAATAAATACATTTTAAAAACAAAGCATGGGGAATGTCTTCCCTGACTCTCCCTCTTAGTCGGAGCTTTCATCCTGAGAGAAGGCAATTTGGAAGCTAACTCTCTGACTTAGTGACCAGCAAGTCATATATTCTCACTTCAGTAACATCAGATGAAGCTCAGACTCAGGATAAGGTCATCATCAGGTCATTACAAAAATAAATGGAGAAACAAATGGTAGAAGAAAGCAAATGAAAACATTTTCATATTCCAAATGTTGATTAGAACTCAAGCAGAAGCTTGGGGAGAGCCAAGGAGTTCAGTACACTCAGAACACACCCAAATGAAGTCCTTGAAGAAATTACCTTAGCCCAGAAAATTGACCTGCTTAAGTCCTTCTTCAAGGGTCAAGGGTCTTCTTCAAAGGTCATAGCAGTGGCAGCAGGAGCCAAACATTAAATGTAAATGGAGAAGGCAGAGGTGAAGAGTACAATTCCTACACCTTCCGTCTCTAGGGTGTGTTATGCTACTCCATACTAGAGACCTGACTCTCCACAACTTGTCCAACTCATCTCATGGCTCTCCAGAGCAGAACTGCAGGGCGGGCTGAGTAAACAGTGTGCAGGTGTCGTTCAGGTCCATACAGGGAAAGTCCACCATGGAAACTGGCAAAAGCCTACTCTGTGGCCAGCGTGACGCATGAAGCCTGTTCTGGAATCACCCATCTGCCCCTGCTCTTTACTCCTTTATCCCTCCCCTTTCTGCCTTGGCTGGGCCTGGAGACCACCTGCCCAGTGGGGAAGATGGTAGAATGGGGTCGGTGAGTGGTGGGGGGTGGCGAGGGAGAGGAGGGAGTGTGAAGAAGAGGGGATTGTGTACCAGGCAGAGGAACAGGTGGGGACTACAGTTGTGTTCCCTTTCTGCCCTGACCCCGAGACTTGTTGTAGTGGTGATTAATCCCTCATGACACACAAGTTTCCACAGCAAAGTTGAGGGTCAGTTTGGAATAAGGAGAGGAATAGAGTCTCTTCATCTCTGGAAGTGAGTAGAGAGTTGTGGGTGTGGTGGGCCTGAATGATAATTTCTCCTTCACCTGTGAAATGTTCAATTTCATGTCAGGCTATTACCAAGCCAATATTTTGTCCCATTTAGTGTCAGCTACTTTACTTCCCTTGAGCTTCAGGGAAGATAAAGTTTATTTTCTAAGGGCCCGGAAGATGTTAATATTTTCATACCATAGAGAATTTATTTCAAGCATAATTTTGATATTCTGTAACCATTTCAAACAGAATAAGACAGATACTTGATATTGCTTAACTTTTCCCACTTTCAAAGCCTTAAAGAGGGCACATCTCCTTCAAGAGGCCTTCCCTGACTAAGTCCCCCTTTCCTCTTCTCCCACTCAGTTCTCCACCACCCTGACTTGCTCCCTTTGCTCATCCCCCAGCCAGACGCACAGCACTTATGTACATATCTGTAATTTATTTATTATATTAATGTCTGTCTCCCCTCCTCTAGACTGTAAGCTCGTTGTGAGTAGCGAATGTATCCATTTATTGTTGTAATGTACTCTCCCAAACGCTTAGTACAGTGCTCTGCACACAGCAATCGCTCAATAAATACGAATGAATGAATGAATTAATTAATTAATTAATAGTTTGGACAATAAATAATTCTATCTCAATTCAACAGGAAGTGATTCCTGGACAGCAAACACCAGAGACAGGCTAGATCATTGGGATCATTATGGGATTAAGGCAATGTGGACACTGACAATTTTTGCTTAGTAGGAGCCACTACGGATTTTGTGATTTTACGGGTTATTAAAGAATGTCATCCAAGAGGTGCAGTGAGGAATAGAGTTTTACAAAATCTAACCGCTATTAGACAAACCGCAGACTCTACGTAATAGGGCAAAACGATAACAGAATAACTTCCTCTTAACTGAGACTTCCTTCTACTAACTGTCAATCTGCTCCTTTAAAGTTCTCAGTGGGTTCTTATATAACTCTATAACGGGGGACAAAATATCATCTGTATGTTAAATAATCCTACCTGGAAAAGAAAAAACTACCAAAGTATTTTTTTTTTGTCGCAGTGCAGTGATTCTGCATACCATGAATAAAACATTTCCCAAGTATTGTTCCCCATTGTCAGGAATAACAGTTTTTCTGAAGCAGCAATAACAAAAAATGGTTTGAGATCAGTGGTATTTATTGAGAGCGTACTGAGTTTGCGCTGCTTTGTACTAAGCACTTGGGAGAATGCAACAGAGTTGGTAGACCCGCTCCCTGCCCACAGCAATGTGGGCTTTTATTGCTTTGTCAATTTACCTATTACCTTCCCAGACGGTACCTTCTCGTGTGATGTGTTTGGAATCATCCTGAGTTCACTGTGAAAGTCCAGGACTTGAGCACTGGGGGAAGACAAGGTACTGCGTTCGAACTTGTGCTAGATTGCAGAACGCAGAGGGTTGGAGCTCAGGTCCCCACGGCCACCGGGGCTGAGCACTCTGGAGCAGGAAGGGAATAATAATAATTATAATGTATTTGTTAATAATAACGTATTTGTTAAGTTCTTACTGTGTGCCAAGAGCTGTTCTAAGCTCTGGGGTAGCTACAAGGTAATCAGGTTGTCCCACATAGGGTTTAGAGTCTTAATCCCCACTATTACAGATGAGGTAACTGAGGCACAGAGAAGTTAAGTGGTTTGCCTAAAATCACACCACTGACGAGTGGCAAAGCCAGGATTAGAACCCATGACCTCTGATTCCCAAGCCCATGCTCTTTCCACTAAAACATGCTGCTTCTCTATAAAAAAGTATTTGTTAGCCCTTATTATATGCCAAGTACTGTTCTAAGTGCTGGGGTAGGTACAAAATAATCAGGTTATAATAATAATAATGTTGGTATTTGTTAAGCGCTTACTATGTGCCGAGCACTGTTCTAAGTGCTGGGGTAGATACAGGGTAATCAGTTTGTCCCACATGGGGCTCACAGTCTTAATCCTCATTTTACAGATGAGATAACTGAGGCACCGAGAAGTTAAGTGATTTGTCCAAAGTCACACAGCTAATAGATGGCAGAGCTGAGATTAGAACTCATGACTTCGGACGCCCAAGCCCGGGCTCTTGCCACTAAGCCACGCTGCTTCCCACATCCCACATGATTATGCCCCATGGGCTCACACTCTTAATCCGAATTTTGCAGATGAGAAAATTGAGGCACAGAGAAGTTAAGTGGCTTGCCCAAGGTCACACAGCACACAAGTGATGGAGCCGGAATTAGAACCCATGTCCTCTGACTCCTAAACCCGTGCTCTTTCCTCTAAAGCATGCTGCTTCTTGGTGAGGAGGCAACACGAAGATGGAGCTGATTCTCTATCTGCTGCTTGGCTCCAGAATACTTTGGGTCGGGGAGAAGAGGGTGAAGGAGTGATCCCTGAGGAGAGGAGACAGGGGATGTCCACTCCATGAAAGCTGGAACTCCAGGTCTTCACAGTGAGCATGCATCCTCCTCCTCTTCTCCCTGCCTGCATCCCAAATCTGCGGAAGCTGGCACCTCTCTTCTCCTCCCCTCTCCCACCGCGGATCCCAGACCCAGGAGGAGCCGGGGCCCTCTCCCCTCTTTCTCTCCAGCTGCCCCAGAAACCACCTGTTTGTATCCCAGAGAAGCTGGAAGCTCCCACCCTACCCCATCCCCTCTGACCACCATGGTCTGTCTTCTGGCCGGAATCCTAGATTCTGCCTGGAAAGGCAGTAAAACTCCCTCACCTTTTATTGTAGTTTGTTTCAGGTCCAGTAAGGTCAGTTCGATTCTCTTCTATTCCCCCCCCCCAGATTGTGATAAACTTGTAAACCAACTATTCCCTTCACCTCCCTGTAACCCCGCGACCCTGGGGCCAAGCCATCATCAGTTCTCCCATGGCAAAGCCTGAAACACCCACCTAACAGATCCCAAGTACATTATCCACTGTGCAAGACGAGTCTGGTGCAGTGCCACGGCTGGGACTTGTGCCTCGACTGTGCCTTCCAAGATTCTTGTTTTTCCAAGCTGTTGTTGGGAAATGCAGGCCCGGGCAGCTCTAAGTTCTTCCCTCTACACGTTGGTGGGAGTAAAAGTAAACTGCTGTCTAGTGGCACAGAGAAAGTCTAGTGCTACCGGGGGAACTCCTGGAATCCATCGCTCCAATGCTGGATGTGAGCGATTCCTTCGGGCCCCAACCAGTCGTGTGGTGTGTTTGGATCTCAGTCGTGGCCGTGGGTCATTCATCCATTCATTCAGTCATATTTATTGAGAACTTACTGCATGCAGAACACTGAACTAAGCACTTTGGAGAGTACAATACAACGATAAACAGACACATTCCCTGCTCACAGTGAGCTTACAGCCTAAAGGAGGGGAGAAAGATATTATTATAAATAAATAAATTACAGATAAGTACACAAGTGCTGTGGGGCTGGGATGGGGGATGAACAAATGGAGCAAGTCAGGGTGACGGAGAATGGAGTGGGAGAAGAGGAAAAGGGGGCTTGGCCAGGCAAGGACTCTTGTAGGAGATGTGCCCTCAAAAAGGCTTTGAACAGGCTCCAGTCATTTTCCATCTGCAGGGCACTTCCACCATAAGCCTTCATGTCTGTGTCTGTCTGCTAATGGATCAGTCGCCATTCCAGCCACCTGCTTAACCCCAAATTGGCAGAGTCAGAAAAGCCCTAGCTAGAAGAGTCAGGAGCCCGAGGGGCCCAGGTTGCATTGTGGAAGAAACCGTGGTCTTCCCAGCTTCCTCTGGACAAGTCTGAGGTTCAACATATGCCTGTTCCTGCCCTGGGCCCCCAACAACATCACCTCCATTCTGACCCCGCAGTCCTTCAGAGAGCCACAGCAGGGCCACTACTTGCCAATCTTTCATTCATTCATTCAATAGTATTTATTGAGCTCTTACTATGTGCAGAGCACTGTACTAAGCGCTTGGAATGAACAAGTCGGCAACAGATAGAGACAGTCCCTGCTGTTTGACGGGCTTACAGTCTAATCGGGGGAGACAGGCAGACAAGAACAATGGTAATAGAGTCAAGGGGAAGAACATCTGATAAAAACAATGGCAACTAAATAGAATCAGAGTGATGTACATCTCATTAAACAAAATAAACAAAATAAATAGGGTGGTAAAGATATATACAGTCGAGCGGACGAGTACAGTGCCGAGGGGTGTGGGATGGGAGAGGGGGAGGAGGAGAGGGAAAGGGGGAGAAGAGGGTTTAGCTGTGGAGAGGTGAAGGGGGGGTAGAAGAAGCAGAGGGAAAAAAGGGGGGAGCTCAGTCTGGGAAGGCCTCTTGGAGGAGGTGAGTTTTAAGTAGGGATTTGAAGAGGGGAAGAGAATTAGATTGTCTGAGGTGAGGAGGGAGGGCATTCCAAGATCGCGGGAGGACGTGGCCCAGGGGTCGACGGCGGGATAGGCGAGACCGAGGGACGGTGAGGAGGTGGGAGGCAGAGGAGCGGAGCGTGCGGGGTGGGCGCTAGAAAGAGAGAAGGGAGGAGAGGTAGGAAGGGGCAACGTGATGGAGAGCCTTGAAGCCTAGAGTGAGGAGTTTTTGTTTGGAGCGGAGGTTGATAGGTAACTACTGGAGTTGTTTAAGAAGGGGAGTGACATGCCCAGATCATTTCTGCAGGAAAATAAGCCAGGCAACGGAGTGAAGAATAGACTGGAGCAGGGCGATAGAGGAGGAAGGGAGATCAGAGAGAAGGCTGACACAGTAGTCTAGCTGGGATATAACAAGAGCCTGTAGCAGTAAGGTAGCCGTTTGGGTGGAGAGGAAAGGGCGGATCTTGGTGATATTGTAAAGGTGAAACCGGCAGGACTTGGTAACGGATAGGATGTGTGGGGTGAACGAGAGAGACAAGTCAAAGATGACACCGAGATTGTGGGCCTGAGAGACAGGAAGGATGGTCGTACCATCCACGGTGACAGGGAAGTCTGGGAGAGGACCGGGCTTGGGAGGGAAGGTGAGGAGCTCAGTCTTGCTCATGTTGAGTTTTAGGTGGCGGGCCGACATCCAGGTGGAGACGTCCCGGAGGCAGGAGGAAATGCAAGCCTGAAGGGAGGGGGAGAGGACAGGGGCAGAGATGTAGATCTGCGTGCCATCTGCGTAGAGATGGTAGTCAAAGCCTTGAGAGCGAATGAGTTCACCGAGGGAGTGATTGTAAATGGAGAACAGAAGAGGGCCAAGAACTGACCCTTGAGGAACTCCAACAGTTACAGGATGGGAGGGGGAGGAGGTGCCTGCGAAGGAGACTGAGAATGAACGGCCCGAGAGATAAGAGGAGAACCAGGAGAGGATGGAGTCCATGAAGCCAAGGTGAGATAACGTGTGGAGGAGGAGGGGATGGTCGACAGTGTCAAAGGCAGCAGAGAGGTCAAGGAAGATTAGAATGGAGTAGGAGCCATTGGATTTGGCAAGAAGGAGATCATGGGTGACCTTAGAGAGAGCAGTCTCGGTAGAGTGGAGGGGATGGAACCCAGATTGGAGGGGGTCCAGGAGAGAATGAGAGTTAAGGAATTCCAAGCAGCGATTGTAGACGACTCGTTCTAGGATTTTGGAAAGGAAGGGTAGTAGGGAGATAGGGCGATAACTGGAAGGGAAGTGGGGTCGAGAGCGGGTTTTTTTAGGATGGGGGAGATCTTCCACTCTTCTGGCCTGTAACCCCGCGACCCTGGAGTCAAACCATCATCAGGTCAGGTGGGAGTTCTCCCACAGCAGGGCCTGAAACACCCACATAACAGATCCCAACCTTCCACTCTTCTGACCTCTACCAACCATGGCCATGCCTCCCACTGACCTGACTGGGTTTCTACTGAGGGCAGTGCTCATGAAGCAAACATAGTATGTATAAGTTTTCCTGGATGGTTATCCTCTTCTGAATCTGGCAAACAACAGCCCCAGTGGTATCTGCGCTCCTTGGATCAGGATTAGCAGTTGTCCTTCTGAACACCTGGCAGGGCAGGGGCATTCTGCATTCTGTGCATTCTGCAAGGCCCTGGGGGCATTCTGCAAGGCTCTGGGAGGGAACTGGTAAAACTCTTTCTCCCTGAACATGGGCTCACCTGCCCCATGAAGATGGGTGTTTCAGATAGAGGTCTGGATTCCAGATTGTCCTTGGCCCAGGTGATGACTTCCTCACAAGTAGCTCACACCATACCAGCTTTCCGTGCATTTGAGGAATCAATGGCTACACAATCATTGATCTCCCCACATTCCCTGCTCTAGAGTCTAGAGGCTTTAAATTTCCCACGTTTGAACCCATGCCTGGATCCCATCCACCAGGGCCTATAGGGGTTCCCACTCTGGTGGGCTCATCCTCTCTACTCCCACAGTCAGATTATAAATCACAAACCAGGTTTTGACCCTCTCCTTTGCTGTCTGGGCAAAGCCACCCCTACAGATATCCACTGTGTTGGGGCCTAACAAAACCTTTCACAGCCTGTCTGGGTCAGCAGAACGGTGCTCTGCATTGGCCTTTTCTGCTCTTGCCGACTACTTCTTGCAGATATTCTAGGCCCCAGGGAGTCTTCCTCTTCTTAATACAGGGCCTCCCTCTCCTGAGGAGATAGGGAGTTGACCTTTACTTCCTTGGCGATGGTGGTTGAAGAATCTCTCTAATCTAATGAATCATCCACTTGTAACAGCCTCCCTCATGGGACTCTGTCTTCAATCGATCAATCAATGGTTTTTGTTGAGTGCTTACTGAATGCAAAGCACTCTACTAAGCCCTTGGGAGAGTACAGTACAATAGGGTTGTTAGACATGATCCCTGCCCACAAAGAACTCGAAGTCTAGAATGATTAGGTGAGGAGTGATCAGTTGGTAGCCAAGGATCACTCCTTGTGGTCATATCCACCTCATGCCTAACGACCTGTCACTTCTTTGCTCTTCTGCCCTCACCGGATGTCTTTGGGAAGAGGTGTAGGGGTTCCTTGGAACCTCGGGGTAAGGTGGGCATGAAATCCCTGGTGGGGCAGAGGTGGAATGCAGAGCATCTAGCATTTCCATGTAAAGCCTCACCCCAGTATTCCTCTCCCTAGGGATCTTCACCTTTTCCCTCAACCTCTGAGCCTCCAATTCTAATTCCTGTTTATCCTCCACCTCCCTCTTGTTCCAGTTTACTCCTTTGGTGGCAGTTGAGATTTTCATCACTTAGGCCTAAACTAGTACTCTCTGCCTCTCAACTAAATCTCTTAAAGCAGCACTGTGTGTTTAAAAATTCTGTTTCCCTCCGACGGAACCCAATTCCACCCGCCAAAGTCTGGAGTACCCCTCTTTTAACCCGGTTTCTTTTTGCCTTCCCTTTGGGTTACAGAATTCTCCAGCCCCCTCCTGAAGGGCAAGGCACCCACCAGTTTGGGACACCAGATAGGGCCCTCCTCATTTTTTAAGGGCCTTCTGGGTGAACTAATCGAGGTGTTCACCTGTCCCAAACACAGTTTCCAGGGACTCCACCCTCACACGTCCAGGGAAGGAAGGCCCCTCCGCTCAGAGCCGACACACCGATGATGCTACGACTCCCCAGAGGAGAGGAGAACGTAGAAAGCACCCCAACAGTGTCTCATATCGGCTCAAGCACCTTCAGTCCCAATCCCTCCCAGTGGGTCCAGGACAAATCCATAGGCCCCCCATCCACCACAGTGCTGAGCACTGGGAAGCAGGAGGAGAAAGAGGAAGAGGTTCCAACCACTGCTCAATTCCAGAACTCATGGAAAGTGGGGAAAGGGGGCGGAGGGGAGTTGGAACGAAGGATCTATTCTTGGAGGCCTGTAAGACAATAAGCTCCTTGTGGGAGGGGATCATATCTACCAATTCTACTGCATTGTTCTCTCCCAAGCACCAAGTATCGTGCTCTGTACCGAGTAAGGGCTCAGTAAATTCCAATGATTGATTAATTGATTGATTGAGGATAAGAAGCAGGGTTTGTTTGTTTCGTAGTGCAATGGATAGAGTGAGAAGGTGATGGACATTTGTCTGCTGTATGACCTTGGGCAAGTCACTTCACTTATCTAGTCCTCAGTTACCTCATCTGTAAAATGGGGATTGAGACTATGAGCCCCTCATGGGACAGGAATTGTGTCCAACCTGATTTGCCTGTATCCTCCCCAGAATTTGGTGCAACACCTGGCCCGCAATAAGTGCTTAAAAAATACCGATATTATTATTACTATGAGCATGGCAGCAGAGCCTTCTATGAGGGAGAGTTGTTAGTGATACCTGCTTGGGTATATAAGACAGATACAAATCCCACCCACCTATGGCCTCATATTCTTAGTAAAACAAGAAGGAAGCCTAATTCTTAAAATTCCCATCCCCTGTCATCTACATCCAATCCTAGTTCAGATGCTCTCAGATATTCCTGATGGCCACTTCTATTTCATTCCTCGGAGTCCACTGGACAACAGGATTTTCTATTTCAAGCAGCTTTCTCTCCCAGGCTGCAAACCTCCGCCCATCGATCTGAACAATCCAAAGAGTTCACAGCAGCTAAGCTAGGAAAGTCCCTGAAATCTTTAAAAATATAAACATTAAATGCTTCTTTTCTCGGAAATCCCCTGGTACTCCAGCCACATTCACTTGGTCGAGAAAAATGAAAAGAGCCCCAGAAAGAACAACTTGCCCTTAAATCAACATCTCTTTCCCATCATGGTAGATAGCACTACCGTCTTCCCAGGCTCACGAGTCTATAATCCTGGCATTATCCTTAACTCATCTCTCTCACTCAACCCACCTATTCAATCTGTCACCAAATCCCATGGGTTCAACCTTCCCAACATCACCTAAAATATGACCTTTCTTCTCCATCCAAATTTTTACCACATTAATCCAAGAACTTATCCTATCCTGCCTTGATTGTTGCATCAGCCTCCTTGCTGATCTCCCTCCATCCTCTATCTCCCCACTCCAGTGAGGAGATATCCATACCATTTTTCTACACAACCCTTCATTCCACATTTCCCCACTCCTCAAGAACCTCCAGCGGTCCCAAGCTCTTAGTACAGTGCTCCGCACACAGTAAGCACTCAATAAATATGATTAAAATTAGACTGGAATTCCTTACCATTGGCTTTAAAAGCACTCAATCAACTAAACTTCTCCTACCTTACCTCCCTGATTTCCCACTACAGACCAACCCACACACTTCACTCCTCTAACACCAACCTATTCACTGTACCTTGATCTCATCTACCTTGCTGCTGATCTCTTGCCCACATCCTGACTGTTGCCTGAATTGCCCTTCCTCTTCATATCCCACAGGCAATCACATTCTCCACCTTCAAAGCCTTGTTAGTAGCACATCTCCTCTGAGAGGCCTTCCCTGATTAACCTCTAATTTCCTCTTCTCCCACTCCCGTCTGCATCACTCGTGCACTGGATTTGCAGTGATAATAATAATAATAGTGGTATTTGTTAAGTGCTTACTATGTGCCAAGCACTGGGGTGGATACAAGCAAATCTGGTTGGTGCTCATAGTCTTAATCTCTCCATAAATCCTCCCTCAGCCCCACAGCACTTATTTATATTCATTATTTATTTATTTATATTAATAACTGTTTCTTCCTCTGAACTGCAAGCTTACTTTGGTCAGGGAACAGGTCTGCAGACTCTGTTATATTGTACTCTTCCAAACTCTTAGTAATGCTCTGCACACAGTAAGTGCTCAATAAATATTACTGATTGACTGATTAATCACAGGATTCTACCCTTTTTATTGAGAGCTGGGGCAGGAAAACTCAATATCTGGAATTTATCTCTCTTATTACCCCCCAAACCTACCAAGGTAGCCCAGGACAAATTACTTGTTGAGGATGTTTCTCCCTAGTAAAGAAGCACAGGAAGATAAGTGGCCTCTGAATTTCTCAGTCCTAAACTACAGCATGGCTATCAGAGGACAAACATAATGGACACCACCAAGCACCAAGTAAACCAGCAGGAAGTGACCTCTAAGACATGTACTCCGAAATCAACGTTCTTCACCAGCAACTTCATATCACCAAATGAAAGCCAAAGGGTCAGGGACTAGTTTAAGTGTGGCCTCTGGAACCCCCGCTCTATTACAGGTAAACTACCTTTCGTCTATGACCTTTTCCTCTCCCGCTCTCTCCTCCTCCTCGCCCTTTCAGAAACGTGGCTCACTCCCAAAGATACGGTCTCCGCCGCTGCTCTCTCCAGTGGAGGCCTCTCCTTCTCCCACTCCCCCAGACTCACCGGTGAGGGAGGAGGAGTCCGCTTCCTCCTCTCACCCCGTTGCCGTTTCCGCACTATCCCTCCTCCCCCCTCCCTCTCCTTCCCCTCCATCGAAACCCATATCATTCGCCTCTACCACCCCCTCCAGATACTTGTCGCTGTCATCTACTGCCCTCCCGGTCCCACCACCGACTTCTTCAACCACCTAGACCCCTTTCTCACCTTCCTTCTCTCCTTCTCTCTGCCCACTCTGATCCTCGGAGACTTCAACATCCATATGGATGTACCCGATGACTCCTCTGCCGCCCACCTGCAATCCCTCCTCGACTCTGCCGACCTCCTCCTCCACCATACCGCGCCCACTCACCGACTCGGTCACACCCTCGATCTCCTCATCTCCTACCGCTGCACTATCTCCTCCCTCACCAACTCTGAAATCCCTCTCTCTGACCATAACCTTTTCACCTGCCTCATCTCTCACACTCCCTCCCCCTGCAAACCTTCGCTACTGCCCCACAGAGACCTCCGCTCTCTTGATCCCATCCGTCTTTCCAAAAGCATCTCTCCTCACCTTGCCACCCTGTCCTCACTTCCAACTCTCGATGATCAGGTCTCCGCTCTCAACTCCACCCTCTCTACTCATTTCAACTCTCTCACCCCACTTTCCCTCCGCCGCTCTCGCTCCACTAACCCACAGCCCTGGATCACCTCCTCTGTCTGCCTCCTATGCTCCTATGCTCGAGCTGCTGAGAGCTCCTGGCAAAAATTCAAGCACCAAGCCGACCTCACATACTTCAAATTTATCCTTTCCTGCCTTACTCTGCCCTCTCCTCCGCCAGGCAAAACTTCTTCTCCTCCCTCATCGACACCCATGCCTGTCACCCCCGCCAATTGTTCCAGACCTTTAACTCTCTCCTTAGGCCCCCTGTTCCTCCCCCTCCCCCATCTCTCACCCCCAATGATCTGGCCACCTATTTCATCACAAAAATCAACACAATCAGGTCTGAGCTCCCCAAAGTCACCCCTCCGCCTCTCCCCTCCCCCCCACCAACCCTCTCCCCTACTTTCCCATCCTTCCCTGCAGTATCATCAGAGGAGATCTCCTCCCTCCTCACAAGTGCCACCCCCTCCACCTGCGCCTCGGACCCCACTCCCTCTCACCTTATTAAAACCATCGCCCCTGCCCTCCTCCCCTCCTTGACCTCTATTTTTAACCACTCAATCTCCAATGGCTCCTTCTCCTCTGCCTTCAAACATGACCACGTCTCCCCCATCCTAAAAAAACCCGCTCTTGACCCCACTTCCCCCTCCAGTTATCGTCCTATCTCCCTACTACCCTTCCTTTCCAAAATCCTAGAACGAGTCATCTACAATCGCTGCTTAGAATTCCTTAACTCCCATTCTCTCCTGGACCCCCTCCAATCTGGCTTCCGTCTCCTCCACTCTACCGAGACTGCTCTCTCTAAGGTCACCCGTGACCTCCTTCTTGCCAAATCCAATGGCTCCTACTCCATTCTGATCCTCCTTGACCTCTCTGCTGCCTTTGACACTGTCGACCATCCCCTCCTCCTCCATACTTTATCTCACCTTGGCTTCACGGACTCCGTCCTCTCCTGGTTCTCCTTTTGTCTCTCTGGCCGGTCATTCTCAGTCTCCTTCGCTGGTGCCTCCTCCCCCTCCCATCCTTTAACTGTTGGAGTTCCTCAAGGGTCAGTTTTTGGCCCTCTTCTGTTCTCCATTTACACTCACTCCCTCGGTGAACTCATTCGCTCTCACGGCTTTGACTACCATCTCTATGCAGATGACACACAGATCTACATCTCCGCCCCTGTCCTCTCCCCCTCCCTTCAGGCTCGCATCTCCTCCTGCCTCCGGGACGTCTCCACCTGGATGTCGGCCCGCCACCTAAAACTCAACATGAGCAAGACTGAGCTCCTCATCTTCCATCCCAAACCCGGTCCTCTCCCAGACTTCCCTATCACCGTGGATGGCACGACCATCCTTCCCATCTCTCGGGCCTGCAATCTCGGTGTCATCCTTGACTCGTCTCGCTCGTTCACCCCACACATCCTATCCGTTACCAAGACCTGCCGGTTTCACCTTTACAATATCGCCAAGATCCGCCCTTTCCTCTCCACCCAAACGGCTACCTTCGCCAAGATCCGCCCTTTCCTCTCCACCCAAACGGCTACCTTACTGCTACGGGCTCTCGTTATATCCTGGCTAGACTACTGTGTCAGCCTTCTCTCTGATCTCCCTTCCTCCTCTCTTGCCCCGCTCCAGTCTATTCTTCACTCCGCTGCCCGGATCATCTTCCTGCAGAAACGATCTGGGTATGTCACTCCCCTTCTTAAACACCTCCAGTGGTTGCCTATCAACCTCCGCTCCAAACAAAAACTCCTCACTCTAGGCTTCAAGGCTCTACATCACCTTGTCCCTTCCTACCTCTCCTCCCTTCTCTCTTTCTAGCGCCCACTCCGCACGCTCCGCTCCTCTGCCGCCCACCTCCTCACCGTCCCTCGGTCTCGCCTATCCCGCCGTCGACCCCTGGGCCATGTCCTCCCTCCTCACCTCCGCCAAACTATTCTCTTCCCCTCTTCAAAACCCTACTTAAAACTCACCTCCTCCAAGAGGCCTTCCCAGACTGAGCTCCTCTTCTCCCTCTACTCCCTCTACCACCCCCCCTTCACCTCTCCACAGCTTAACCCTCTTTTCCCCACATTTCCCTCTGCTCCTCCCCCTCTCCCTTCCCATCCCCTCAGCACTGTACTCGTCCGCTCAACTGTATATATTTTCATTACCCTTTTTATTTTGTTAATGAAATGTACATCGCCTTGATTCTATTTAGTTGCCATTGTTTTTACGAGATGTTCTTTCCCCTTGACTCTGTTTATTGACATTGTTCTTGTCTGTCTGTCTCCCCCATTTAGACTGTAAGCCCGTCAAACGGCAGGGACTGTCTCTATCTGTTGCCGACTTGTTCATTCCAAGCGCTTAGTACAGTGCTCTGCACATCGTAAGCGCTCAATAAATACTATTGAATGAATTTTTTTTGGGAGAACATTTATAGGTAAAACTCTCTCCCAAGGTGTCAGGTGTTCACCGGGTTTCCTCCTCTTTCTTATCTCTTCTTTTCTCTTCCTGGAACCTCCTCCCACTTCTCAGCTGAAACACCATAACCCTTGCCCTTCTACCTCTAGATTGTACATTCCGTGGCCAGAGAACATGTCTACCAAGTCTGTTGTATTCCACTCTCTCAAGTGTTAAATACAATGCGCTGCACAAATTAAGTGCTCAATAATACCACTGACTGATCGATCAATTAATTGATTCAAAAGGTTTTCTGTAATGGGGAGGGCCTGCTATGGTCCCCTGTATGGATCAGTGACTTGTCCTTTGGGAGTGGACAGAGGGGGCCTCTGTTCTCCCTCCCACTTGGACTGTGAGCTCAAGGGCTGGGTCCAACCCAATTAACTTGCGCTTAGAACAGCGCTTGATGCATAGTAAGTGCTTAATGAGCACCATGATTAGTACTATTATTTCTTATTATTCTACTTCATCAGAATGCTGTGATCCAGTCCCTCTGACACAGGTACTGCCTCCTGAGTTTTAATTCATTCTTCGGTCTGTGACAGGCTTTTTTGCTATAAAATCTATCGTAAAATAACATCTGGATATAACCTTACTGAATCATCCTTAATTTGTGCAGTGACTGGATGGTAGTGATTTTTAAGGTACAGACACCCAGCAAGGTAATCTGGGTTGGTAAGGACTAGGCCCTTAAATCACTATATCCTTCCATTTTTCTTTCTGTTTTTTCCATCTATTTTTCCTCTGGTATAACAATCTCTAATCACCATTTTACTCAGAAAGGCCCGGCAGTTTATATCTCAGGCTTCAAATTCAATAAACAGAGATACTTTCTTTGTACATGTGGAATAGTAGGTATACATACCTAACAAGATATATGTGTATATATAAACATACATATATATATGTATGCCTCTCTCGCATTCAACCCACTTATTCAATCCATCATTAAATCCTGTCGGTCCCACCTCCACAACATCACTAAAATCTGCCTTTTCCTCTCCATCCAAACTGCTACATTATTAATAAAATTACTCATTCTATCCCGCATGGATTACTGCATCAGCCTCCTTGCAGACCTCCCAGTCTCCTGTCTCTCCCCACTCCAGTATGTACTTCACTCTGCTGCCCAGATCATTTTTTTTACAAAAACATTCAGGACATGTTTTCCCACTCCTCAGAACACTCCACTGGTTGCCCATCCACCTCTATATCAAATAAAAACTCCTCACCATTGTCTTTAAACCACTCCACCACCTTGCCCCCTCCTACCTCACCTTGCTTCTCTCCTACTGTAGAGAAGCCTGCACATTTCACTCCTCTAATGTGCTAACCTTCTCACTGTGCCTCAGTCTCGCCTATCTCACCACCAATCCTTCACCCATTCTGGCCTGGAATGCCCTCCCTCCTCAAATCTGACAATTATCTCCCCTCCTTCAAAGCCTTATTGAAAGCACATCTGCTCCAAGAGGCAAAGCCTTATTGACACCACATCTCCTCCAAGAGGGTTTCCCTGACTAAGCCTCCCTTTCCTCTTCTCCCACTGCCTTCTTTGTCACCCTGACTTGCTCCCTTTGCTCTTCCCTCCTCCCAGCCCCACAGCACTTATGTACATATCTGTAATTTATTTATATATACTAATATCTATCTCCACTCCCTCTAGTCTGCAAGCTCGTTGTGTGCCGGGAATGTGTCTGTTTATTGTTGTACTGTAGTCTCCCAAGCACTTAATATGGTGCTCTGCACACAGTAAGCATTCAATAAATATGACTGAATGAATGAATATCTATATATACATACATCTGTACATGTATATATTATAGATACATATATACATATATATATATATACACATTTATTATATCTCCTGGTGTAATCCCATACCAAAAATGCAATAACAACAGATACTATGCATCATATGTAGTGTTGACATGCTTCTGAAAAGAAGCATGCTTTTGAGAAGCAGTGTGGCTTAGTGGAAAGAGCATGAGCTTGGGAGTCAGAGGTCGTGAGTTCTAATCCCAGCTCCACCACTTGTCAGCTGTGTGACTTTGGGCAAGTCACTTAACTTCTCTGGGCCTCGGTTACCTCATCTGTAAAATGGGGATTAAGACTGTGAGCCCCACGTGGGACAACCTGACTCCTTGTATATCCCCCAGCACTTAGAACAGTGCTTGGCACAAAGTAAGAGCTTAACAAATGCCAACATTATTATTATTATTATTGTTCTGGAGACGGGGTACGAAACGCTACCATATGTAAAAATGGGAAGGACTCCAATGCTCCAATGTAACTCCTCAAGAGAATAGGGTAGATTATCACTGATCATATTTTTTCCTAGAAAACGCAAACATAGGTTCCTGCTTTCTAGAAATTATCAGTAATACACAGAAACAGCATCATTGTTTAACATGTTGAGAAGCAGCATGACTTAATGGAAAGAGCATAGATCTTGAAGGCAGAGGACATAGGATTTAATCCCGGCTCTATCATTGGCCTGCCCTGGGACCTTAGGCAAGTCATTTCACTTCACTGTGCCTCATTTTCCTGATCTGTAAAATGGGGACTCAATACATGTTCTCCCTTCCCTTTAGACTGTGAGCTCCATGAAGGACAAGGAATGTGTCCTATTTATCTTAGGGGAAGCAGCGTGGCTCAGTGGAAAGAGCCTGGGCTTTGGAGTCAGAGGTCATGGGTTCGAATCCCCACTCTGCCACTTGTCAGCTGTGTGACTATGGGCAAGTCACTCAACTTCTCTGTGCCTCAGTTACCTCCTCTGTAAAATGGGGGTTAATTGTGAGCCTCACGTGGGACAACTTGATTACCCTGTATCTACCCCAGTGCTTAGAACAGTGCTCTGCACATAGTAAGTGCTTAACAAATACCAACATTATTTATTATTATCATATCTACCTCAGAGCTTAGTACAGTGATTGGCACATAGTAAGCACTTAACAAATATGATCATCATCATCATCATCGTATGCCTATGTAGACAGTACCCAATCCTCCAGATTCCAAAATGCAATACAGTAGAGAATTAGGATGGAGCCCCATAAGAAGCAGGCACTGTGTCCAACCTGATTATCACGTGTCTAACCCAGCACCTAGTATAGTCCTTGGCATAAAGTAAGTGCTGAACAAATATCATCATTATTATCATTATTGGCACACAATTACCCTCAGGGCAATCAACGAATCTGTCCCTTTAATTTCCAACTTTATATTGGCTAGGTTGCTCAACCAGCATTTGTTATTTCTTGTCCATAACTGGGCACCCTCTATAACAATTATTTTTCAAGTCTCATGGTGGTGCATTATAAGATGTATTCAAGCAGATAAATTCTCTATGGATGATGCTTTCAGAATCTTTAGGCTACACCCAGAGAGATCCCTCTCTGGGAGGGTGCTGAAGCAATTATTGTTGTTATTCAATTTGTCACCAAATCCTATCAGTCTACCTTCACAACATCTCCAGAATCTGCCCTTTCCTCTCCAGAAACCGCTACTATGCTGATCCAAGCACTTATCATCTGAAGCCCACATCTGGGCGATATCCTGGACTCCTCCCACTCTTTCAGCCACCCAATCACCAAATTCACAATTTATTCAGAATCTATCCTTTCCTCTCCACAATTTATCTGGAATCTCTCCTCTCCTCCATACTGTTTCCCACAGTGATCCAGGAACTTGTCTTATCCTGACTAAAATACCACATTAGCCTCACTGCCTTAGGTCTCTTTCTTCTCCAGTCCATACTTTGTTCTACTTCCTTAATATTTTTTCTAAGAGATCCTTCTGCATACATCTCTCCACTCTTCAAAAACTTCCAGTGGTTGCCCATTCCTCTGCACATTTAGCAGAAATTCTCTCATCTCTCCTCTCTACTTCGCCCCAGCTCAAATGCTTCATGCCTCTTAAACCAGCCCCTGTATCTCTCCCTCTACTGACCTCTTGTTCTCACAGTTCTCTCTTCCTGGAACTGCCTCCCACTTCAACTCCAATAAACCATAGATTCTCGACCCCTCCCCCCACATCTTTAAAGCCTTTCTGAAATCATCTGCCTCCAGGAGGCCACTGCTCATTAATCTCTCATCTCTTTACCCTTTATCCTCCCCCAGCTACCATTTTGGTACTTCTGCTTCACTTAAGCAGTTGGGCACTCATACCCTTATAGCATTTATGTTCCCGTCTTTATGCTCTATTGTTCCAGCTATTCAGAATTTATTGTATAATTAATGATTGTCTTCCCTGATAAATTGTAAGGTCTTCGATGGCAAGGATCATGTCTGTCATTCGATTGTATTTTTCTAAGAGCTTTGCACACAGTAAGTGCTCAATATATACTGTTAATTGATTCATACCTAGAAATCATACCTGATACATAATCATACCTAGAAAGAGGGAAAAATCATTGACACAATCAAAGGTATAATCAATCATAATCAATTTGTCCCATTTATAATATGCAACAATATTATGATATGTAAATCAGTCAATCAATGGCATTTATTGAGTGCTTACTGCGTGCAATGCACAGTTCTAAGCACTTGAAAGAATAAAATACAATAGAGTTGATAGACAAGTTCCCTGACCACAAGACCAGCCTAGAGGGAAAGACAGACATTAAAATAAATTATGGATATGGACATACTTGCTGTAGAGCTGAGGTTAGGATGAATATCAAGGGCTTAAAATGTACTTACCCAAGTTCATATAGGCGATGCAAAATAGGGAAATGAGGCGATGCAAAATGGGGAAATGAGGAAATGAGGGCTTAGTTGAAGGAGTCTTCTTGGAGGAGATGTGATAGATGTGATTTCAAAGGGGTTTGAAGTTGGGAAAAGTGGAGGTCCATCACATATGAAGGGGCTTCAGAGTAAGGAAGGACGATGGTGTTGTCAACTATAATGGGAAAGTTAAATGGTGGACATGATTTGGGAAGGAAGATGAGTCATACATGTTGATTTGGAGAGGCTGATGGGATATTCATGAAGTGATGTTCTAGAAGCAGGAGGAAATACACGGTTGTAGAGGGGAGATTGGTCAGGTTAGGTAGATTTGGGAGTTACCCACAGAGAAGTGATCATTGAAGTCTTGGGAGGTGATAAGCTCCCCAAGGGAGTAAGGCTAGATTGGAAAGAGAAAGAGACCCAAAACTAATCCTTGAGGAACACCCACTGTTAGGGCATTGGAGGCAGATGAAGAGCTGGTAAAAGAAACTGAGGAGAATTGGCTTAAAAGTTGAGGAAATACAGAAGAAAACTGTGTCAGAGAAATCCCAATTAGATAGGGTTTCCAGGAGGAGAGTGGTCTCCATTGTCTGAGGCACCTGAGATTGAGGAGGATGGAAGATAGTCTGTTGGACTGGACATTGACCCCAGAGAAGTTGTCCCAATGATGTGGAGGGGGTGGAAGCCAGATTGCACAGACTGCAGAAGAGTTGGAGTGGAAGAAGTGGAAGCAGTGATTATAAAAGCCCATTAAGGAGTTTGGACAAGAATGATAGGAGGGAGATAAGGATGTTGTAGTGGGGTCCACAGAAGGTTCCTTTAGGACGAGAGCCTTGAAAGAGGATGGTTTGACAGCTGATGGGTAGGAGGCACCAGAGAGAGTATGATCAAAGATGGTGATCAGCAAGAGGTCAGCAAGAATGCCATTGCAATAGTTAAGGTGGGATGTGAAAAGTGTTTGGACCTGCCTTCTCGCTAACCTCCCCATCTCCTAATAATAATAATAATAATAATTGTGTATTTATTAAGCACTTACTATATTCCAGTCACTGTACTACATTCTGTGGTGGATACAAGCAAATCGGGTTGGACACAATTCCCATCTCAATCCCCATTTTACAGATGAGGTAACTGAGGCCCAGAGAAGTGAAGTGACTTCCCCAAGGTAACCCAACAGACAATTGGCAGAGCTGGGATTAGGATCTATGACTCTTAGGGCTATGGTCTACCCACTACACCATGTCCTGTCTACGCCATGTTGCCTCCTGTCTCTTCCCTCCTCAATCCATACCTCAATCTGCAACCTGGATACATTTTTTCTAAAAATCAGTTCAGTCCATATCTCTCCATTCCTCAGAAACTTCCCAAAGTTTCCAAACCTTCTCCCCATCAACAGAAACTCCTTACCACAGGCTTTAGGGCAGTGAATCAGCTCTCCCTCCTACTTCACCTTGCTGATCTCCTACTATACACACATTCTGCTCCTCTAGCACCAACCAACTCTTCATACCGTCCTCTCGTCTATCCTCAATCGCATCCTGCCTCTGGCCTGTAACTCTCTCCTCCTCCATATCTGATAACCTACCATTCTCCTCACCTTCAAAACCATCTTAAAACTGCATCTCCTCCAGGAGGCCTTCCCTGACTAAATCCATTCTTTCCCCATCTTGCCTCCCTTCTGTGTCGATTGTGCACTTGCCTGTGTATCCTTAAAGCACTCTGATACTCACACCTACCCCACAGCCCTTATACTCCACTCTTTCACCTCTCTGTAATTCATTTTAATGCATTAATGAAGACTGTAAGCTCCTTGTGGGCAGAGATCTCGTACAACAACTCTATTGCATTATACTGTGTTTAAACTTTCCCAAGCACTTAGTCCAGGGATCTGCACACAGCAAGTGTTCAATCAACACCATTGATTGGTTGATTTGGTGGGGAGGTGGTGACACTGAGGGTGATCTGAAATAGCAGGTAGGACAGTGGGCATGGAGATCAATAAGGGAGGAGTAGAAGTGTTGCTGAAGGGAGGAGAGGACAGAATTATAGCAGGTGAGGATGGCTTTGAGATGGCTGAAGTCAACCTGGTGCCTGGATTTCTGCCATCAGTGCTGTGCAGCAAAGCAAAAGAGGACTTAGGCTCTAAGGTGATGTCAGGGCTGGGGACTGCTGGCATGAAATTAACAGAGGGTGAGGTGAAGCGAGGTAACTCAGTTCTGGGGGAGGCAGTATTGTGGATGTGGAATGTGCATCAAGAGAGGGGAGATAAAGTAGGGAATCTAAATGGGACATGTCACCTTGGGTTAAGTAGAAGGGATTCAGGATATAGGCAGTCTCTGTAGGTGAAAGGACCTTTTTGATAAAAGGGAATGTGTGGTAGAGAAGATAGGTCTGGTTGCTGGGTCAGAAAGTGAGATTTCAGAGTTAAGAAAATCCAGCCTGTGTCTAAATAGGAGAGGGGGTGAGATAAGGTCAGAGCAGGAGGTCTGTGGAGTTGACGAGTGAGAGGAATCAGGCATCTGGAAACTCACCGAGAACATCTACATAATAATAATGATAATAATGGCATTTGTTCAGTGCTTACTATGTGCCAAGCACTGGGGTAGATACAAGGTAATCAGGTCGAACACCGTCCCTGTCCCACTTGGGGTTTACAATCTTAATCCCCATTTTACTGATGAGATAACTGAGGCACAGAGAAGTAAGTGACTTGCCTAAGGTCTCACAGAGACAAGTGGCAGAGCCAGGATTAGAACCCACATCTTTTGACTCCCAAGCCCGTGCTCTTCTATTAAGCCATGCTGCTTCTATATGGATGTTGAAAACCCTGAGGATCAGTAATGGAGATGAGAAGGAGCCAAGAAAAGTTGAAGGGCATCAAAATCCCTCAGGAATTTATAGATGGGGCCAGGGAGTCCAATAACGGTAGTGGGTGATAATGGCAGATGAAGTAGAGAGGCAGCATCGCTCAGTGGAAAGAGCAAGGGCTTGGGAGTCAGAGGTCATGGGTTCTAATCCCAGCTCCGCCACTTATCAGCTGTGTGACTTTAGGAAAGTCACTTAATTTCTCTGTGCCTCAGTTCCCTCATCTGGAAAGTGCGGATTAAGACTGTGAGCCCCACGTGGGACAACCTGATTACCTTGTATCTACCCAGCACTTAGAACAAACAGTGCTTGGCACATAGTAAGCGCTTAACAAATACTAAAATTATTATTTTTAAGTGCAATAAAAGCTCCCAGCCATCCCCTTACACCAGATTGCTGGAGTCTGTGACGTGGGAGAGAGGCTCATCTCAACTCTGCTCCACCAGGACCACCATCTTCCCTGTCTTCGCTTGCTGTGAAGGTGAGGAGGCAGGTGCCGTGACCCCTCAGCCATCCCTTTACTGGACTACTGGAGCCTGCCACGTAGGAAAGACTCTTTTTTTTTTTGTATTTGTTAAGCACTTACTATGTGCCGAGCACTGTTCTAAGCGCTGGGGTAGACACAGGGGAATTAGGTTGTCCCACGTGGGGCTCACAGTCTTAATCCCCATTTTACAGTTGAGGGAACTGAGGCACAGAGAAGTGAAGTGACTTGCCCACAGTCACACAGCCGACAAGTGGCAGAGCTGGGATTCGAACTCATGAGCCCTGACTCCAAAGCCCGTGCTCTTTCCACTGAGCCATGCTGCTTCTCTTCCCCCATCCCCAGCACACTCACATATTATGGAGACTCCCATCATCTCCTCCTCCTTCTCCAGTCAAGTAGAGTGAGGATCAGTGGCCATATGTGGCCACCTCAACTTTCAAAACATTGGCCATCACTGTGACTGTGATAAAGCCCATGACTGCAGCTGTTAATTCTTGTGACATTTGTCAAGACCTACTCTGTGTCATACACTGTACTAAGCGCTGGGGTAGACACAAGCTAATCAGTTCAGACACAGCCCCTATTCCACATTGGGATCACAGTCTAAATAGGAGGGAGAAGAGGTATTGAATCTCCATTCTACAGGTGAGGAAACTGAGGCATAGAGAAGTTAAGAGACTTGCTCAAGGTAACGCAACAGACAAATGACCCTTGTGCTCTGAGGAACAGGGAGCCCAAAGTCTGCTCTTCTAGTCACAGTGCCCTATCCCTTTTGTTGAACTGTCACTGCCAATATCTTTCATATTGTTCTGTTTTGTTCCATCTTCCTTAAAGCCTATCACCAGCTCCCTCTCCCCTCCTTTATCCTGAGATTTTGAACCACTGGAGGGCCAGGGAGTACATCTAATTTTCACCTGCACATTTTTTCTCAGCACTCAGGACAATGCTGAAGAATGAAGAATGAATCAGAATGAAGCAAAAATGAAGCAGTTTGTCCTCATTGGAAAGGGGGCTCCACAGACATCATTTAGTTAGCCATTGCGGTGAGGAAACACTTCATTACCCTATTTATTTTGTTAATGAGATGTACATCACCCTGATTCTATTTATTTGCTATTGTTTTAATGAGATGTTCTTCCTCTTGATTCTATTTATTGCCATTGTTCTTGTCTGTCTCCCCCGATTAGACTGTAAGCCCGTCAAAGGGCAGGGACTGTATCTGTTACCGATTTGTACATTCCAGGCGCTTAATACAGTGCTCTGCACATAGTAAGTGCTCAATAAATACTATTGAATGAATGAAAGGAAAGTGGGAGAGCAGTCACCAAAGGGACAGAAGGGAATTGTTGGGAAAGCAGCAGGACGTAGTGGATAGAGCACGGGCCTGGGAGTCAGAAAGTCAAGGATGTAATCTCGGCTCTGCCACTTGTTTGCCATTTGGCTTGTGCAAGTCATTTCACTTCCCTGTGCCTCAGTTCCCTCATCTGTAAAATGGGGATTGAAACTGTGATCCCCATGTGGGACAGGGACTGTGTCCATCCTCATTCACTTATAACAATTCCAGTTGTTGGTACAGTGCCTGGTCTCATAAGTACTTAACAAATATCACAATTATTATTAGTAGTAGTAGTATTATTAATATGATTATTATTATTTATTAGGTCTGCAGTAAACAGTAAAACAGAGAAATAAGCAAGCCTACAGAAAGGAGGAGCCTGAAGCCCTCCCTGGCTGTGAGATAAAGGAGGGGCTCATATATGAGCTGAACTGATCTTTCAAAATGACTGCGTGGAGGGGGTTGGGTGGGTGGGGGGGAGTTGGGATTGTGTCCTCCTCCTCTCCATGTAACCACCCCAGAATATGCAGGATCGAACCCAGACCCTCCCAAGAGATGAAGTCGAAGGGGAGGAGACCCGCCCTTGGGAGCGGAAACTGGATGGGCATGGGATGTCGTCGGAATCACAGTACCCTTTGCTCTGCAGGTCAGAGACCACTGGTCAGTGGACCAGTGGGGATTGACCACACATGCCTAGATCCAGTAAACTGCATTACTTTGGACCTCATGGGTTGCTGACTTCTTCTTGGAGAGGTAACTCTCCTGACCAGTCCTCAAAACAGCCCTTTGCAGATATGTTGTCGATGGAAGACAGTGTGGCCTAAAATTTCTGTGCGTTCAGTTAGTAATTTGTTTTTCAAAAGGTAATATCTTCATCTGATAAACTTGGGACAATCTTTAGGATTAAAATCATGAAGCATTTCCACTCAGAAAATGTCCTTGCCTTGTGTCCTTTTCCTGTCCTCTGCCTTGAGAATGCATTACTAGGGGGAAAGTGCTGAGTCACCATCAACTATTTCTAGGCCACAGTTTTGAGAAACTTGCCCTAAATGACAAAAAAAGTGAATAATCTTGTACTCCCTAAATAAATGATTGGTGGAATAAAGTTTAATTCTTTACATACAATCAGATTACAAAATCCTATAGGGATCATGTTGGCCACCTCTACTGTACTCACTCAAGCACCTATTACACTTCTCAGTATTCATTCAATTATTCAATTGTATTTATTGAGTGCTTACTGTGTGCAAAGCACTGTACTAAGCTTTTGGGAAGTACATTTTGGCAACAGATAGAGACAATCTCTACTCAACAATGGACTCACAGTCTAGATGGGGGAGAAGGACATCATAACAAAACAAGTAGACAGGCATCACTACCATTAAAATAGATAAAGAGAACCACAGATAAATGCATATCATTAATAAAATCAATAGAGCAATAAATATGTACAAATATATACAAGTCCTCTGGGGAGGAGAAGGGGGTAGAGCAGAGGGAGGGACTAGGGACGATGGGGAGGGGAGGAGGAGCAGAGGGAAAGGGAGGGCTCAGTCTGGGAAGGCCTCCTGGAGGAGGTGATCTCTCAGTAGGGCTTTGAAGAGGGGAAGAGAGTTAGTTTGGCGGATATGAGGAGGGAGGGCATTCCAGGTCAGAGGTAGGACATAGGCCAGGGGTTGACAGCGAGAGAGGCAGGAATGAGGCCCAGTCAGGAGGTTAGTGGAAGAGGAGCAGAGTGTGCAAGCTGGGCTGTAGGAGGAGAGAAGGGAGGTGAGGTAGGAGGGGACAAGGTGATGGAGAGCTTTGAAGCCAAGAGTGAGGAGTTTCTGCTTCATGCAAAGGTTAATACTCAACCACTGGAGATTTTTGAGGAGGGGAGTGACATGCCCAGAGTGTTTCTACACAGTCGGCATTCAGTAATTGTTGCTGATAGGTAGATTGGCCTTGGTAAGAGAAGAAGATGCCCCTTGACGTGCTCCCTATGGGCACGTGTGTGATTGCAATAGGGTGGCCATTCATTGGTCTCAAAGCGAGCAGGCCCAATTTTAACTGGCCTGTCTCCTATCTGCTACCAGTCAATAACTAGACATTTTCTGTCCAGTCTTTCATTCTACCTCTACCCACTATGGCTCCTGCTGCTGATTTCTACAGCTTCAGTATGGTTCTAGAGTTCCTGTGGAGCTGGGAAGGAAGGAAATCTAATGGCTTCAGAGCCAGTTGAGGAAGTTCAGAGAAACGTCCACCGATTGGCCAGAGTCAGACTGACTTCTGCAAAACAGCACCTAAAATGTCATCAGATTATGCCTTGTGATCAGTGCAATCCATGTGATTTCCCCCTCCTACCCCACGTCACTACTCGCCCACTACAATCCAGCCCGCACACTTCATTCTTCTAATGCTAACCTTCTCACTGTGCCTCGATCCCATCTATCTAGCCTCTGACCTGCAACACCTTCCCTCCTCACGTCAGACAGATAATTGCTCTCTTCCACTTCAAAACCTTAATTAAAATCCCATCTCCTCCAAGAAGCTTTCCCTTACTGAGACCTCCTCGCCTCTTCTCCCACTCCCTTCTGCGCCACTCTTACTTGCTCCTTCAATCATCCTCCCTCCCATCCCCACAGCACATATGTCTAAATCTGCATATCTGTAATTTATTTATTTACTCATTCATTTATCTATTTATTCATTTCTATTAATGTCTCTCTCCCCTTCTAGACCATGAGCTCATTGTGGGCAGGAATGTGTCTGTTTTTTGTTCTATTGTACTCTCCCAAGTGCTTAGTACCATGCTGTGCACTCAGTCAGTGCTCAATAAAAACAATTGAATGAATGAAGGAATGAAGAAATGTGGTATCACCATGCCTCCTTCTCTCAGTCAGTCAATCAATCAGTTGCATTTATTGAGTGCTTACTGTGTGCAAAGCACTATACTAATCTTTTGGGAGAGTACAATATAACAGAGTTGGTAGACACATTCCCTGCCCTCAATGAGTTTACAGTCTAGAGGGGGAGACAGACATTAATAGAAATAAATTAATTGTGTATATGTACATAAGTGCTGTGGGGCTGGCAGACGGGTGAATAAAGTCAGCAATCTAAGTGCAAGAGCAGTACAGAAGGGAGTGGGAGAAGAGGAAATGAGGGCTTAGTCAGGGAAGGCATCTTGGAGATGATGTACCTTCAGGGAGATCCTCCAGGGTTGGGCTAGACTGAAACCTGTCTTTAGTTGTCTGTTCAAATAGAATTTTAGGTCTTAAAAAATGATTTTTCTATACTGCCTACTTTAAAATTGGCTTATTTGTAGAGATTATGGGTGCGTGGGGGACTATCTCTCGCTGACATGTCGTCATAACTGTGTGACCATGGGCAAGTCACTTAACTTCTCTGTGCCTCAGTTACCTCATCTGTAAAATGGGGCTGTGAGCCTCATGTGGGACAACCTGATTACCCTCTAACTGCCCCAGTGCTTAGAACAGTGCTCTGCAAATAGTAAGTGCTTAACAAATGCCAACATCATTATTATTATTGACTTCTCTGTGCCTCAGTTTCCTTATCTGTAAAGAGGGGACCTCTTGCTTAGACTGTAAAACCCATATTGGACCTGATTATCTTGTATCTACAGTGCTTGGCACATAGTAAAAAATACCATTATTAACAAATACCATTATTATTATTATAAGAGACATGATATGATTGTCTGCAGCCCCTGGTGCTCTTTTTGCCTTTGCCTCCTTGTTAATTAGAAGGACCTGGGTTCTAATTGCAGTGCCACCACTTCTCTGCTGTGTGACCTTGGGCAAGGCACTTAACTTCTATCTCAGTTCCCTCATCTGTAAATGGGCTTAAGATCGTGAACCCCATGTGGGACATGGACTGTGTCAAACCTGATTTGGCTCATGGTCTTAACCCCATGAGGGAATTAAGATTCAGAGAAGTTAAGTGACTTACCCAAAGTCACACAGCAGAGAAGTGGTGGGGGTGGGATTAGAACCCAGCTCCTTCTAATTTGCAGGCCCATACTCTGTCCCACATTCATATCTCCTTGTTAATTATCTATGATTTTTGTATTTGAAAGAAATGCACAGGAAATTAACTCTCCAGAATGCTTATCATCACACCATAAGATGTAGTATTCATTCAGTGGCATTTCCCGTGTTTTGTAGCAAGACCCAAAATGTCTGTGTGGTGTAAAAAACATTAAGGTCCTCATTGCCAGCAATTTCAGTATGAAGAGTTAATCCACAGTTTTTTGATATTTAATGGCACTGCCTTCCTCTTTTTTTAATGTTTTCTTCTTTCTCCAATGACACTTCATCCATTCCGTGAATTGGCTGTGTGACTGGGCCTGATCATGTGTCTTGGCCTATTTCATCCCCAGTCATTCACAACAATTGGAACCTTCCAAAGACTCCTGTCGCCAGAAGACATGGCACTTAGAAAAATGTCTGGCTGGATTGTGAAACTATCGAACAGGGAAATTTCAGCTTGTAAACTGGATTTCAAAGGATCAACTATAAACTTGATTTAGGGAAATGCCCTCAGTGACCATTCTGGGAATTACAACCGTGCCCAGACTAGTAGCAATAACTTTGGTATTTATTCAGCCTGTTCTATGTGACAGCTGTAAAAATAATTCTGTCTGACTGCATCCCCCATTAAATCATAATTTTCTTGAGGGTGGGGAGCATGTCATTTACCTGTAATAATAATAATAATGGTATTTGTTAAGTGCTTACTGTGCCAAGCACTGTTCTAAGCCCTGTGGGGGGATACAAGGTGATCAGGTTGTTAATGTTGGTATTTGTTAAGCGCTTACTATGTGCAGAGCACTGTTCTAAGTGCTGGGGTAGACACAGGGGAATCCGGTTGTCCCACGTGGGGCTCACAGTCTTAATCCCCATTTTACAGATGAGGTAACTGAGGCACAGAGAAGTTAAGTGACTTGCCCACAGTCACACAGCTGACATGTGGCAGAGCTGGGATTCGAACTCATGACCTCTGACTCCAAAGCCCGTGCTCTTTCCACTGAGCCATGCTGCTTCTCTACCACGTGGGAGGTTGTCCCACGTGGGGCTCACAATCTTAATCCCCATTTTACAGATGAGGTAACTGAGGCACAGAGAAGTTAAGTACTTGCCCATGGTCACACAGCAGACAGGTACCACCATGTACACTCCAAAGCACTTAGAGAGAAGGTTAGAGTATGGACCTCTGAGTCAGAAGGACCTGGGTTCTAATCCCAGCTCTGCCACTCTTCTGCTGTGAGTCCTTGGGCAAATCAGCTCTGCCACTTGTCCGCTGTGTGACTGTGGGCAAGTCATTTAACTTCTCTGTGCCTCAGTTCCCTCATCTTTAAAATGGGGATGAAGACTGTGAGCCCCACGTGGGACAACCTGATTCCCCTGTGTCTACCCCAGCGCTTAGAACAGTGCTCGGCACATAGTAAGCGCTTAACAAATACCAACATTATTATTATTATTATTAAATCACTTAATTTTTCTGTGACTCAGTTAGCTCATCTATAAAATGGGGATCAAGACTGTGAGTCCTAAGTAGGGAATGAACTGTGTCCAACCTGATGAGCCTGTATCTACCCCAGTACTTAGTACAGTGCTTGGTACATAGTAAGCATTTAACAAATACCATTAAAAAAAATACCTTCTCTGTACCTCAGTTACCTCATCAGTTGAATATGGATAAATACTACTTCTCACTCTAATATGAATAAATACTTGTTCTCCCTCCCTTTTAGACTGTGACCCCCTTCTGGGAAGGGGACTGTGTCCAATCTGTTTATGATTGTATCAATCCCAATGCTTAGAACAGCACATAGTTGTTCTACAGTGTTCTGCACATAGTAAGCAAGAGTTAAGGACTTTACCAAAACTAGTATCTTTACAGTGTTCTGCACAAAGTAGGAGTTCAGTAAATACTACTGAATGACTGACAATGATTGATTATATAAAACACTAAGTACATGATTCTGGCCCTCCCACTTGCCTTGACTTCACCCTAAAAGGAGATGAGAAATACTATTCCCTTATTTTCTCTCAGTATTCTAAATATCCCCTGGATTATAATACTTCCATGCTGGTCTGTCATCTGTAAAAATTTCTAACCCTTCAAAAGCAGTGACACGATATAAATAGCTGTTATTTCTCATGCATCTTTTCTCTCGCAGACTAAAAATATGAACTTGATTGGTTCATGGTATTCCTCTGGGGTGTTTGATTGAAGAAAATTTTCTATTTAAATGGGTTATAATTATGTTTAAGAGTGACTCATCCATTACCTCAATGGGACTATCTTTCTCAAATCTTTAACTGGCATTTGTAATTGGTTGAAAAGGATCATTTCCTTTTCTGTGTCCCAACTTTACCTCATGCATAAATCACATCCTTTGTCCTCAGTTTGTAGTCTGCACAATGCAAGCTTGTCTTTGAGCACTTACTTCTGGAAGACCGCCAATCTTTATCGTCCTAACTGATGACAAATTCTTCTCCAGTATTTACATATAGATGGCACTTAATGTGAGGCCCTGATCTACTGATAATATGCCTTAACTAATTTCCTGGATAGTGGAACTATTTGTTTTAGTTCAGTGTGACTATTTATAGGAAAACTTTTGGGCCCACCAAAATGGAATTTGCACTGCAAGTGATTCTTGAAATAACTTTTTAGGCTGAGCATCAGATAAGGTGACCTAGTCTAAGAAATGAATGAAACATGAGGTTAGAATATTGTATATAGAAGAGACGGAGATAGAATGAAGTATTGTAGTAACGAATCATAACCCCAGTTGGTTTGGAAGCACTTGGAATTATTCATTTTTTAAATCATTGTCCTTGGAAAGATTCAGATGAGAAGGAAAGTGAGATATTAAGACCACGTTTTCTATGTTTGAAGGGACATAGTAGACTTCCAAGGACCCCATTTAGATCTTCGGTTGGGCAGGTCTGACCATGATCCCAAGAGTTTTCAGGGCCTAGCTTTCTTGGCGGGAGCCTCTAGGGCTTGGTGGCTGTGCTGAATATCTGCAATCTCATTCTCAAAACGTGCCTTTGTCTTAGAAGATCTGACCCAATTTGACTTAGAGAAATCCTGGCCTCACCATCTAACCTGGACCTATTGGCCAAAGGATCCAGAATATCTACAACTAGAGTGTAAATGCAAGTCCATAGTTAAGGACTCATCTGGGAACAATACAAAAATATTTCTCTAAATGCCATTCTCCAAATATTTACTAAGTATATGCATTCAGGTTGATTGTCCTCCTTCATGCCCGGGCATGTACATTACCCAGTCTTGAGAAGCAGAGAGGCTCTTCCACTTCCATCCTGGATCCTCCCAGTCTCAGGGGAGGGCCAAGGCCAAGAGCCAAGCAAGAGTGAATCAGCCAGTCGCTCTGTCGGAAAGTGTGGTGCCCAACAGAGGAGAGTAATAGCACTTTGGTGTATATAAAGAGAAACATAGGGACAGTTAGCCGGTAGCCTGGAACAAGTTAGGGTGGTCTCTGGCCCCATCCTAACTACACCCCCTGTTGAGACATTTGTGCCCAAGTATTCAGACATATCTGACTGAAATGAGCTGGAATGGGCGGAGGGAGGGGGAGAGAGGATTTTCCACCCCCCTTTAGGTCTTCCCTCTGTGATGGAAGTACATGACTCATTTTGAAAGAGACATTTTGGAAAGTAACTGTGTTCCTGTTCAAGGAGTTACCTGGCTTAGCTGAAAGCACAGCTTAGAACTCCCCAGGCTTAAATGTAAATCTGTTCTTGGTCTGTGAAATTCATTCACCGCTGAGTGATCTGACCTTTTAATCTTTAAGGTTTAAGAGCAAGTTCAAAGAGGAAGTAACACCCATGAATTGATTGTGGCAGAGCTCAAAACAAAAGAGGCCCTATTTTTCTTTTCCCAGTCGTTATCTCAGTCATGAAAGTGCAAAGCAAACTGTTTCTCTCCAGGTTATTAATCATTTTGACTTAAAAGAGATCTGTAATCCTAAACTGGATGTCAAATCTATTTCACAGAGTGACCCATTAAAACCAAATGGCCATTTGAGAAGAAGCCTTTCCAGACTTTTAAATATGCAGGCTAAAGGCAGTTCAGTAGCACGCCTAGGATGGAAACTGCAGGACAATTATTCTTTGCCCCTGAGATGCTCGCCATCAATCAGTCAATCAGTCATATTTATTGAGTGCTTACTGTGTGCAAAGCACTATGCTAAGCACTTGGGAGAGTACAATACAACAATAAGCAGTCTCATTCCCTATCCACAATGAACTGACAACCCACAATCTGAGAAGTATGCTTCTCTTTAGAACTTCCAGAGCAAACTATATAAAAAAATGAAAGCTGGACCTTTTCTCACCCTTTTAATAATAATAATAATGATGGCATTTGTTAAGTGCTTACTATGTGCCAAGCACTGTTCTAAGCACTGGGGGGGATTCAAGGTAATCACGTTCTCCCACATGAGACTCACAGTCTTAAGCCCCATTTTACAGATGAGGTAACTGAGGCACAGAGAAGTTAAGTGACTTGCCCAAAGTCACACAGCTGACAAGTGGCAGAGCCGGGATTAGAACTCATGACTCCCAAGTCTGTGCTCTTTCCACTGAGCCACGCTGCTTTTCTCAGATAGTGCCAGATAGCAGACCTGGCTTTTCTCCTACATATCCTTCCTCCTGGCCTTTGATATTCACTATATTATATGATCAAGTTACAGCTTGTTCTTGACCGGGAGGACAGCCAATTACTCTGTAAAAGCATTGGTACAGGTTTATGTGAAGAAACTTGAATTACTCGCTTTAATCTTATAAACACACACACCTACATGCATATTTAGATATGAAATTTGTAAGTTATATGAGCAATAGAATTTTCAATGCATAGGTTTGTAATAATACTCTTAAGTATAATTTATAGTTGTAATTTGTAGAATATCTGAACCCGTATGCGTACATTTAATGTATAAATGTATAGATGTGCATGCAAAACAAAGCCAGAGATTGAAAATTTTTAGAAAGACAGACAGCTAGATGATATGGCCTTCATGTTCAAAAAAGATGTTCCTAATGGTAAAGTCCACTTACAGGTGTGTGGCTGAAAAGCCAGTGTGGAACCCATGGTCACTTCCATGCTGTGTCCACACAAAGGATGCACATATGGTGCTGACAAGTTTGCGCTTTATGATGCCTGGTACGGTTTTTGCTTTTGCCTCCTTGTCTTACGATCCTTACAAAACTCCAGTTGGAGAAGAAACACTCCTTTCTTGATGCCAGTGAGCCAAGCTCGTCTATCTGCAGCATTTGATCCTTAATTTTTTACTTGAGATACCTCATTGGCTGAAACTTTGTTTTACTGAACTTTTAAAACACTTCTTTTGTACTTCTTGGTTTTGATTTCCCAGATGTTTGAGTGGTCTACTGCTGTCCATTCTCCTCACATGTTCCATGCAGCATGGCTGGGTTGAAAATATCTGAAGATGATGTTAATGGAGTTGTGTATTTGACATTGTCAGATGTGACATCTGTGGGCAATTACAGGTTTCATAGGTAGGTATGCATATATACATGTGTGTGTATGTGTTTGTTCTTTGTATTTCTAAGGTGACACTGGCATTAAAATTCACTTGAGTGTGTGTGTGACTGAAAAAAAATCAATGCAGCACCCACGGTCCCAGCCCCATGGTGTGCATTAAAATGCTGACCCTTTTATGCTGTCTCATTTGATGTCTGCACCATTTAATAATGTTTTCTCTTTGGCCTCCTTGCCTCTCATTCCTTCAGAAGTTTTGCTCAGAGCCATTGATCAACATACTCAACAATCGACTCCCAGTTTTCAGGTGGGATGCAGCACTAATTTGGGCTCTGTTTTGTCTTATGCTGAAAAGGCTTCCTCTGTTCACCATGCTCTTACAATTCCAGCTCTCCATACAACAGCCATTTGGGATCCTGTTCTTGTTTATTCTCTTCCCATGTCCCAGCCAGGATAAGTTATGCTGAGGGAAATGTAGTTTAGCTTAGATGCCAAGAGCCTGAATTCATTTCATAACTTTATCGTTTGTGATACTACCTTGCCATTAAATGTTGAGTGAGAGCCGCTCAAGGAGCCAGATGAGGTGCCTGTGGGGACCAGATCAGATTGTGTCAGATAACAATAATAATAATAATAAAACTTTGGTATTTGTGAAGTGCTCACTATGTGCCAGGTACTTTACTAAGCACCGGGGGGAATACAAGCAAATCGGGTTGGACACATTGGGCTCGCAGTCTTAATCCTCATTTTACAGATGAGGTAACTGAAGCACAGAGAAGTGAAATGACTTGCCCAAAGTCACAGAGCAGACAAGTGGCAGAGTGGGGATTAGAACCCATGACCTTCTGACACTCTGGCCCATGCTCTATCCACTAGGCCAGGCTGCTTTGGAGTCTCATTACTCTCCATTCAATCATTCAATGATCAATAAATCAGGGGTATGTACTGAGCACTATGTGCAGAGCACTGTACTAATCACTTGGGAGAGTACAGTATAACAGAATTAATGAGAACATTTTTCATGGTCAACAAGATCCTAGGCAGAGTGCACCCGAATCAGTTACTAAAGAACTAAAGAGCATCGTTGCTGAATGTTTCAGGAAGCACCACCTGGCACAGCTAAGGTGACCATGCTGTCTTTCAGATACAGGAGCAGGGCAGGGAATAGTTCCATTACTTCTGAACATAGGCTTTATCAAAGCATTTGGAAGGATTGCAACCTGAATGTTGCAAGGCCAAGAAGAAAATCAGTGGAGAAAAAATTACCCTCGCCAAGAATTTAGATAGGAATTCCTCTCCAAACTCCTTGAACGAGGTATCTACACCTGCTGCCTCCAATTCCTCTCCTCCAATTCTCTCCTTGACCCCCTCCGATCTGGCTTCCATCCCCTTGACTCCACAGACTATCCAGGGGGGAAAGGATGAGGGACTGTACTAACGTGGTAGCTGTTTGGTTGGAGATGAAAGGGTAAATTTTAATGATGTTGTGAAGGTGGAACTGATAGGATCAAGTGATGGATTGAATATGTGGGTGGAATGAGAAAGAGGAGTCAAGGATAATGCCAAAGGTACGGGCTTGTGAGACAGGAAGGATGGTGGTGCCATCTAGGAAGTTACAGGGAGGACAGGGTTTGGGTGTGAAGATAAGAAGTTCTGTTTTAGACATGTTAAACTGGAGTGACAGGAGGACATCCAACTAGAGATGTCTTGAAGGAAAGAGGAAATGTGAAACTACAGAGAGGGAGAGATCAGGGCTGGAGATGTAGATTTGGATATATCCACATAGAGGTGGTAGTTGAAGCCTTGGGAGTGAATGAGTTTTCCAAGGGAGTGAGTGTAGAAGTAGAATGAGTGGATCCAGAACTGAACCTTGAGGAACTCCCACAGTTAGGGGGTGGGAGGCAGAGGAGAAGCCCGCAAAGGAGACTAAGAATGAATGGCTACAGAGATAAGAGGAGAACCAGGAGAAGAGAGACAGTAAAGCCCAGGTTGGACAATGTTTCCAGGAGAAAGGGGAGGTCCACAGTGTCAAAGACAGCTGAGCCATTAAGGAGGATCAGGATGGAGTAGAAACCATTGGATTTGGCAAGAAGGAGAATGTTGGTGACTTTTGAGAGAGCGGTTTCTGTGGAGTGAAGGAGACAGAAGCCAGGTTGGCGGGGGCCAAGAGAATTGGAGGAGAGGAGTTGGAGACATCAGGTGTAGATAACTCACTCAAGGAGTTTGTAGAGGAATGGTAGGAGGCAGATGTGGAGGTAACTGGAGGGAGCTGTGGGGTCAAGGGAGGGTTTTTTTAGGATAGGGAAAACATGGGTATATCTGAAAGCAGTGGGGAAGAAGCCATTGGAGAGCGAAGAGTTGAAGATGGCTGTTAGGGAAGGAACAAGAGAGGGAGTGAGAGTTTTGATAAGGTGTGAAGGAATGGGGTCGCATGTGCAGGTAGAGGGGGAGGTTTTTGAGAGGAGTCAGGAGATCTCCTCTAGAGATACTGCTGGGAAGGATGGGAGAGTTGAAGAAGGGGCTGGAAAGGGTAAGGACTGAGGAGTGGCAAGGGTGACTTCAGGTATCGCACACCTGATAGCATCAACTTTCTTAAAGTAGGTGGCCAAGTCATTTGGGGCAAGGGATGGGGGAGGCACAGGGACAGGGGACCTGAGGAGGGAGTTAAATGTCTGTTTATTTAGTTTATTTCTTTAGTTTATTTCAGACTCACTGCCAAGTCCACAAAGCTGTCCCAGATCTGGGAAGTGATTCATAGGTCAGACTGTACTTTTCTTATTTTTCCGTGGTGCCTTCTTGTTGACCTTCCCTGCCTAAGGTAATAGTGTCCAAAGCAAACTTAAAGGCCTTAGTCATTTCTAAAGGTATCAGTGTAAACCAACATGCCATTTTGCCATTAAACAAGACTCAAAGAAAAGCTTTTCTAACCAAACAACCCAATTAAAGGTCACTGTAAAGGCTAATTTTATTAAGTAATTGCCATTTATGATAGTCCCGCTGCTGAAGATGAAGTATAGTTTGACAGATAGTGTCTGTATTATCCCTCCCACTTCTTCCCAGAAAGGACTCTTGAACTACTCAGTTTTCACAGTGGGCTATTCTGGGCTGAATGCCTGTATTGGAGAGAATTTGGGGTCCTCATTAATTATTTGTTCTTAAAATTTGCGTTGGGAAGGGCGGTTATTTTCTAATCTAGCCTTTAGAGAAACTGCAGCCCAGAATCGCTTATGACTTACTTTCAATTTCTTGGCCTAGCTGATATTCAGTTGTACCTGGAGACTGAATGAAACCCTGGAGATTCCGTTCTTTGCAAAAGGATAGATGGGAAGAGAGGACTTTTGCACGATTGGACCCATTTAAGATGGACCAGCTATAGATAGGATGCTAGGCATTATAGACATCAAACATTTTGAGGTAAAATTGTACCCACATTACTTGTGGTATGAGCTTATTTTTAAAAAATGAGAGCCCTATACCTTGATTTTTAAAGGGAATCCCTGAAAAAAATGGACAGAAATTGATTCTTTCCCCAAATGAGCATTTTCACAGGCTATATTATAAGGCCATATAGGACTTTTGGTATAAAACATTGGGTGAAGCTGACCCTCTTGTTTTTTAACAGTAATATCAATCAATCAATTGTATTGATTGAGTGCTTATTATGTGCAGAGCATTGTACTAAGCACTTGAGAGAGTACAACACAACAATATAACAGAAATAGTCCTTGCCCGCAATGAGCTTACAGCTTAGAGTGGCAGAAAGACATGAATATAAATAAATAGTATCTATTAATTGCTTGCTATTATTTATAGAATACTGTTCTAAGCACTGGGAAGGAATACCAGGTTTCTGGCCTGCAAGGAGTTCCCAACCTAAGAATCTAATGATGCTCTAAAGTTTTTCGATCAGCTTCACTTCAAAAGATCTCTAATATCTTGCGTTTTCTATGTAGGTCACCAGTCTCTAAACTCTGGTCATTTCTATCACCACTCTCATTTCTGAAACCGTTTCTTGGGGTCTGGGATAGCTGTAAAGGGCTTCAGGAAAGTTAGGCTGGAACTGGACACTGAAGCCTGTAAAACAAGCCCCGAGTCCTATTGAGCTCATTCATGAACCCATGTACTCTCTGGAGGCTCATAAAAATTAACATGGAAGTGCGAGGGTAGATACAATATGATGGGGTAGATGGAGGGAGAGGAGAGAGTTAATTCCCAATTTATAGATGATGAAACTGAGGCCCAGAGAAGCTAAGTGATTTGCCCAAAGCCACACAGTGGGCAGGTGGCAGAGCTAGGATTAAAACCCAAGTCTCCTGACTCCCAGTCCTGTACACTTTCCATTAAGCCACATGGCTTCTCTGCTAGCTTCTTTTTGAACTTCTCCCTAAAGTCCTCACACTTCTTCTTAATCTACTCCTGAGTATGCCTGGTTGTCCTCTTCAGGGGTGGGGCTACATTCACAGGTTTATCCACCTGTTATCTTTCCTGCTATCTTGAAAAACCGTGCTGAAGTGCAATTACGGGAAACAAGAAGAATGGATTTGACTTTATATTTTGGGAAACAATATGCTCTTGAGAGCAATGGATAAATTCATGAAAAATCATACGGTTGTCCTCCTATTCAGAGAGAACAGTGCTGATGATGAGAGTCTACCCATTAGTGTGAATGTCCCTAAGAGAGAATCTCTTCCACACTGAACCCCCCAAAATACAGCCATGCATAGCTCTGGTTCCTCGCTATGCTTAGGCAACATTGTTTAAAGGGTGAAAAGTTGAGTCTCCTTCCAGAAGGACATGCACTCCAGTGGTTTTTGCATCACTGGTGATGGCTGGCAATGAGCTTCATCCACTCTGAAGCCCATTCCCATTGCTCAGGGGCTGAAACCATCAGGCGGTTGGCAGGGAGATGCAGCCTATGGTCCCAGAACAGGTGATTTCTGAGGGCTGAACAGCAGCAGACACCACCGTGCTCTCACCCATTTGAATATGCACCCAAAGAAATTTAGTAAGGGCTGAGGGCTGGGGGCAAGGGTGGGGGGGAGAAAAAGAGGGAGTCTATCTCTATTTCCTGGCAAGAACCAGTGTAAAGGAAAATCAACGAATGATCAAAAAATCAAAGAGCAACCGCAACACAACTCAACACACTGGAAGCAGCAAAACCACAGTAATTTCAAGGTGGAGCATATGCTGGTGAGGGCAGATGTTTTCAAGGGCATCTCAGCATGCCCCAACAGTTACTTCTACTCCTGAGAAGATTCGGAAGGCTGTACTCCAGCACTGTCCGATTACAAAATCGCCGCTTGAGAGCCACTACTCTAATCCATCAATTGTACTTATTGGCCACTTACTGTGTGCCAAGCACAGAGGGAGAGAACAACTCAAAGTAGAACCGTTACTTAGCCTACTTGATATCCCACATGCCGACTGGCCCTGATCCCGGGTTACGGAAAACAATATGCAACTAGTAACATCCTGGCATTTTTGAGGCATGTTTGCAGCCCTGACTGAAACCTGAGTCCAAAAATCATTCCACTAATATTTCAATTGATTAGTGAGGAAATGGGATTGGTTCTTTCTACCCAGGGTTTCCTGTATCTCTCTCTTCCTCCCCATCCAACCTGCCACCATGCTGATTCAGGCACTCATCTATTCTGGTTTGGCAACTCCATCAACCTCCTCACAGATCTCCCTGCCTGCACTCTCTCCCCACTCCAGCTGCTCTGCTGCCTGGATTGTTTTCCTAAAACATCATTCTGCATACATCTCCCCACTCCTCAAAAATTTTAAATGGTTACCCACTCCTTCCCGCTCGCAGAAACACTTGGAACTATCGGCTTTAATGAACATTCAATCAATAAATCGACGGCATTTATTAAGCATTTTTTGTAAGCAGAGCACCATACTAAGCACTCTATACAAAAGAGCTGGTATAGACAATCCCTGCCCACATGGAATTTAGGCTCTTCCAATTATATTTCCTCTCTCTTTTCCCCCTATCTCCTTAAGCCATCTCACTCTCTGTGACTTGCTCTCCTCTCTCCCACTGCTGACGTCTTTGCTCACATCCTTCTCTTGCTTAGAATTCCTCTGCCTTCACAACCAGTAGGCCAGCCCTTTTCTCATCATCGAGGCCCCAATCCCATGTCTCCCAGGACACCTTCCCTCACTAATTTATCTAATCTTCCTGCCCTATAATCCCTACTTCCACATTAACTAAATGGTTGAGTAGTTTCAGCCCTTTTTAGCACATATCCATATCTTTATGCTCTATTACTTCCTCCAATCTTTAATTTAGTCTACTGTCCATATCCCCCACTAGATTACCAGACATTTAGTCTAGCACTCTGGACAGAATAGGTGCTTAGTAAATGCAATTGCATGAATGACTGGTTGATTGGTGTTTGACACTGGAATAAGAAAAAGTTATTTAATTTTGCTTACTTTCTCTGTTCTGTGTGGGGAAAGGGCAGCTTTCTTTGGGAGAAGCAGCATGGCCTAGTGGCAAGACCATGGACTTGGGAGTCAGAGGACGTGGGTTCTAATCCTGGCTCTGCCACTTGTCTGCTGTGTGACCTTGTCTGCTGTGTGATCTTAGGCAAGTCACTTAACTTCTCTGTGCCTCATTTACCTCATCTGTAAAATGAGGATTAAGACTGTGAGCCCCATCTAGGACAAGGACTGTGTCTGACCTGATTACCTTGTATCTACCCCAGAGCTTAGAACAGTGCTTGGCACATAGTAAGTGCTTAACAAATACCATAATTATTATTAGTTTTTATTACTTTGTTCATTTCTAAGTTTGATTGCATTACAATCGCTAGCTAGTGGCTAGTTTAAGCAAGCAGGAGTCCAAAACTTCATAGATCATCTTTTTCACCCCAAGGCCTGCTCTCAAATCATTCCAGACTGACTATTCATGAAAATATCAAGGAAAACAGACTCCACACCCTCTTTCAGAAACCCACGACAGAGGCTAACCACATTCTCTCTCAGGAAATTCATCCCACTGAGATTTGGAAAACCAAAAAACCTGAATGAATCATCCAAACTCGCAGGTTTGGGCAAGTGAGCCAGATAGGGAATGAGTGAGTTTTATTGCAAGCTTGATTGCAGTTTCCCCCTTTGATTAAGTTGGAAATAGCCTTGAGGCAGCTTTCTTTATACCCCAACCTTTCTTAATGTAACTTCCATGCAGAAGCGCAAAATTAGGAGAAAATTAAAATGAATACAACAGTTTCCTCTCCCCACCTCTCCCCGTCCTTAAACCTCCCAAGAGTTTGGAAGTGAAAGAGGTCTCTGCTCAGGCTTTTTTGGCAAAGTCTATGGAAGTGCTATCTGAAAAGGTATAATTTTTTTCAAATGTTCTTACTCTCTGGGGACTTAAAATATTTGACATCGGTGATTTCTTTTCCGCTTTCAATGCAGGGTACTCTATAACAGATTTCTACAACAGATTTCTATATTCTTTCATCAATTACATATCTGTGTGCACCTCTTTCCCTGTAGAAATAAAATGATTTGAGCCCACACAATGGGAAAAGGATGAAACAATGCAGTATTTGTTCAAAACTTCTAGGAGGCTAACCTCTGAAGGTAGGAAAATTACTCTTTTAAATGCTGTCCTCTAGTGGGTAATAAGTAAATTGGCAGTTTCACATGGGGCTCTGTGCCGCTGTGTTTTACTCAGTTAACCTCCTGCAACCCATGAGCCCTAATCTTTCAAGAGCAAGGCTTATTTGAAAGAAGGGTCTAGTTGAAAAGGAGCCTTATTACTTTCACCTATGTTTCTGCAGCTCCAAAGTTTGAACGAGTAAGGGGAAGGCTATGGAAAGTGTTCCCAAACACAGAAGACTTTGTAATTCATTTCTTAACCATTGTTCTCCAGTCCAAGAACTGATGATCTGTAACATTGTGTGGACACCCTCGAGGTCAAACCCCTGCCTTCCCCGCATTGGAAATTCAGAAAACCCATCTCCCAATCAATCAGTCAATCGTATTTATTGGGGGCTTACTGGGTACAGAGAGCATACCATACTAAGTGCTCAGGAGAGACCCCTCTAGTCAGGAAACATTCATTCAATAGTATTTATTGAGCGCTTACTATATGCAGAGCACTGTACTAAGCGCTTGGAATGAACAAGACGGCAACAGATAGAGACAGTCCCTGCCGTTTGACGGGCTTACAGTCTAATCGGGGGAGACGGACAGACAAGAACAGTGGCAATAAATAGAGTCAAGGGGAAGAACATCTCGTAAAACCTGATTCTCACCCTTCAAGATCTTACCATCTAGGGGACCTCGTGCCTATCATCAAGAGTTGCAGGTTCACTTGAGTCACTCCATGATCAGAAAAACGTCAAAAAAGACTAATTATCACCTCTATCTCTGTAGCCCTAGTTGTCAAGCAAGAGAGACTCCAAAACGGCTGGTATGCCGTCCTGGGACTCCCGATCTCTCAGAACCAGATGTCACAATTTGGGTGAAAGGTAGCTCGCCTTTGGCCGCCATCCCACTTCGTGAATTCTGGCTGATGGGACTCATCAGCAGGGTGGTGGCAGGGAGCTGTCTCTCTTTTGCAGCGGGCTCCCAAACCAATGGGAGGTCCAGTCTTCTCCTCTGCTCTCCGGACCCCACTGTGCTCCCTGCTGCTGACCTGGTTGTGAGGAGTCATCTCCCCTGCAGTCTCCAAGGAGTGGCAAATGGCAATGGGAAAAGCCTCAGAAGTTGAGCTTGGCCCCATGAGGGACGGGGACTAAGTCCGACTTGATTAACTTCTACCTCCCTCAGTGCTTAGAATTGTGCTTGGCACCTAGTATGCACTTAACAGATACCATAAATATTAAAAAAGGAAGTCAGGCTGGCTCCCCTGCTGCTTTCTTACTCCCCTCCCCTTTGACTCTCATTCCCACCACTACCCCCATCAACTGAACAGAAATGGTCCCAGCCTGCTTCTGGAGGGAGCGGCTATGCCCATCGCCGGAGATTTGTCACTGTTCTCCCGGATGCCTCGAGAGCACAACCCAGCATCTGCTCCATCAGCCACTCCCAGAGCAGGGTCTGGGATGGGGGCAGGAAGCTAGCCAAGCTATAGAAGCATTAGTAGGAGAGAGGCCTTGCTCTCTTGCTTGGCTTTGCTTGGGGAGGAAAAGGTTCAGTGTGACTCATGTACTTGTGTTTTGATATGTGGGGACTGAGTATGTCTGGGTGGGATGGGTGTTGTGTCTTTCTGTGAGTGATGTGTCACGTGTGTCTTTCAACCTTTTTTTTTGTCTAGCTCTCTCTCTCAATCTCTCGTCTCTCTGTCTCCCCTTCTCTGTCTCTCTCTCTGCCTCTTCCTGGGACTCTCCATCTGCTCTCCCTTTCCTGCCTTTTCTTTCCCTATTTAACTTGGATCACTTAAACCTCTGGTCCATGCCACCCCCCTCCCCCCCCAACCCCCCGCCCTGGAAAAACTCTATTCTTCCAACTACTTTGAGCTCAAAAAAATATGATCACTTTAATATTTTCCCTTTTTGTGCACTATATAGTTCACACTTATTACACTACTCTTTTCCTAACATAATTCCCTCTAGACTGAAAGAAGCTCACTATGGCAGGGAATATCTCTACCACTCTATTGTACTGCACTCTCCCAAGCACTAGTACAGTGCTCTGTACCTAGTAAGTACTAAGGAAATAAGGCTGATTAATTGAATGAATTTAAAGCTAGACCTGAATATTATGCCTGCTCATCTGCTATTGGCATAATTTCGACAACTCCTCCGTAAAAGTCCCCATCCTGTAGGATTTTCTTCCACTATAAAGACTCTCCTTGGAGATTTTGCTTTCTGTTCCATATTTCCTTCTGCAAATGAATTTCAAGACCCTCTCTCCCTTCTTTTCCTCCAGAGGTTGAGTATCTGTAGGAGGACAGTGTGGGCTGTAAGATGTCTTATATGTATCGCCTCTGACACCTCCTTAGGGAATGGTCCGCTATCAGGTGTCATTTTTTGTGACTAGCCAAATGTCCTAGCATTGTGAAATCACAATGAAGAGCACTGACATAGCCAGGTTGGCTGCTCTCTTACTCAGTTACCAAAATAGAGATTCGTGATCCACTCCAAAAGGGACACAGACCAAAGCCTTGTTTGAAAAGGAAGTTTCTGGAAAGCCAAGCGTGAGAGATAATCTGTGAAACAGTCATTCTTTACATTACTGCACCGAGTGCTGTTCTTAGGTTACAAAAATGTTTCACCACTGTTAGTTCCCTCCTCCATCCAATCCTCTCCGAGATAACAACTTCTGGTGGGGCTAGTAGGGTAACTAAGCCACTGAGCTAGCCCTACGTTCCCTTTATTCATTCATTCAATAGTATTTATTGAGCACTTACTATGTGCAGAGCACTGTTCTAAGCTCTTGGAATGTACAATTTGGCAACAGATAGAGACAATCCCTGCCCATTGATGGGCTTATCAGCCCAGTGGCCCTTGGGCGACATTGCCCATTCCTCGTTGCATGAGAGGAGCTGTGTTTGTACCAATTCCTGCTTTTCTTTCCCAAGCAACAGTCTCTGCCCAAATCCCCAAAGGTCAAAATGACCCAAGCGTGTTGCAAACGACCAACATATCAATCTGAACAAGATGGAGAAGAGAGACTCGAGGAGGGAGGGAGAGTGGAGTGTGGAGAAGGATGATAGCGTGACTGTTTCAGAAAGGCAGCAATCAGTGACGGCATTTCCGAAAACCCCCATTGCATCAGTGCATATTTTGCCAAGAATTAAATTCCCCCGGGGCCTAATCCCTGTAGAGTGGCTTCAGAAGGGAGTGACAGAGAAATGGAAAGGCCAGTCTGGCCACTGACAACACTGAACCGTATCTATGAATAAACAAAGAGCTTCCCAGTTCACCTCCATCAACCCGCCCCATTCATGGGCAATAAATCCAAATCACTGCACACTGCATTCCATCTTTAAACAAAAGGGAGAGAAGTCATTTCATCCCAGCTGTCCCCAAGGGAATCATCGGTCTAGTAAATGTCTCCACCTAAGAGGAGTTTCTTCTCCTGGCTCATTATGGGCGACTCTATTCTTTCATTATTAGTAGTAGTAGTCTATTTGTTAGAAGCAGATGAAATAAAATCATGCTGGACCTAGTCCCTGTCCCTCACGGGACTCCCAGTCTAACTAGTGGGGAGAAGAGATCTTGAATCCCTTCTTGTGCCCTAAAGTGTGTTTGCTTCTGCTAGGCATAGCAAGTATTAGGATTGCTTAAGAAGAATGCTTGCCTAGGGTGCCAAGCAGAACTGTTTTCTAGCACTTGTGAGAAATCCTTAAATAATGAAATAACACTAGGAAAGGAGGCTTAATCAACCTGGATTCTTGGAGGAGTTATCCTTGCAAGCTTTCAATTTGTCTTCTCCGCCCGGCAAAACTATTTCTCTTCCCTTATTGACCCCCATGTCCATTGGCCTCGCCATTTGTTTCAGACATTTAACTCCTTCCTCAGTCCCTCTGTCCCCCCGCCTCCTCCATCCCTGCCCCCAGTGACCTGTCCATCTACTTTATCAAGAAAATTAACACCATTAGGTGTGAGCTCCCTAAAAAATCATCTCTGCCCCTCTTCGGTCCCTCCCTGTTCTGGCCCACTCTTCAACTCTCCCATCCTTCCCAGTAGTATCTCTTTAGATCTTTTGTCGCCTCTCAAATGTCACATGCACATCGGACCCCATTCCCTCGCTTCTCATCAAAACTCTCAACCTCTACCTCTTTCTCTCCCTAAGAGCCATTTTCAATCATTTGCTGTCCAGTGGCTTCTTCCCCTTTGCCTTCAAACATGTCCATGTCTCCCCGATCCAAAAAAACCCTCCCTTGGTCCAACGGCTCCCTCAGGTTGTCACCCAACTCCCTCCAGTGTGGCTCAATGGAAAGAGCCCGGGCTTGGGAGTCAGAGGTCATGGGTTTGTATCCTGACTCTGCCCCTTGTCAGCTGTGTGACTGTGGGAAAGTCACTTCATTTCTCTGTGCCTCAGTTCCCTCATCTGTAAAATGAGGATGAAGACTGTGAACCTCACGTGGGACAACTCCATTCCCCTGTATCTACCCCAGCACTCAGAACAGTGCTCTGCACGTAGTAAGCGCTTAACAAATACCAACATTATTATTATTATTATTCCTCTCCAAACTCCTTGAGTGAGTCGTCTACACCCGCTGACCGAATTTTTCTCCTCCAATTCTATCCTGGAATCCTTCCAATCTGGCTTCCGTCCCCTTCCCTTCACAGAGACCACCCTCTCAAAGATAACCAATGATCTCCTTCTTGCCAAATCCAACAGCCTCTACTCCACCCTAGTTCTCCTTGACCTCTCAGCTTCCTTTGACACTGTGGACCACCCCCTTCTCCTGGAAATGATATCCAGCCTTGGTTTCACTGACTCTGTCCTCTCCTGGTTCTCCTCTTATCACTCTGGTCTTCCATTCTCAGTCTCCTTCGTGGGCTCCTCCTTTGCCTCCCACCACCTAACTGTGGGGAGCCCTCAAAGTTCAGTTTTGGGTCCCCTTCTATTCTTCATCTTCACCCATTCCTTTGGAAACTTCCTTCGTTCCCATGGCTTCAACTACCATCTCTATGCAGATGATACTCAAATCTACATCTCCTCCCCTGACCTCTCTCTCTCTCTCCAGGCTCACATCTCTTCCAGCCTTCAAGACACCTTTAACTGGATGTCCTTCCATTCTTTCAAACTTAACATTACCAAAACAGAGCTCCTTATCTTCCCACCCCCTTTCCCTCCCTTTGCCATCACTGTAGACGGCACCACCATCCTTCCCTTCTCTCAAGACCTTGGCATTATCCTTGACTCCTCTCAATCATTCAACCCACATATTCAATCAGTCAGCAAATCCTGTCGGTCCCACCTTCACAGCATTGCTGAAATCTGCCCTTCCCTCTCCATCCAAACTGCTACCATTTTCATTCATTCATTTATTCATTCAATTCATTCATTCGTATTTATTGAGTGCTTACTGTGTGCAGAGCACTGTACTAAGCACTTGGAAAGTACAAGTCAACAATAAAGAGAGAGAATCCCTGCCTACACCGGGCTTACAGTCTAGAAAGGGGAGACAGATATTAAAACAAGTAAACAGGCATCAATATGAAAAAATAAAATTATAGATATGTAATCAAAACAAGTAAATAGGCATCAATATATAAAAATGGATTAATAGATATTTATACATATACATAAGTGCTGTGGGGCAGGGGAGGAAGAGCAAAGAGAGAGAGTCAAGATGACAAGGGAGGGGGAGCTGAAGAAAAGGGGGGTTTAGGGTGGGAAGGCCACTTGGAGGAGGTGAGCCTTCAGTAGGGCTGTAAAATGGGGAAGAGTGCTAGTTTGGTGGATTTGAGGAGGGAGGGTGTTCTGGACCAGAGGTAGGAAGTGTTCCAGGGGTCGAAGGTGGGATGGAAGAGAACGAGGCACAGTGAGAAGGTTAGCACCAGAGGAGCAGAGTGTGCGGGCTGGGATGTAGAAGGAGAGAAGGGAGGTGAGGTAAGAAGGGGCAAGGTGATGGAGAGCTTTGAAGCCAAAAATGAGGAGTTTTTGTTCAATAGGAGGTTGATAGGTAATCACTGGAGATTTTTGAGGAGAGGGTGACATGCCCAAAAAGTTTCTGTAGAAAGATAATAATGTTGGCATTTGTTAAGCACTTACTGTGTGCCAAGCACTGTCCTAAATGCTGGGGTAGATACAAGGTAATCAGGTTGTCCCACGTGAGGCTCACAGTCTTAATCCCCACAGCCACACAGCTTGGCTGAGACAGTGGCGGAGACAGGATTCGAACCTGTGATCTCTGACTCCCAAGCCCGTGCTTCCGGGTGGCGGAGTGAAGTATACACTGAAGTGGGGAGAGACAGGAGGTTGGGAGGTCAGAAAGGAAGCTGATGTAGTAATCCAGTCGGGATTGGAAGAGTGATTGTACTAATGTGGTAGAGGTTTGGATTAATACAATCACTCATCCTATCCCACCTAGATTATTGCATCAGCCTCCTTGCTGACCTCCCAACCTCCTGTCTCTCCCCACTCCAGTCCATACCTCACTCGGCTGCCTAGATCATCTTTCTACAGAGGTGTTCAGGACGTATCACATCCCTCCTCAAAAATCTCCAGTGGTTGCCTCTCCACCTCCATATCAAACAAAAACTCTTCACCATTGTCTTTAAAGCTCTCCAACACCTTGCCTCCTCCTACCTCACCATGCGTCTCTCCTTCTTCAACTCAGCACACGTACTTCGCTCCTCTAGTGTTAACCTTCTCACTGTGCCCCAATCTCCCCTGTCTCCCCACCAACCCCTGGCCCACGTCCTGCCTCCAGCCTGGAACGCCCTCCCTCCTCAATTCCAACAAACATTCACTCTCCCCTCTTCAAAGCCTTATAGAAGGTGTATCTCCTCCAAGAGGCCTTCCCAGACTAAGCTCCACTTCTCCTTATCTCCCACTCCCTTCTACATCGCACTGACTTGCTCCCTTTGCTTCCCCTAACCCCCAGTCCTACAGCACATATATATGTTTGTAATTTTATTTGTACTGATGTCTGTCTCCCACCTCTATAGACTGCGAGCTCATTGTGGGTAGGGAATGTCACTATTGTTGTATTGTACTTTCCCAAGCACTTAGTACAGTGCTCTGTACGTAGTAAGTGCTTAATAAATATGATTGAATGAATGAATGAATTTCTATACTTCTGTAAAAGGCATTATATGTTTTCGTGCTTCTGCCAAAATTCTACCTCATCACATTCATTCATTCAATCATATTTATCAAGTGTGTACTGTGTGCAGAGTACAATACATCAATAAACAGTGATATTCCGTCCCCACAATGAACTCATAGTCTAGAGTTGGGGAGACAGACATTAATACAAGTAAATAAAATTACAAATACGTACATACGTGCTTTGGGGCTGGGAATGGGGAAGAGCAAAGGGATAAATAAAATTACAGATATGAACATAAGTGCTTTGGGGCTGGGAGCGGGGAAAAGTAGAGGGAGCAAGTCTGGGAAATGTAGAAGGGAGTGAGAAATGAGGAAAAGTGGGGCTTAGTCTGGGAAGGCCTCTTGGAGGAGTTGTGCCTTCAATAAGGCTTTGAAGTGGAGGAAACTGGTTGTCTGACGGATTAAAGCAGCATTTCCTAGTGAACAGAGCCCAAAATCCATCAGTGACATATATTGTGGTGGGGTGTAATTTGCATACGAGGAATTTGGTTGGATTATGGCTATGCCTAGGAGTTGTAACAAACAGATCAAGCCCTTGTAGAAGGCAATGAACTTCGACCCAACATGGTGCCCCTTCCCCTTGCCAGTCATATGATCCGATCTGATGCCAACCTGGAGCTCTGTCTGTGCAACCATGAAGCAGCATGGCCAGAGTCCCAGTGCTGGTGTCACTAGGCCCCGAGGCATGGGCTGGTCATCAGCGGGGCCGGCTCTGATTGGTCATGGCAACAGCCGAGGACAGCTGGGAAGTACAGGCTGCCTCCCCTGGCTAGGCCAGCTAGTGACCACAGTGCTCCCCAGCCCCTGGATCACCTCTGCCCCATGCCACCTGACTGGGGAAGAGACGAACCTCTCTGTGGCTGGAGTAATTCTTACGGCCCTTTTAGGGAAAGGAAAAGAAAAATAAAACCCAGATTATTTTTCATTATTATTATTATTATTTTAAAATGAAAGGAAAACAAACACGAAATACATGCTGGTGGGGATCAGAGGGCCCTGGGCCCAGAGAGGAGCTGCAGCCCTTTTCTGCTTTGAGGGAAGGGAAAAGGACTTCCCTGCTCCAGCCACTGTTCTGGAGCTGGGCTGATGAGTCAGGAGAAGGACCTCCTCACTATTGGCTTCAAAGCTCTCTATCACCTTGTCCCTCTACATCCCAGCCTGCACACGTCACTCCTCTGGCACTAACCTTCCCACTTTGCCTTGATCTAGCTTGTCCCACCGTTGACCCCTGGCCCATATCCTATCTCTGGCCTGGAATGCCCTCCCTCCTCAAATCTTTCAAATAATCACTGTTGTCACCATTCAAAGCCCTCCTGAAGGCTCACCTCCTCCAAAAGGCCTTCCCAGACTAAATCCCCCTTTTCCTCAGTTCCCCCCGCCTTCTGCATCACCTCGACTGGCTCCCTTTGCTGTTCCCCACCTCTCCCTACCCCACAGCACTTATATACACATATAATATATAATCTGCATATAATTCTATTTATTTACATTGATGCTTGCTTACTTGCTTTGATGTGTATATATCTATATTGATGCCTGTTTACTTGTTTTGATGCCTGTCTTCCCCCTTTTAGACTGTAAGCCCGGTGTAGGCAGGGATTGTCTCTCTTTATTGCTGAATTGTACTTTCCAAGCATTTAGTACAGTGCTCTGCTTACAGTAAGTGCTCAATAAATACGATTGAATGAATGAATAGATTGAATGAATGACCTCCATCTCCCCAGGCCCTGGCCAGACAGGCAGCTCTGTCCCCTGGAGGGTGACCCAATCCCTCCAGAGGATCTGGGACAAAGCTGCTTTCATTTGCACCTGCTCTCTGGTCCAACATCCCCAATCCGCATGACTGTGGTCAATCTGGATCCCTTCTACCTACAGAGCATCAGGGAAAGTCCCGCCTCCCTCTCCCCCAGCACCACCCCTTCGTCAGAAGATCAGGCGGCCTCATGATTTAAACTTTGAAGACACCTAATCAGAAGCCGCTATAAATTTCTCGTTTATTGGATCATCTTGAAGGATTTTTCCTGATTAACGTGCTGTACCATAAAATGAGCCAATCCATGGTAGCACTCACTTGCAGTGTACAGATCAAGTGGGAGAATACTAGAGTAGGTAGACTAGTAGGGGGGACAGACATTAAAATAAATTACAGGGGATAGGTAGATAGTGCTGCATGGTGTGGTGAAAAATCAAACTGTTTAAGTGGTACAGATCCAACATAGAATGGAGGGAAAATAGACAAAATGAGGACTTAGTCTGGGAAGGCCTCTTGGAGGACAGAGGATTTTAGGAGGTGCAAAGGCGGTGAGAGTGTTGTTCTGTCAGAATTGAATGAGGAGGGAATTCCAGCCAGAGGAAGGGATTGAGATTCTAGACAGAGCCTGCCTCCTGTGTGACCTTGGGTGAGTCACTTAACTTCTCTTTGCCTCATCCTAAATGGAGACAAAATACCTGCTATTCCCCTTGACCAATTTTATTAACTTGTCTGTAATAAATTTGATGATTATTATCGTTATTAACCCCAAGATATATTTTAAGAGTTGTTTTTTTTGTCTGCCTGTCTCTTGAGAACGGGCATCGCTTATTCAGCTGTTGAGCCTAATAGTTATAAGATGCATTTGATAGGTGAAGTTCCTTGTTTAAGGTCAGTCACAGAGTAAGTTACTTAGCTTTCTCTGTCTGGGCTTGTTTGATCCTTTACTCGTTCCTCAGCTTCGCTGTTGAGCATAGATGAGGGTGCCTGGTCAATGCTCTCATTAAATAAAGGTTGACACCTCCAAGATTCTTAATGGACTTCACAGACTCCAGCTGCAATCGATTCTTTCTCTTGGCAGTTAGCCTGGCCTTTAAATTCCTTCTCTTCCTTTCCACTTTTGTCTGCTCTCCCTTTTGTCACATACTACAAGTGTCCACAGATGACAAGTGTGAAATCGGCATGTGGTGCTAATGCCTTCCTGCTGGCACAAAAGGTACTTCCTGAGGAAGATAGGCCCCTTGCAGAGTAATTCTGCAGGCTACCCATCTAAATTTATCATAGCTTGGTGCTTACTCTTTATTCAGATTGCTTCCCAACTCTTGAGCTGGCAGGATGCCACCCCGAGAGATCAGTCAATTGGCCATCCAGGAGTATCAAGCGAGGCTGTTAAGGACCGACAGTCTGACAGGGAATGTGTAAAATGCCTCCCGCGAAGAGGCTGTACGCTCTTCGACTGGAAGAGCATCCAAAAAGAAAAAAATAGATACCCAGGTCATCGTTTTGGACCTGTAGGGCAGGGATTAAAAATCTATGGAAAGCAGAGCTGTGAATTCAGGCCTAAATTAAATATCATGAATCATTCCAGCCAGCAGAATCAGACCTGAATCCACCCTTTCCAGAATAATAATTGGAAATCTGGGGAAGAGCAAAACATGCCTAAAATTGCAAAATAATAATTTCATCCCAGTGATTTAGCTGATTTGGGGAAAGAACAGCATGGCCTGTTGGAAAGAGCCCGGGATTGGGAGTCAGAGGGGACCTGGGCTCTAATCCCAGTTGTGCCTCTTGCCTCCTGTCTGAACTTCTCTGAGCTTCGATTACATCATCTGTAAAATGGGGTTTAAGGCAGTGAGACTCATGTGAGGCGTAAAATTATCCAATCTGATTTTACCTACCGCGGTGTCTGGTACGGTGCCTGGCACAAAGTAAGAGCTTAAGCTTAACAAATACCATGAAAAAATTAAAAGCAAATAATATAAATCTGAAGGGAAGTGTGCATGGTTTCTGTGAAGCTGAAAAGAAGAAGGTCAGTGTGAGTGAATTTGTTTTCATTGTTCCACTGGGTGTTTCCTAAGGGTTTTATGTTACAGTAGACATAGCTAAGAGGGAGGTCTGCCAAAAAACTTTAGGAAGGCTTCATCTTCATTAGAGTTAAGAAAACATGAATGGTGTAGAATGAAGATTGTCAAATAAATCCCATTTAAGGCTTATGCCCTGGATGGGATGCTAGCTGGAAGGGGCTGTAGGGTCAAGGGTGAGGTTTTCAGGACAGGAGATACCTGGACCTGTTATAATAATAATTACAACATTTGTTAAGTGCTTACTATGTGCCAAGCATGGTTCTAAGCACTGGGGTAGATACAAAGTAATCATGTGATCCCATGTGGGGCTCACAGTCTTAATCCCCGTTTTACAGATGAGGTAACTGAGGCACAGAGAAGTTAAGTGGCTTGTTCAAGGACACCCAGCAGACAAGTGTCAGAGCCGGGATTAGAACTCATGTCTTCTGACTCCCAAGTCCGTGTTTTTTCCACTAAGCCACGGTACTTCTCACAGCCACTTCTTGCTGTTTGAAAGTAGAGGGAAGGAGTCAATGGAGAGTGAGTAATTGGAGATAGTTGTAAAGGAGGGAAAAAGGGAGACACAGGTCTGTTAATGAGGTTATAAAAGGATGGGGTCTGAGGTGCAGATGGAGGAATGTATTTACATTTAAAGGACTATTATATTTATGGGTTTTTGTGAGGGGGTGTTTTTTTTTTAATGGTATTTGTCAAGTGCTTACTATGTGGCAGGCTCTGTTCTATGCGCTGGGGTTCAGACTGGACATAGTCTAATAATAATAATGATGGTATTTGTTAAGTGCTTACTATGTGCAAAGCACTGTTCTAAGCGCTGGGGGGGGATACAAGGTGATCAGTTTGTCCCAAGTGGGGCTCACAGTCTTAATCCCCATTTTACAGATGAGGGAACTGAGGCACAGAGAAGTTAAGTGACTTGCCCAAAGTCACACAACTGATAAGTGATGGAGGCAGGATTAGAACTCACAACCTCTGACTCCCAAGCCCCGGGCTCTTTCCACTAAGCCATGCTGCTTCTGGGCTCACAGTCTTAATCTATAGTTTACAGACAATTGGTACAGACAAGGTAATTGAGGCAAAGGGAAGTGACTTGTCCAAGGTCACACAGCAGAAAAATGACAGACCTGGGATTAGAACCCAGGTCCTTCTGATTCCCAAGCCCGTGCTCTATCCACTAGACCACAGTGTTTCTCAATTTGTTAGACTATCTTAGATAGTGTAGTTATATATTTTTATTATATAATTAATAATTTATTATTTATTCATTTACCATCATATTATTTATACTTACCTGACTTCTTGGAATAATTCACCATAGAGATCACTCTCCATAAAGATGCACCTCCTTCCTGGAACCCCCTCAAAGAGTTTTAGGAATATAAATGTGGGGAGAGGACTGGAGACAGACACCACGGAATTACAAAACAAAAAACACCAAAGCAGCATAGAAGACAAGGACAAATGCACAAAATAAAAACAAAATTCCATTTGGTTCTGTGGCTAGAAGAGCAGTATTTCAGTCTCCTTGTGGATCAGAGTCCAAGACGCACCCTTAGCCTCAGGAAGCATCAGTCTTCCTGGAATTTCGGGGCGGCCTTCTGCTGCCAGTGCGCTTCTCTTTCCCGACATCGTGGTGGAAGGCAGGGTGGGATGGAGTCTCCTCGATGGCACGGAGGAAAGCCGGGTCTGTGGAGGAGGCAGAACTGGCTGTCTGGTGCAGGGGATTCATTCATTCAATCGTATGTATTCAGCGCTTACTGTGTGCAGAGCACTGTACTAAGTGCAGGTTGGGGGCAGGGGTCCTGGAGGGCAAGGAGGGGAGGCAGGATTGACTAGTTGCTTTGCTCAGGCTCAGTAGAGAGCACCTACTGATCATTGCTAAATGACACTAACAACTTTTGTCACAAATACAATCTGAATACTCTGAAGTGATACTGGTGTACATATGTATGCAAGTGGTCAGAGCATGAAAATCACTTGCTTTTCTGTTGCTCTGGTTCTTCATATTTCAAGGAGATGGATTACAAAATTGAACCACACACTGTTCAGTGACCAGTAAAAATCATATTTTCATCGTCTGAAAGTGTCTTCGATATTTGTGTCTCAAAAATTGCATCTAATAAAATTCATTTTATTAGAATCTCTTGCCTTTGGCATTTTGGTTTTGGTTATATTATCGGAGTGTCCTTAATGTAGCTGCAGTTAAACTCACATATCAATCACATTTGAATCCCTGTAGCCTGTAAGCTTGATGTGGGCAGGGAATGTGTCTGTTATATTATTATATTCTACTCTCCCAAATGCTTAGTACAGTGTTCTGCACACAGTAAGCGCTCAGAAATGTGACTGATGGATTGATTAATTTGAATGAGTTACAAAACATTTGAAGCCTTCAAGAAACTAATTTTATGGTGAAATCTGTCAGGAATAGAAAGGAATATGGTATTAGAAACTAAATTTATTGAAGTAAATTAAGGGGAACCAAGAGGAAAAATGAATCACATAGCTGGACTTCAGTACATGCAAATTCCTTCCCTTTCCTTCCAACTTCCCTGAAAGCTTGTTGCTTAATTTTTCTGATCCTATTCAGCCATTAGTTATCCATACCCACTCACTGGTGTCCTCACCAGTGGTGTCTACCTGAGTTGGATCCAAGAAGATTTGGGTGCTTTCGTTTCTACTTGGAATTCCCTTCTTTGCTGTAGGAGAGCAAAGTAGGATTGGAAGATTGTCAATCTTTAGGCCAAGGACAGACCTGCTCGGAGTGGAAAGACAAGGAGAATTGAAGCAGACTCCCTCTGAGGGTGATGAATGCTCCTTTCCTTGCTGTGACACTTTCCATTTGCACTGTGGTGGCCTGATCTAGTGTGGCTTTTCAACTGAATCTTCCCAGTGACTTCTTTCCCAGTGTGTTTGCTCCTGGGAAAGAACAACCCAACCTACACACTTCGCTCCTCTATTGCCAGCCTTCTCACTGTACATCAATCTCTTCTCTCTTGCCACTAACCCCTTGCCCACATCCCGCCTCTTGCCTGGAACTCCCTCCCACTTCATATCTGTCAAATGACTTCTTTTCCAGTGTGTTTGTCTGCTCTGGAGTTGAGCCCCCTGTGAGCTAGGGGACACAGCTGAATTATACTACAGGAGCCTTTCTTTAGCATTTGCACTTAACAAATGTGATGAATGAAGCAGTTTGCCTAGTGGAGACAACAGCACAGGTCTGGGCATCAGAGGGACCTGAGTTTAATGTTGGTATTTATTAATGTTGGTATTTATTAAGTGCTTATTATGTGCAGAGCACTGTTCTAAGTGCTGGGGTAGACACAGGGGAATCAGGTTGTCCCACGTGGGGCTCACAGTCTTCATCCCCATTTTAATAATAATAATAATAATGTTGGTATTTGTTAAGTGCTTACTATGTGCCGAGCACTGTTCTAAGCACTGGGGTAGACATAGGGGAATCAGGTTGTCCCACGTGGGGCTCACAGTTTTCATCCCCATTTTACAGATGAGGGAACTGAGGCACAGAGAAGTTAAGTGACTTGCCCACAGTCACACAGCCAAGTGGCAGAGCTGGGATTCGAACTCATGAGCCCTGACTCCAAAGCCCGTGCTCTTTCCACTGAGCCACGAGAGAAGTGAAGTGACTTGCCCACAGTCACACAGCTGACAAGTGGCAGAGCCAGGATTCGAACCCATGACCTCTGAGTCCAAAGCCCGTGCTCTTTCCACTGAGCCACGCTGCTTCTCACGCTGCTTCTAATCCCGGATCCACCACTTGTCTTCTGTGTGATCTTGAGCGAGTCACTTAACTTCTCTGTGCCTCAGTCCCCTCATCTGAAAACTGGGGATTAAGACTGTGAGCCCTATGTGGGACAGGGAATGTGTCCAACCCAGTTATCTTGTATCTACCCCAGTCCTTAAAACAGTGTCTGCCACATAGTAAAAATTCTTGTCTTGTCTTATGACGTCGATCCTGCCTGAAGAAACCTCCTTCCCTTTATTGACAAATACCTTTATTAATATAATAATTAAATGAATATCTGTGATGTCTCTGGGGGTTCTCAGCCCCCAGAAGCCCCCAGATTCACTCTAGGAGCACCTAGGATCCTCCCTCCAGACTTTCCTGTAGGTGAGCCAGGGCTTATATTCCTCTAGCCCTTTCTCTCCCCCAGTGGGCAGGAGCCTCGCTCCTCTGGAGTCCTAGTTTCTGGACCCCAGACCCTCAGGGCATTCTAACCCCTACCAGGGATCATGTTCAATCCCTCCCTGTCCCCTCCATAGCTTCAAGCCTGTCCTGTGAGCCCCCTCCTGGAAATATAGTTCAAGCCTCTCACCTCTAAACACCAAAGGATCTTGCTCCCTAAATACCCCCTGGCTTCCCCTTTCCCCAGTATCCTCCACAGTCCTTCCCTCTGAATGGTTTAGTTTAGAGTTAATGCAATTTTAAGACATTAGAAGCCGCTCAATTTATCTTCCCTTGGGGAGGGACAACCAAGAAGTCCAACTTCTGGACTTCTCCCTCCTGAGGGAGGGTGGGGGCTAGTTGGAGTGACAACCACAATTGAAATTAATTTGATCCATTGCTCCACTAGGCTAAAGTTAAAAATTAAAAAGCATTAACTCTCCACCTGTGCCAAGGTGATCCTGGGCACCTGCCATCTCAAGGTCCAAATGCTATCCGTGACTTCTTGAACTAGCAAGACAGGACTCAGAAGCCTGGGCCAGACCATGCAACCGAGACTGCTGGACATCCCAGGCCAGGAGTGCTGAGGTAGGGGTCCCTCTCCTCCCTGCTCACCTAATAAGGTATGGAGGAGGAGGGGATTGGACAAGTGGAAGGCGGGAAACTGGAACAGCCTGGGAGTGCAGGTGATAGATATTGCCTCCTCTGATATTCTGCATGGGGAATCGAGACTTGCAGAGGTTATTCTCATATCGCCCCTGTTCAAAGCGTCAGACGCCATTCTGGCTCTGCAACTAGCACACTAAAATGAGGGACCGTGGAACAGGAGAGTGTCTTGCTGAGCATTCGTGGGCAGAAACTGGGTGCTCCACTATGGGCGGATAACACAAAAGTGAATTCCTCCCAGAAGGGAAGTTCAATTCGCCGTGTCCAAACAGTCAAATTATTATATCCCTCCCAAAAAGGAAGTTAAATTTGCCGCTTGGAATAAATTTTGTTCGACTCAGCCTTTTGACCCTGGTCTTTCTCTTGCCACACGAATTCCCCACCCCATCTCCAGGCGACGGGTGATACTATCCCAACAGGTTGTTTCTCTTCTTTGATGCATCCTCCTCCAGATAACTAGCTACAATACTCACCTCCTTCCTGAGCTACCTTGTTTCATTTCCTACTTCTTCAGCCTACAGTTCTTCTTTCAAATGAGACTCGGAGCCTGTTAACATTTAAAATCTTCCTATTTGTTGTTTTCGCCCAGACAATTTATAGGTCTTAATCCATCAGGCCTGCTTTTGCTGAAGGAATGTTCTAAAGTGTCTCGTTATAAGCTCTTTGTGGGCAGGGAAGGTGTCTACAAATTCTGTTTTATTGTACGCTCCCAAATGATTAGCATAGTAAGTGCTCAATAAATATCACTGATTGATTGATTGATTGATTAAAGCAGTTAAGGAATTATTGTTTTTTAGAGGACATTGTTTATGAGTCCAATCCTCAAATATTAAGGAATTAGAGGTGAAATTAGTAGTACAATAATAGCAATAGTAGAAGCTTAGCAGCACTTGAACTGGGAGCCATCAGGGACCACATCTAATTCCTCCTTGTGAATTCTCTCCCATAGCGTAGTACAGCATTCTGCACATTATTAGCACTTAATAAAAAACTATTACTACTATTAGCAATCCATCCTTCATATTTTTTGAGCACTTATTCTGTGCAGACCACTGTACTAAGCGCTGCTCAATCCTATCCATTCCCTTCCCACTCCTCTAGGCATCCCCACCCCTCACATCCTCCCCACAGCCTGTGAAGTGTGACCTGTGATACCCCCACTCCATCACTGGAAAGCTTCCCTTCATCCTTGAGCTGTTCCTGAGCCAATCGCTGCTCCTCCTCACCATTACTGAAACCTGGCTCTCCACAGAAGACAGAGTCTTCCTTGCTGCTCTCTCTAGAGAGGGCCTCATCTTCCTCCCATCCCCCCAGACTCACTGGGAAAAGGGGAGGAGTCAGATTCCTTCACACTCCCCAATAGCACTTTCACAGCATTCTGCCTTCCCACATCCCTCTCTTTTCCCTTTCTTTGAAGCCCACATCATCCGCCTCTACTCCCCATTCCAATGCCTAGTCACGGTCATTTATGGCCCCCCAGGCCCCACCTCCAACATTCTGAACCATTTTGATCCCTTTCTCACATTCTTTCTCTCATTCCCCATCCCTACATTGATCCTCGTGGATGTGAATATCCACATCTGACCCTTCTGTTGCTGGCTTTCTATCACTCCTCAATTCCACTGACCCCCCTGCTCCACCCCACCTCACACACTCACCGATTTGAGCACGCACTCGATCTCATAATCTCTCGTCACTATACAGTCTCTACCCTCACCAACTCCGTGTGCTCTGCACTCAGTGAACACTCACTGAATAACGTTGATTAATATTGAGCACACAGTTGGGACAGTTCCCATAAATACAAGGAATAGAATACAGAAATGACTTATTCCCTACCCACAAGGAGTTTACACTCTAATGGGGAAAGAAAATAAATATATCTGCAACTAGACTGATGAAAATAAATAATTAAGAATATACATATACATGGATGCTAAAAAAGGCATAAATAAGTTCATGAGCACTAGAGTTAGCAAGTGGGTGATATGGATCAGAGTGCCATGAATTCAATCAGGGATAACTTCTTGGAGGAGGTGAAATTTCTGGGGGGATTTGACTATGGGTAGAGCGGAGGTTTGGCTCACGGATGGGAGGAGCCTGGTGTGGGCAGGGATTGTCTCTCTCTTTACTGCTGAACTATATTTTCCAAGCGCTTAGTAAAGTACTCTGCACACAGTAAGTGCTCAATAAATATGAATGAATGAATGAGGAGGGAATTCCAAACCACGTATGAATGAGGGGCAGATATGGGAGGATCTAGATTGAGGTTCAGCTAGAAAGCAAGCTTCAGAGCGATGAAGACAGCAGGTTGGGTGGTGAAGAGAGCAGATAATGGTATTTGTTAAGTGTTTACTATGTGCCAGGTACTGTTCTAAGTGCTGGGGTGGACAGAAGCTAATCAATTTGGACACAGCCCCTGTCCCACACAGAGCTCACAGTCTTAATCCCCATTTATGAGGTATCTCAGGCACAGAGAAGTTAAGTGACTTGCCCAAGGTCACACAGCAAACAAATGGAGGAGCTGGGATGAAAACTCAGGTCCTTCTGACTCCCAGGCCCGTGCTCTATCCACTAAGCCATGCAGGTTGACGTGAAGAGGGCAGATAGGGTGGGGTCAGATGTCGAGAGATTTGAAGCTTATCAGAAAAGTTCTGTTTGCAAAAAGACACAGGGTTTGGGGGTTTGAAGGAGAAGAGAGGTGTGGACAGAGGAATGTTTCATGAAGAGTAATGAATAATGGCAAGAAATGACAAAACTCTGCATAATGATTAAAAGTATTCTATTTAGCAGGAGTGAAGGAAAGAGACTGAAATGCAAGAGGAAGAATACATCAGAACTTTGCATTGTGCCTTAAAGAAAAGCATCATTGCTGGCAAATAATGGCAAAAGTCAGAAATTGCTGAAGCTCTTATTTTCATTTCGATGTTTTTTTCCTTTAAAAAGTGAAATTATGGCAGGTTTTTATGAGTTAATAATAATAATAATAATAATGTTGGTATTTGTTAAGCGCTTACTATGTGCCAAGCACTGTTCTAAGCGCTGGGGTAGACATAGGGGAATCAGGTTGTCCCACGTGGGGCTCACACTCTTCATCCCCATTTTACAGATGAGGGAACTGAGGCCCAGAGAAGTTAAGTGACTTGCCCACAGTCACACAGCCGACAAGTGGCAGAGCTGGGATTCGAACTCATGAGCCCTGACTCCAAAGCCCGTGCTCTTTCCACTGAGCCACGCGACTGATGCCTTTAGGTAGAGTTTACGGTTTCCAAGTCACTGACCACAGCAGCACTATGTCCTCATAACTAAAGGTGACAATAAAATCTTGATATTGACCTTTGTAATGGATAAACATCAGGTTACAGATTGCTTTGCAATATGATATTAGCTGCCAAAAATTCAAAATTAAAATAACAGGAAATGATCTTTGTCCATACAATGTCTTCTGTTCCTTTTTAATAATGAAAAAACTGTGAACATATATGAATACTTAGGGATACCTGCCCACTTGCTTAATTGTAGAATTTCCAGATTTACAAGAAACACTGGGTAATTTTTTAGAAAGGAGTAACCAAGATGCTGTGCATTCAGGATAGTTTTATCTGCATGGAACCCTAATGAAAATTACCAAATCAACCAACCAATCAATCAACGTAGCGCTTAAGTGCTTATTGCAATGTTTAGAGGATATGTGTCAATTATAATTATGAAAAGCCCAAAAAGTAGCTCTTAAATCTAAACATCATACAAAATGAAATATCTGAGGACCAATCAAACCCAATATGCTACCCATATAAAACCATTAATAGGTGTAATTACCTAATTCTTTGGCTCTGTTGGATGCTAATAATTTGATATTTGTGCCTCTTTAACCAACATGACCTGGTTTAAGCAATTTCGTATTACTTAAATCATTTTTTCAAGGGATTAGGCACTCTCCTGTTTACCAATGATCAGGGCTTCCTGAATAATTACAGGCAGGTGGATAGAACAGAATACAGTGTATTTTGATTCAATTCAGTCATATTTATGGCACACACTGCATGCAAGGCACTGTACTAAATGCTTGGGCGAGTACAATATAACACCTGCCCACAACGAGTTCACAGTCTAGAGGGAGAGACAGACATCAATATAAATAAATGAATAGATAGATAAATTACAGATGAATACATACATCTGTGCCGTGGGGAAGGGAGGGAGAATGAATGAAGGAGCAAGTAGAAGTAAGTGTAGAAGGGAGTGGGAGAAGAGGAGAGGAGGGCTAAGTTGAGGAAGACTTCCTGGAAGAGATGTGCCTTCTGTAATTAGTGAATCCAGGTGAAACAGTGCATTAGGTCAAAAAAATACTAATTTTTCACGGGCATAGGGGTGTTTTGCATTAGTGAACCAGATGGCAAGACTATATATGTGTGCAGTGAAGTGACTGCACCTGGCTTGCAAGTTTCACTATTTTTAGATGCTTTATTTCTTCCTGTTCTGGGATGTCCTTTGTGTTCTGCTGCAGAAGTGAGGAAGAATACACGGTGCAGTATTGACTATACAGACCCTGAGATTGGAGAAAGATTCTGCGGACACAAACCTATTATGCAGCCAACAATCTTGAAAGCCAAGTTCAGATTCTCTTGAACATCTTTCTAGGGAGAGAATTCTCAGCCAGTTGTGACACATGACACGGGTGGTGATAAAATATCCTTTGCCTAAGGAACAGCTGTTATTATTGGCTAAGCTGATTGAAATTAGAAAGAATTACAACCAGCTGCAAAATTCATTCACTAGCTAGTGAGAGAAATTGGCAGCTGTGTCTGCTTGCTATAAATATTTTTAATTAAAATTTCTCTCCTCTTTTTGAAATGCTATAATAGCAGTGATGGTTAGTCAGAGTTGCCCCTGGCTGGGGGAGGGGCCAGAGCAGGGAATCTCCTTTATATAGAGCAAGATGAGATGTTTTACTATCGTGTGGACAGATTTCAAAGTCATCTACACTCCCTCAACATTGCAATAAGGATGGCAAATATCATTCCTAGTATAAAATATCCCTTTCCAAATATTCTCCTCCTCCCCCCCCCATGACACTACCCGCTGCTTCCTGAGGTGGTGTTAACAGGAATGGGTTGTAAACACCCATGGCCTTCACTTGCTCTCCACTAATTTCTTAAGTAGCCCAATGGCAATCAGGTTTTCACTCCCTTCACTCTACTAAGACTCCACTTTCCAAGGAAAACAATGACCTCTCCCTAGCCAAGTCTTCTCTGTCCTAATCCTCCTTGACTTTTGGGCCATCTTTGACCACTCTCTCTTCCTGGAAATGCTATCGCACCTTATTTTGCCAAAACACTCATTCGGCCCTTCCTCACTGATCACACCTTCTCTGTCTCGTTCACTGTTTCTTCTTCCACAGCTCATCCCCTATCGGCGGCTGCCCCGCAAATCTCTGATCTGGATTCCCCGGTCTTCTCAAAGGTTAAACAATAGGTTTGCAATTTGTTAATCTATGATTCTCATGACAAATGAAGGGCTTGCCGGAAATCTTTCTTGTTCGGATTCTTACAATTAAAACGTTGATTGATCCTTCACCCCTCCAGCCCCATCTGATTGATTCTCTCAGGCAAGATCTGATTGGTGGGTAAATCTGTCTGTTGAGTCCCCTCCCCCATGCTAAGGATGCAATCCCCAGGACAGGGCTCAAATACTCCCTGTATTTTGCAGTGGATGGCAGTGGATCCTTTGTTTCCCAGATCTCCTGACTACGGTCTTGTGCTTTTTCCATAGAAGTTTTTCCCAGATCTCCTGACTACGGTCCTGTGCTCTTTTCATAGAAGTCAAAACTTCAGGAAAAGGGATATCAGAAACTGTGGGTGGTGGAGGTGAGGGTTGGGGAAGCAGTTGGATGGGCAATAGGGAGCAGAGTCTGAGTTGAGTACACTCTCTCAGAACTTAGCCAGATCCATCAGAAATTGAAGATCAATGGACAGTCTCTGGAGAAAAAGGAAGACGTCTCATCCCAGGTGGGATTATGGAACTCTTGTGCTTTAGGCTGACATGTTTTCTCCTGCTTCTCCTTGAAAGCCCCCATGCAGTACTCTGAACCCACCCTACCTTCTCTCCCCAACCTGGACTCCACCAATTGGCTAGCAGAGCTGAAATCAAGCATTAATCATCTTGAGAAGGGGAAAAATCACTTCAAAAAGCCACTTCTAAGACAATTGGTCTTGGGGAACTGTCCAAACATGAGGCTCGCTGTCCAGAAAACTGGATTATCTATGTAGGACCCTTCTTCCCTCCCATGCACTCTCTCTCAGGAAGCAAACATGGCTTCAGGTACCATATGATTCCAATTTCCTTCTAGTCCTGACCTCTAACCTGCTCTACAATCCCACAATTGCAATTAATTTCAAGATATCTCCACGGAGCCTCAAAATATTTTTTTCATGGTATTTGTTAAGTGCTTGCTATGTGCCAGGCACTGGCATAGATACAAGCTAATAATAGTAATAACAACTATTATTATTATTATTATTATGGTTGTTATTATTAGTATTATTATTGTTAAGCACTTACTATTTGCCAGGCACTGTTCTAAGCACTGGGGTATATGCAAGATAATCAGGTTGGACAGTTCATATCCCACATGGTGCTCACAGTCAATCTCCATTATAGAGGTAACCAAGGCACAGAGAAGATATGTGAGTTGTCCAAGGTCACACAGCAGACTAGTGACAGAGTGGGATCAGAAGTAGATTAGAACCCAGATTCCTCTGACTCCCAGGCCCATGCCCTATCCAGTGGACCATACTGCTTCTTCTCACACTTGACAAATCTAATAATTATTATTACTGTGATATTTGTTAAGCACTTACTATATGGAGAAGTAGCATGGCTTAGTGGAAAGAACACAGGCCCAGGAGTCAGGGGACCGGGGTTACAATCTGAGCTTTGCCACATGCCTACCATGTGACCTTGGACAAGTCACTCAGCTTTTCTGTGCCTCAGTTTCCTCATCTGCAAAATGGGAATTCAGTACCCATTCTCTCTCCCCCTTAGACAGTGAGCCCTATGTAGGTCTGGGACTGTGTCCTGGTGTTCTTGTATCTACCTCCAGGGCTTAGTATAGTGCTTAGCATGTAGTATGTGCCTAACAAATACCTCAATTATTATTATGCAGTAAGTGCTGGGCTAGATACAAGATAGTCAGATTGGACAGAGTCCCTGTCCCACTTGGGGCTCACAATCCTACCAGTTCTTCCTCCCCAGCACTTTCTGTAATAATAATAATGATGATGGTAATTGTTAAGTGCTTACTATGTGCCAGGCACTGTACTAAACCCTGGGGTAGATACAAGCAAATCAATTGGATACAGTTCCTGTCCCACAAGGAGCTCCCAGTCTTAATACCCATTTTACAGAGGAAGTAACTGAGGCACAGAGAAGTGACTTGCCCAAGGTCACAGAGCAGACACTTGGTGGATCCAGGATTAGAACCGAGGTACTTCTGACTCCCAGGCCCTTGCTCTATCCACTAGACCATGCTGCTTTCCCTTCTAGCCAAGTAGATACCTCTCCCTGGACCAACCTCTCATTGTCCCATGACTAAACTGGTGTATGAGGTTCCTCACTGGTCTCCAGCTTCCAGTCTTACTCCTCTTCATTTCCTACTCCTTGCTGCAGCCCAGATCATAGAACAAGACTCGCAAAATCTCCAAATGGCTATCAACTTTCCGCTGAACCAAACAGCCACACATTACTGTTGGCTCCAAGGTTCCAGTTCCCTCTCCTTAGTCCTCCCAAAATAACCCCAGGCAATTTCCACCCCCACTGCCCAACACACACCTCCTCCAAGAGGTCTTTCCTGACTAAGCCCGCTTTCCTCTTCTCCCACTCTCTTCTGCGTCGCAGAGTTAAAGCACTCAAGGATAAATTTGAAGTGGAGGGAGTCACCTGATATCTAAGTTTCTGCCACCAGAGCTCTGTGGCTCCTGCACGAGAGCAAATAAGGCAGACTGTGAAGGTGATCACGACTGTGGGTCAGAGGTATGAGATCGATGAAGAGGTAGGGGAGTGAGTGAGTTGAGTTCAGTAGAGAGGGCGGTGTTGAGAGTGTCAGTTCGGTAGCTTGGGTATGGAGGCAGAAAGGGGCACGATGAGTTGAGAAAATTGGATGGGGGTCAAAAGATCAGAGGTCTCTGCGAGGGAACAGTACAGATTTTGCAGGGAGGAGATGTGTGGGAGAGGAGGCAGGTGAGGAGGCTGTGATCAAATAGAGGGAGTTGGGGAGGATAGAAATTGTGCAGGGGTTAGAGACGATGAGGTCCACCACGTTGGTGAGTGGGCCAGATGGGGTAGAGCAAGAGGACAGCAGTGTTGAGGAGTGATAGAAAGGAGAGAGCAGAAGGGTCATCAGGAACATCTATGTGGGTATTGAAGTCCCCAGTGAAGTCCTCAATGTGGGCAGGGAGAAAGAAGAAACAGGAGAAAGGGATCAAAACGGTTAAAGTTGGAGGTGGGATCTTGAGGGGTGGAAGATGACAGTTTCTAGAATCTGGAGTAGACTGGTAGACTTCCACTCCCATCTGTGTCACCCTTGAACTCACATTTGCACCTTTTATTCACCCACCCTCAGCTCCCACAGCACCTGTGGGCAAGGAATATGTCTTTGCTATATCGTACTCTCCCAAGTGCTTAGTGTAATGCTCTGCACATAGAAAGTGCTCAATAAAAATGACCGACTGATTGATTGTTGTACTTTCCCATGCACTAACCAAGGTGCATTAGACCCAGAAAGTGCTCAATAAATACCATTCCTACCTACTACTCGTTTAGAGTTGCATAACATCTTTTTTGGGCAGGCTCACAAATATATTGTCATCGATCACCACACATGGGTAAGTAGGGGGTCACCCGGCTAGTCAGGAAGAGGAAGCCTCCCTCCTGTCATGCCCTGTGCCCAGTGAAGCACAAAAGATTTCAACTGCAGCAGGGTGACCCTCAGCCCCTCATTCCACCCGACTGCCAAGCAAAACCACCAGAAACGTCTGCCAACCCATCCCTTCCCATGCCCTCCAGAAGTTCTCACTCCCACGTGAGATTTGGCTCTTGTTTCCAACATGATCTGGGCCTGCGAAACCACAAATAGGTTATGATGCGGTGTGAACTTTATAACACTGAGAAGGCCTTTTTCATTTTCTTACCTTATTATTTGTAAAGAGCACTGTTCTAAGCCCTGGGTAGGTACAAGTTAATCAGATTGAATGCAGTCCCTCACCCTCATGGTGCTCACAGTTTAAGCAGGAGGAAGAGCAGCTGTTGAATCCTCATTTTAAAGATGAAGAAAAAGGCCCAGAGAAGGTAAGTGACTTGCCCAAGGTCACACAGCAGGCAAGTGGCAGAGCCACTAATGGAACTCAGGTCTCTCAGGTCTGTGTTCTTTCCTCTAGTCAGTCAGTCAGTGGTATTTATTGAGTGCTTACTGTGTGCAGAACACTCTACCAAGGACTTGGGAGAGCACATTATAACAATATAAAAGACACACTGAGGCCAGGCTGCTTCTCAGTTGTGACCGACCTCTGAATGCCTAGGGCAGGAGCAGTTCCCTCCGGGTGCCCTTTACAGGCAGACTGTTTGGGCACTTTTACCTTTCTCTTCTTCTATGTTGTTTCTGTATTTATAGGATTTTCTCTTTCCTAGTGTATCTATCATGGAACTTGATTCTTAGATTCTTAGATTGAGGGCCCCTGAAGGCCCAGAGACTGTGGCTAATTCTCATCCCTGTCGTTTTTTTCCCCAGTCCTGAGTACATTATGCTGCCCGAGAAATTCTACCGCTGTTATGCTATTGAGACGTCTTCACTCCCAATCAATTAATCAGTGGTATTTAGGGAGCATTCACTGGGTACCAAACACTGTAGTCAGCCGGTCAATCTATCGTATATTGAGTGCTTACTGTGTGCAGAGTACCATACTATGTTCTTGGGAGAGTAATAATAATGTTGGTATTTGTTAAGCGCTTACTATGTGCAGAGCACTGTTCTAAGTGCTGGGGTAGACACAGGGGAATCAGGTTGTCCCACGTGGGGCTCACAGTCTTAATCCCCATTTTACAGATGAGGTAACTGAGGCACAGAGAAGTGAAGTGACTTGCCCACAGTCACACAGCTGACAAGTGGCAGAGCTGGGATTCGAACCCATGACCTCTGACTCCAAAGCCCATGCTCTTTCCACTGAGCCACGCTGCTTCTCCAATATACAATATAATAGACACATTCCAGGCCCAACATGAGCTTACAGTCCAGAGGAGGAGAAAGACATGAAGATAAATAAATAAATTACACATCTGTACACAAATGCTGTGGGGCTGCGATGGGGCATGAATAAAGGGAGCAAGTCAGGGCGACAAAGAAAGGATTGGGAGAAGAAGAAAGGAGGGCTAAGTCAGGAAAGGCCTCTTGGAGGAGATGTGCCTTTAATAAGGCTTTGAAGGGGTGGGGAGAGTAATTGTCTGTAGGATATGAGGAGGGAGGGTGTTCCAGGACAAAGGCAGGACATGGGCAAAAGGTAGGCTGTGATATAGATGCTGAGAAGCAGCATGGCTCAGTGGAAAGAGCACGGGCTTTGGAGTCAGAGGTCAGGGGTTCAAATCCCAGCTCTGCCACTTGTCAGCTGTGTGACTGTGGGCAAGTCGCTTAACTTCTCTGGGCCTCAGTTACCTCATCTGTAAAATGGGGATTAAGACTGTGAGCCCCATGTGGGACAACTTGATTCCCCTATGTCTACCCCAGTGCTTAGAACAGTGCTCTGCACATAGTAAGCACTTAACAAATACCAACATTATTATATAGATGAAGTTGGGGTACGGTGAGAAGGCTAGCATTAGAGGAGCCAAGTGTGAGGCTTGGGTTGTAATAAAAAAGTAGCAAGGTGTGGTAGGAGGAAGCAAGGTGACTGAGTACTTTAAAGCCAGTGGTGAGGAGTTTCTGCTTGATGCTGAGATGGATGGGCAACCACTGAAGGTTCTTGAGAAGAGGGGAAACATGTCCTGAATGTGTCTGTAGAAAAATGATCTGGGCAGCAGAGTGAAGTACGGAGTGGAGAGGGGAGAGACAGGTGTCTGGGAGGTCAGCAAGGTGGTCGATACAGTAATCGAGGCAGGATAGGATAAGTGATTGGATTAACATGGTAGCGGTTTGGATGGAGAGGAAAGTGTGGATTTTAGTGATTTTGTTAAGGTCAAACCTACAGGATCGGATGGATTGAGTATATGGGTTGAATGAGAGAGAGGAGCCAAGGTGACAGATATTAATACAAATAAATAAATTACAGATTTGTACATAAGTGCTGTGGGGCTGGGAGGGGGAAGAACAAAGAGAGCAAGTCAGGACGATGCAGAAGGGAGTGGGGCTTAGTCAGGGAAGTGGGGCTTAGTCAGGGAAGGCCTCTTGGAGGAAAGGTGCCTTCAGTAAGGCTTTAATAATGTTGGCATTTGTTAAGCACTTACTATGTGCACAGCACTGTTCTAAGTGCTGGGGTAGATACAGGGTAATCAGGTTGTCCCAAGTGAGGCTCACAGTTAATCCCCATTTTACAGATGAGGTAACTGAGGCACAGAGAAGTTAAGTGACTTGCCCACAGTCACACAGCTGACAAGTGGCAGAGCCAGGATTCAAACCCATGACCTCTGACTCCCAAGCCTGGGCTCTTTCCACTGAGCCAAGGCTTTGAAGGGTGGGGGGGCAGGGGAAAGCAATTGTCCTCGGATTTGAAGAGGGAGGGAGTTCCAGGACAGGGGCAGGGCATGGGCGAGTGGTTGGCGGCAAGATAAATGAGATCGAGGCACTGTGAGAAGGTTAGCATTAGAGGAGAGAAGAGTGCATGCTGGGCTGTAGGAGAGTAGCGAGGTCTCCTCCCCCTCTAGTCTGTAAGCTTGTTGTGGGCAGGGAATGTGTCTGTTTATTGTTATATTGTACTCTCTCAACGCTTAGTATAGTGGTCTGCACACAGTAAGTGTTCAATAAATTTGATGAATGAATGAATGAATGAATGAATGAATAATAACGCCAAGGTTACGGGCTTGTGAGAAAGGAAGGATGGCAGTGTTGTCTACAGTTATGGGAAAGTCAGGGGGAAGGCAGAGTTTTGGTGGGAAGATAAAGAGCTCTGTTTTGGACATGTTAAGTTTGAGGTGACAGAAGGACAGCCAAGTGAGAGATACCTTGAAGGCAGGAGGAAAGGGAGAGAGAACCAGGCCTGGAGATGTAGATTTGGCTATCATCCGCATAGAGGTGGTAGGTGAAGGCCTCGTGAGCAAATGAGTTCTCCAAGGGAGTAAGTGTAGATAGAGAATAGAAGGGAACCCAGAATTGAACCCTGGGGGACACCCACAGTTAGGAGGTGGGAGACAAAGGAGGAGCCCGTGAAAGAGACTGAAAATGAGCATACAGAGAGATAGGAGGACATCCAGGAGAGGACAATGTCAGTGAAGCCAAGGTTGGATAATGTTTCTAGGAGAAGGGGGTGGTCAGCAGTGTCAAAGGCAACTGAAAGGTCAAGGAGCATTAGAATGGAGTAGAAGCCATTGGATTTGACAAGAAGGAGGTCATCTGTGACTTCTGAGAGGGCGGTACAGGTGTACCAGCTGGATCAGGTACCACTATAATCTACCACTGTACCAGGTGCTTGGGAGAGAACAGGAGAGGAAACTCTTTCCATTGGATCACTCAATCAATGTATGGTACTTATGGAGTGCTCAGTATGTGCGGAGCCCAATACTTAGTGTTTGTGAGAGTCCATACAACAGAAGCAGCAGACAGGTTCCCTGTCTAAAATGAGCTTTCTGTCTAGAGGGGGAGACCAACATTAACATGAATACATAAGTAATTTATAAATATATAATTTAAAGACAAGATTGCCATGGGGTTGGGGATGGAAGAATATCCAATGTGCAAAGTCACACATTCAAAAGCCTATTGGTTTTCTCTTGTGTTGGGGAGGGAACATAATGTACTCTCCCAAATGCTTAGTGCAGTGCTCTGCACCCAATAGCGCTCAATAGTGTACTGGATTAATTGAGCTCCATCAAGAGAGAACTATACGATGGGATTTTCTTCAACTAACCACCGCCCCCCAAGTTTTTAAAGTTAATCAATCTGTTTTAACTGAACTGCATTTTTTATCTTGTCAGTATCCAGCTAAGTCCCAAAAAATTAAACTTTAGAAATGTCACTGAATCTCTTGTTCATAATCATTTCTTTTATTCCCAATTATGCCATTCTAACCACATATTTTCAGTTAAAAAAAATGGAAAAATTGCTTTTGCTAGTTCTTTTAGGTGGGACTTCATCAACTTTAAGCACACCTGCTAGCCTTTTTCTCTTTTTTGTGGTGGATTCTGCTAAACTCTCAAGATTTTTTCCCAATGATGGGAATTCATTGCAGAAGGAGAGCAAGCTAGGGAAAAGAGGGCTTAATTGGGGAAGGCCTCTCGGAGAAGATGTTACCTCAATGATGCTTTGAAGGTGGAGAGAGTGGTTTGTGGTCTGGGGTAAAGGAAGTGGGAGGGAGTTCCCTCTTCTGTCCACTCTCCCCCATGACACATTAAGGCTTCATCAGTGGTTTGATCCTGGCAGACTAATTTAAATTCTGTAAATACTGAAAGGCGGTACAGGGAAATGAAGAATTTGTCCATTGACGTTCAAGAAATCGTATGGCATCAGTTCGCCCTCTAGTGACACACCTCTGTAAAGCTTTTCTTTATTGAAAAGTGCATCTTTGTCAGACATTTGAATTAAGGATTCGTTATGCAGCAATATCAACAGTAAAATAGGAAGAAGTTGCTCTGAACTTTCTTTATTCCAAACCTTAAGAAATGAGATTCCGAAGTGCCTTTCATAAGAGAGGTGTGACTCAACCCACAGTTTATGGTCTACTACCACCGTCTATGGCCATCCTGATCCTATCTTAAATGAAGAGGAGTTAAGGTAAAAGAGCTATTGACCTTAAACTGAGGAAGATTAGTAAAATGGAGGCTGGTAATAATCGCGTCCATTTTAGATACTTGCTTGGGGTTCAGCTCCCATAAAAGCAAGAGTTAGAAGAAAGCACACACCGCCCTAAACTCATGTTTCAAAGAATGTTTAGAGAGAGGAGTACTGACATCTGCTCCCAGCAACTTTATGGCCTCTCAGCATAGCTCCACAGATGCATCTGCAAACCTCTCAAGATTTAATTTTCTCTTCATTTCACCAAGATGCCTTCCCGTTCCCTCAGTACGATAAAGACAGAGAACAAAATGCAGTTCTATTAAACAAGAAAATGGCCCCCCTTTGTCAGCACAGGCATTACATTGTTCACATCCATTTAAATAGCATTCTTTTCCCTCTGCAGTTTACGTGGCTGTGACAGGCCTTGAATCCAAGGGAACAGTGGGTGGTAGCCCTCGGCAGGCCTCGGCTGCATCTGTGACAAGCCAGATTGATGGCCGACACACCCCAGGATGATTCTCAGATCCAAAATGTCTAAGAGCTAAAGCACCTTAAGTTTGCAAGTTTCATCAGCTACCACTACCTAATGCCACGATACGGTCTCCCAATTCAGCCAAGATGTTCTCAGTAAACATTGATCGCCACTTCCAATAGCGGATTCAGTAGTCACAGGTAAATTTGAAAACTGACTAGTTTTATAATGATAATAATAATAATTGTGGAATCCGTGAAACACCATGTTCCAAGCACTGTTCTAAGCACTAGGATAGATAAAAGGTAGTCAGGTTGGATCCAGTCCCTATCCTACGTGGGGTTTACAGTCTTATGCTGTTGAGTAGTCTCCGACCTGTGGCGACTCCATTGACGCATCTCTCCCAAAAAGTCTCACCTTCTTCTGCAATCATTCTGATAGTGTATTCATAGACTTTTCTTGGTAAAAATACGGAAGTGTTTTACCACTGTCTTCTTCCACAGAGTAAATGAGTCTCCATCCTCAATTCTCTCTCATGCCTCTGCTGCCCAGGTAAGTAATTACGATTAATATTTACTAAAAGCACAAATTCTACTGTGCTAAACAGCTTCACTGCTAAGGAGAAGAATCAAAATATTAAATACAAAAATCCCCACAGACTTTCTTGACTCTGGATTCTTCTCTAAACTAGGTTTACAGCATTTTGGTAGACTTGGTATTCTGGACACTGATCGGACAATGCGGTCGTTTCACTCACCGAACACACGACCACAACATCCTGACTAGCAAGATGCCTCAGAGTGCGTAATCTATATTAGTCATGGGAGTACAGGTGCATCTATGTTGCTAAGATGCAGGCTGCAGAGTGTGGCTGGAAAGAGATAGAGAGATGGGAAACATGTGCTAGTAAAGCAGAGACAAAAGTCATTAAGATGAGGAGAAAGCACAACAATACCTAATCTTCTGTGAATTTATTGAAGGCTGTCAATCAAGCAAGCAATTGTATTTATTGAGTGCCTACTGTGTTCACAACACTATAATAGATACTTAGGAAAACACAATACACTGGAGTTTGCAGACCTAATCCCTACCCTCAAGGAGCTTTCAGTCTACAGGGGAAACAGGTATTAAAATCATTACCGATAGGGAAAGGAGTAGAATATAAGGTTGGGGGTGTCATGTGTATCTTCTTATCTTCTCACCCAAACCCTGTCCTCCTCCTAACTTTCCCATCACTGTAGACAGCACCTCCATCCTTCCTGTCTCACAAGCCCGTAATCTTGGCATTATCCTTGACCACTTTCTCTCATTCAACACACGTATTCAATCCATTACAGAATCCTGTTGATTCCACCTCCAAGATAATGCTAAAGTCTTCCCTTTCCTCTCCATCCCAACTGCTACCACATAAATCCAATCACTTATCCTACCCCACCTTGATTACTAACCTCCCTGCCTCCTGTCTCTCCCCAGTCCAGTCCATACTTCATTCTGCTGCCTGGATCATTTTTCTATAAAAATGTTCAGGCTGCGTTTCCCCTTTCCTCAAGAAACTCTAATGGTTACCCGTCCACCTCGACATCAAACACAAATTCCTCACCATCAGCTTTGAAGCACTTAATCACCTTGCCCCCTTCCACCTCACGTCGCTCCTCTCCTACTATAACCCAGGCCACACATTTCGCTCCTCTAATTCTAAACATCTCACTGTACCTCGATCTTGTCTATCTTGTCCCCAACCTCTCTCCCACCTCTTGCCTCTGGCCTGGAACACTCTCCCTCCTCAAATCTGACAATTACTCTCTCCTCCTTCAAAGCCTTATTGAAGACACATCTCCTCCAAAAGGCCTTCCCCGATTAAGCCCCCCTTTCCTCTTCTCCCTTTCCTTTCTGCCTCACCCTGACTTGCTCCATTCATTCATCCCCCATTCCCAGCCCCACAACATTACATACATATCTGTAATTTCAGAAACGCTCTGGGTATGTCACTACCCTTCTTAAAAACCTCCAGTGGTTGCCTATCAACCTCCACACAAAACAAAAACTTCTCACTCTAGGCTTCAAGGCTCTCCATCACCTTGCCCCCTCCTACCCCTCCTCCCTTCTCTCTTTCCACTGCCCACCCCGCATGCTCCGCTCCTCTGCCGCCCACCTCACCGCCCCCGTTCTCGCCTATCCCGCCGTCAACCCCTGGGCCACGTCCTCCTGCGGTCCTGGAATGCCCTCCCTCCTCACCTCTGCCAAACTAATTCTCTTCCCCTCTTCAAAACCCTACTTAAAGCTCACCTCCTCCAAGAAGCCTTCTCTGACTGAGCTCCCCTTTTCCCTCTGCTCTCCCTCTACCCCTCCCTTCACCTCTCCTCAGCTAAGCCCTCTTTTCCCCCCTTTCCCTCTGCTCCTCCCCCCTCCCTTCCCATCCCTTCAGCATTGTACTCGTCCACTCAACTGTGAATATTTTCATTCCCCTATTTATTTAGTTAATGAGATGTACATCACCTTGATTCTATTTATTTGCTATTGTTTTAATGAGATGTTCATCCCCTTGATTCTATTTATTGCTATTGTTCTTGTCTGTTTGTCTCCTCCGATTAGACTGTAAGCCCGTCTAAGGGCAGGGACTGTCTCTGTTACCGATTTGTACATTCCAAGTGCTTAGTACAGTGCTCTGCACATAGTAAGTGCTCAATAAATACTATTGAATGAATGAATGAATAATTTATTTATTTATACCTGTCTCCCCCTCTAGACTGTAAGCTCACTGTGGGCAGGGAAAGTGTCTGTTTTTGTTGTATTGTACTCTTCCAATTGCTTAGTTCAGTTCTCTACATACAGTAAGTGCTCAATAAATACAACGGAATGAATAATTGAATGAATGAATGAGTATCTAAGTGTTTAAAAGTTATGGATCTAAGTGAAAAGGCAACACAAAGGGATGAATAGAGTGGGGAAAATGAGGAGTTAGTTAGGGAAGGCCTCTTGGAGGACACAGGATTTTAGTAGAGCTTTGAAGATGGAGAGAATGGTAGACTGTTAGATATAATAATAATGTTGGTTTTTGTTAAGTGCTTACTATGTGCAGAGCACTGTTCTAAGCACTGGGGTAGAGACAGGGTAATCAGGTTAGTAGTATTTAGTATTTATTTAGTATTTATTGAGCGCTTACTATGTGCAGAGCACTGTACTAAGCGCTTGGGATGAACAAGTCGGCAACAGATAGAGACAGTCCCTGCCGTTTGACGGACTTACAGTCTAATCGGGGGAGATGGACAGACAAGAACAATGGCAATAAACAGAGTCAAGGGGAAGAACATCTCGTAAAAACAATGGCAACTAAATAGAATCGAGGCGATGTACAATTCATTAACAAAATAAATAGGGTAACGAAAATATATACAGTTGAGCGGACGAGTACGGTGCTGTGGGGATGGGAAGGGAAAGGTGGAGGAGCAGAGGAAAAAGGGGAAAATGAGGGTTTAGCTGCGGAGAGGTAAAGGGGGGGTGGCGGAGGGAGTAGAGGGAGAAGAGGAGCTCAGTCTGGGAACGCCTCTTGGAGGAGGTGAGTTTTAAGTAGGGTTTTGAAGAGGGAAAGAGAATCAGTTTGGCGGAGGTGAGGAGGGAGGGCGTTCCAGGACCGCGGGAGGACGTGACCCGGGGGTCGACGGCGGGATAGGCGAGACCGAGGGACGGTGAGGAGGTGGGAGGCAGAGGAGCGGAGCGTGCGGGGTGGGCGGTAGAAAGAGAGAAGGGAGGAGAGGTAGGAAGGGGCAAGGTGATGGAGAGCCTTGAAGCCTAGAGTGAGGAGTTTTTGTTTGGAGCGGAGGTCGATAGGCAACCACTGGAGTTGTTTAAGAAGGGGAGTGACATGCCCAGATCGTTTCTGCAGGAAGATGAGCCGGGCAGCGGAGTGAAGAATAGACCGGAGCGGGGCGAGAGAGGAGGAAGGGAGGTCAGAGAGAAGGCTGACACAGTAGTCTAGCCAGGATATAATGAGAGCCCGTAACAGTAAGGTAGCCGTTTGGGTGGAGAGGAAAGGGCGGATCTTGGCGATATTGTAGAGGTGAAACCGGCAGGTCTTGGTAACGGATAGGATGTGTGGGGTGAACGAGAGAGACGAGTCAAGGATGACACCGAGATTGCGGGCCCGAGAGACGGGAAGGATGGTCGTGCCATCAACGGTGATAGAGAAGTCTGGGAGAGGACCGGGTTTGGGAGGGAAGATGAGGAGCTCAGTCTTGCTCATGTTGAGTTTTAGGTGGCGGGCCGACATCCAGGTGGAGACGTCCTGGAGGCAGGAGGAGATGCGAGCCTGAAGGGAGGGGGAGAGGACGGGGCGGAGATGTAGATCTGCGTGTCATCTGCGTAGAGATGGTAGTCAAAGCCTATGTGAGGCTCACAGTTAATCCACATTTTACAGATGAGGTAACTGAGGCACAGAGAAGTTAAGTGACTTGCCCACAGTCACACAGCTGCCAAGTGGCAGAGCGGGGATTCAAACCCATGACCTCTGACTCTCAAACCTGGGGTCTTTTCACTGAGCCACGCTGCTTGGAATGCCAGGCCAGAGGGAGGATATGAGCATGGGGTCAGTGTCAAGAAAGGTGAGATGGAGGGTCAGTGAGTAAATTGGTCTTAATCTGATCACTACAGTTGCTCAAAATGCCTTCAGTTTGGTCTGAATCTTGATGCTCTGCTCTCTACAAATTCAGTTTTGGAATTTTCCAGGGAACACAGTGTTGTTGATTTGCCCCCCTTTCTCCATCCTTCTCTATCCTTCAAACAATAGACAGTGGGCTCTCCAGGTGACGGAATTCAGTGAGAGCAGTTAATTCACTGTAGCTGATAATTGATCCTCAGTTGTGCATCAACCCACGTCTCTCTAGTGATTCGGAGATGTGACTCAGAACCATCTGACCGTCTTCTTTGCAAATCTGCTTCCAGAGCAAAATAATCAGGGTAGCGGAAGGCCTGCAAGAGGGACTCAAGCTGACTGAGTTGAACTTTGAAACCCGTGAGGACATTTTTTATTCTTCTGTAAACCTGAATAATATTAAACTCTAATTTCTTGGAAATAGTGTTTATTTTCAGACAAAAAAAATTGCCACCTACACTCTGCCTCTCTGGGATCGGTTCCAAGAGGAGAAGCTTGTTGCATTCCAGGCCAGAGGAGTGTTGCTTGGGAAACACTGTTAAGATGCAGCTGGAGGAGTTTCAGAGCTTAAATTCTGCTCCTCTCGTATAATAATGGACTAATGAAAGCATGTACAACAAAGAAGAACTCTTATTCCCACACTTAATCTGCATCTCAAAATAATATATTTAATGTAAATGGATTAAAATGATTTAAATACATCCACTGAATAATTCATTGCATGGGTACTAATCTACTATCCCCTACCTGCCCTTTCCTCTCCATCCAATCTGTCACCACATAATCCAAGCACTTATCCTGTCAGTCCGTCAGTCAGTCAGTCATATTAATTGAGCACTTACTGTGTACTGTACTGTGTACTGTATTAAGCTTTTGGGCAAGTACTTACAACAATGTAACATAATAATGATAATTGTGGTATTTGTTAAACTGTACTAAGCGCTGGGGTGGTTACAAGCAAATCGGGTTGGACATAGTCCCTGTCCCACGTGGGGCTCACAGTTTCAATCCCTATTTTCCAGATGAGGTAACTGAGGCCCAGAGAAGTGAAGCGACTTGCTTAAGGTCACACAGCAGACAAGTGGTGGAGTCCGCATTAGAACCCAGGACCTTCTGACTCCCAGGCCCGTGATCTATCCACTATGCCATGCTGCTTTATACACATTCCCGGCCCACAGTGAGCTTACAGTCTAGACGGGGAGACAGACATTAATATAAATGAATAAAATTATAGATTTGTACATAAGTGCTGTGGGGCTAGGAGGGGGGGTGAATAAAGGGAACAAGTCAGGAGTGGAAGAAAAGGAAAAGAGGGCTTAGTCAAGGAAGGCCTGTTGGAGGAGATGTGCCCTCAGTAAGGCTTTGAAGCAGGGAGAGTAATTGTCTGTGAGATTTGAAGAGGGAGGGCGTTCCAGGCCAGAGACAGGACATGGGTGAGAAAGAGGTCGGTGGTGAGATAGATGAGTGGGTTGGTTTTAGAGGTGCAAAGTGTGCGGACTGGGTTGTAATAGGATATTAGTGAGGTGACGTTGGCGGGGGCAAGGTATTCGATTGTTTTAAAGCTGATGGTAAGGAGCTTCTGTTTAATGCAGGGGAAGGTCAAATCCTGGAAGTTCTTGAGTAGTGGCGAAACATGGACTGAACATTTTTGTGGAAAAATAATTCAATTCAATCATATTTATTGTGTTCAGAGAACTGTACTAAGTGCTTGGGAAACTACAATACAGCAATAAAGAGAGACAATCCCTGCCCACAACGAGCTCACAGTCTAGAGGCGGGGAGACAGACATTAATACAAATAAACAGACATTAATATAAATAATAAAATGATAAATATATATATACTATATATATATAAGTGCTGGAGTGGGGAGAGGAGGAAGAGCAAAGGGAGCAAGTCAGGGTGAAGCAGAAGGGAGAGGGACATGAGGAAAAGGGGGGCTTAAACTGGGAAGACCTCTTAGAGGAGATGTGCCTTCAGTAAGGCTTTGAAGTCATTGGTGGATTTGAGGAGGGAGGAAGTTCCAGGCCACAGGCAGGACATGGGCCACGGGTCAGCGGCGAGAGAGGTGAGCTCAACGTGAAGTGAGAAGGTAAGCACCAGAGAAGCAAAATGTGTGGGCTAAGTTATAGAAGACAAGATCTGAGGTGAGGTAGGAGGGGCAAGGTGATGGAGAGCTTTGAAGCCATGAGTGAGGAGTTTTTGTTTGATATGGGGGTGGATGAACATCCTCTAGAGATTTTTGAGGAGGGGGGTGACATATCCTTAACGTTTCTGAAGAAAGATAATCCAGGTAGAGGAGTGAAATATGGACTGGAGTGGGGAGAGGCAGGAGGTTGGGCAGCACTTTGGATGGAGAGGAAAGGGTGATTTTAGTGATGTGAAGGTGAGACCAAAAGGATTTGGTGACTGACTGGCTATGTGAGTTGAATGAGAGAGTGGAGTCAAGAATAATGTCAAGGTTCCGGGCTTGTGAGATGGGAAGGATGGTTGTGCCATCTAAATGACGGGAAAGTTCGGGAGAGGTGATATTAAGTTTGAGGTGATGGGAGGACATCCAAGTAGACGTGTCTTGAAGGCAGGAGGAGATGTGAGTCTGGAGAGAGGGAGAGAGATCGGGGAGGAGATGTAGATTTGGGTATCATCCATACAGAGATGGTAGTTGAAGCTGTGGGAGCGAATGAGTTCTCCAAGGGAATGAGTGTAGATGGAGAACAGAAGGGGACCCAGAACTGAACCTTGAAGGGGCTCCCACAGTTAGAGGGTGGGGGGCAGAGGAGGAGCCCATGAAGGAGGCTGAGAATGAATGGCCAGAGAGATAAGAGGAGAACCAAGAGAGGACGGAGTCAGTGAAGCCGAGGTTGGATAACGTTTCCAGGAGAAAGGGGTGGTCCACAGTGTCAAAGGCAACTGAGAGGTCGAGGAGGATTAAGATAAAGTAGAAGCCATTGGATTTGGCAAGAAGGAGATCATGGGTGACTTTTGAGAGGGCGGTTTCGGTGGAGTTGAGGGGATGGAAGCCAGACTGGATGGGGTCCAGGAGAGAGTTGGAGGAGAGGAATTTGAGACAGCTGGTGTAGACGACTTCTTAAAGGAGTTTGGAGAGGACTGGTAAGAGGGAAATGGGGCGATACCTGGAGTGAGCTGTGGGGTCAAGGGTGGTTATTTTAGGATGGGGGAGACATGGGTGTGTTTGAAGGCAATGGGGAAGAAGACTTTGGAGAGTGAACGGTTGAAGATGGCTGTTAAGGAGGGAGGGAGGGGATGGGTAAGAGTTTTTATAAGGTGTGACGCAATGGAGACCGATGCACATGTGAAGGGGGTTTGCATTTGAGAAGAGGCAGGAGACCTCCTCTGGAGATACTGCTGGGAAGGATGGGAAAGTTGAAGAGGGGGCCGGGAGGATGGGGGACTGAGGGAGGGAGCTCACATCTGCTGGTATTCATTTTCTTAATAAAGTAGATGGTCAGATCCCTGGGGGCACGGGACAGGGGAGGCGAAGGGACAGGGAGCCTGAGGAGAAAAATGATCCAGCCAGCAGAGTGAAGTATGGATTGGAGTGGAGAGAGAGAGAAGGCAGGGAGGTCAGCAAGGAGGGTGATACTTTAATCAAGATGGGATAACATGGATTAATGTGGTGGGAGCAGTTTGGAAGGAGAGGAAAGGATGAATTCATCATCATCTTCATCATCGCTATTCTAATTATTATTATTATCATTGTTATGAATTCCCTAATTTTTATTAAGGATTGTTTATTAGCAAAGCTTGATAAGAGTCAACTTCACAATTCAGTTAACTTCCCTGTTTCTCAGTTTTCCTCAACTGGAAAATGAGAATTCAATACCTGCTCTCCCTTCTACTTAGACTGAGAGCCCTGTGCGTCAAGGATGTTTCCAACCTGATTAACTTGTACCTACCCCAGTACTTTCAGCAATGTTTGACACATAGTCAGTGCTTGAAAAAGAGCATCACAATGATAACAGATGTCTCTCTCGTTGTGGTCTAACCAGGGGACAGGAATTAGGCAGGAGATCTGCTCCAGGTGAGTACCAAAAACAGCAGGTATCACTTGAGAAAAGGGGAAGAGGGGGAGAAGGAGCCTCAATGAACTTGCCCCTTCCTACCTCACCTCATTACTCTCCTCCTACAACCCAGCCCAATACTTCATTCCTCTAACGTCAACCTTCTCACTCTACCTTGATCTCGTCTATCTTGCCGCCTTCTTGCCCATGTCCTGCCTCTGGCCGGGAATGCCCTCCCTCTCCACATCTGACAGTGACTCTCCCCTCCTTCAAAGCCTTATAGAGGGCACATCATCTCCAAGAAGTCTTCCCTAACTAAGCCCTCCTTTCTTCTTCTCCCACTCCCTTCTGCATTGCCTTGACTTGGTCCCTATTTATTCATCCCCGCTGCCAGCCCCACAGTACTTATGTGCGTATCTGTAATTTATTTATTTATATTAATGTCTGTCTCACCCTCTAGACTGTACACTTGCTGTGGGGAGGGAATGTGTCTGTTATATCGTACTCTCCCCATCACTTAATACAGTGCTCTTCACTCAGAAAAGGCTCAATAAACACATTTAGCATAAAGCTTTCGTGCACATCCTAGGTGGCAGAGCATGTTTATAAATACAAGTAGTAATTATCATCTTTATTATTGTTGTCATTGGTATTATTATGATATTATTATGGCATTTGTTAAGAGCTTATTCTGTATTCTAAGCACTGAATTAGAGGTACGATGAAGCCAGTGTGTCTTTATAAACAGAGATCCTCCTATCTGGTGAATTTCTTAAAGACTGGCTGGCTTTCCCTGCGGCCGCCTCCACAGGCAGATTTGCCCACCAATCAGATCCTGCCTTGGGGGAAACCAATCAAATGAGGGGGCAGGAGGGGTGGCTCATCAAGCAATGGGGTAACTGGAGGCAACCAAACAATAGAGCACTCCCACAAGCCTTTCAGATGAAAAGGGAGTCACAGATCAGCAAACCGCGCACCCCTTTCATGTCCCTCTGTTATTGTGTGCCCATATCAGGAAACTGAGGCACGGAGAAGTTAAGTGACTTATCCAAGGCCACCCAGGAGACGAGTTACAGGGCTAGGATTAGAATCCAGCTCCCCTGACTCCCGGGTTATACTCCTTCCACTAGGCCCCGCTGAATCTTACCCTGTTTTTCCTTTAAAACAGGCCATTCCTCTAGGCTCTAGGTTCCCTCTAGACTGTCAGCATGTTGTGGGCAGGGAATGTGTCTCCAACTCTGCTGTACTGTACTCTCTCAAGCACTTAGTACATGCTCTGCACACAATAAATGCCACTGTCTCATTGATTCCTGAAACAAGGTTCAGCTGTGAATCCACTAGGGGTCATCCTACTCAAGTGAGATACCACTGGAAGAGAAAAAATCCCAACTTCAATCCAGCTTTTAAAAATTATTTTAACCATGATTTTTGGATGTTTACCTTTAATTGATTGCTTACTGGATTATTTGAACGATGGGGAGATTTGTGGTCCGTCGGATATGAATGGGGAGGGAGCTCTGGACCCGAAAGGAGGACACGGGCGAGGGGTCGGCGGAGAGACAGATGAGATGGAGGTACAGAGTAGTTTGTTCATTCACCTACGTTGTCATCCCCACAGCCATTTTCCCTCCATACTGCCTTACCCATGCCCTCCTTAGCCCCCTGGACACCCCTACAGCACATATGTACTTATCCTCATTCTCAATTAGCTATGTGATGACCAGTTCCACTCGCCTCTACACTTAGGAGAGGGAGGAGGAAGCTAGGTATCCGGTTCCTAGGGAAGTGTAAAGACAACCAAGTCAATCAGAGAAAAGGATTTGGGAAGGAGTAGCCAGATACATGAGGAAGACCCTCTGTCACCTTGAAGGTGACAGACCACAACTCTGCCCACCTTCAAAACCCTCCTAAAATCACATCTTCTCCAAGAGGCCTTCCCTAAGTCGTCCTTTCAACAACCCATCCTCTCCTTTGCATCACCTGTACATTGGCTCTGTACCCCGTGGCGCAGTGGAAAGAGCACGGGCTTTGGAGTCAGGGCTCATGAGTTTGAATCCCAGCTCTGCCACTTGTCAGCTGTGTGACTGTGGGCAAGTCACTTAACTTCTCTGTGCCTCAGTTCCCTCATCTGTAAAATGGGGATTAAGACTGTGAGCCCCACGTGGGACAACCTGATTCCCCTGTGTTTACCCCAGCGCTTAGAACAGTGCTCTGCACATAGTAAGCGCTTAACAAATACCAACATTATTATTATTATTATTACCCCTTAGGAATTTGACATTCACCCCACCCTCAGCCCCACAGCACTTATGTAATGGTTTGTACCATTTTCCCCAGCTGCAATTTGTTTTCATATACCCTCTAGACTGTAAGCTCTTTGTGGGCAGTGATCATGTCTACCAACTCTATTGTTTTGGACTCTCCTAAGCACTTAGTACAGTGGTCTGCACTCAGTCAGTGCTCAATGGATACTATTCACTGATTTAGAGGTAGCAAGCTGGGTGTCTGGGAGAGCGGGGCACAGGGAAACTTGTGCTGTGGACTCAGGGCAGACTATGGGGCTTAGGGAGGGATTGGAGAGAATCCTGGATTTGGATTGGGATACGCTGCAGTAAATCTCCTGGATCTGCCACTTGCCTGCTGTGTCACCTTGGGAAAGTCACTTAACCTCTCTGGGCCTCAGTTTCATCATCTATAAAATGGGGATTAAGACTGTGAGCCCCATGTGGGACATGGCCTATGTCCAATCTGATTAATATAGGATAGCACTTAGTATGCACTCAACAAATACTGCCTCCCCCCAAAAAGAGAGTACTGGGGTATATGCACATTGTAGCTCTCCCAAATCCATGTGACTTAGTCAACCCTCCCCCAAAATGCTGCAGTCCTAGACCAATCCAGTGGAGCCTTCATGTCAAACCAACATAGCAGTTCAAGAGCGTATGGTGTGGAAAGGTCACAAGCATGTGAGTTTGAATCAAGCTTTCTATTAATGTTGAGAAAAAAGGGCAATTCCCATATGTGCTGCTTAATTCCTTTCCCAAATGCTTGTTTAGCTGCACTGAAAACATGGCTCAGATGTTTCTTTGTATTATTACTTTTAAATTTTAAGAATGTGAACTCTTGGGGAAACATAGACTTTTTTATTGTCTTTATATGGCATCTAATAAAATGCACCCCAAATCCAGTGCGCACTCAGGTCTTTAATGAATTTTATTTTGATTAATTTGATTGAGCTGCAGAGGAAAAGATTTAGGTTAGTTAAAAAGATCTTTCCGTGTTAAACACCGGATAGGGTTCCTGAGAGGATATAGAATTTCTTTTCCTGGAAAATCATATTTCATTTATTCGTTCAATCATAGTTATTGAGCGCTTTCTGTGTGCAAAGCAATGTACTAAGCACTTGGGAGAATACAATATAACAACAGACACATTCCTGCCCACAACGAGCTCACAGTCTAGAGGGGGAGACAGATATTAATATAAATGAATAAATTGCAGATATATACATATGTGCTGTGGGGATGGGAGGATGAATGAATGAAAGAGCAAGTAAGAGTGGCAAAGAAGGGAATGGGAGAAGAGGAGGGCTTAGTCAGGTAAGGCTTCTTGGAGGTGTGCCCTCGATAAGGTTTTGAAATAGGGGAGGGCAATTATCTGTCTGATATGAGGAGGGAGGGTGTTCCAGGCCAGAGGTAGAATGAGGGCGAGAGATCAACTGGAAGACAGACGAGATCAAGGTACAGTGAGGAGATCAGCATTAGAGGAATAAAGTGTGTAGGCTGGGTTGTAATAGGAGAGAGTAGCGAGATGAGGTCAGAGGGGGCAAGGGGACAATGGTGAGGAGCTTTTGTTTGATGTGGAGGTGGATGGGCAACCACTGGTGTTTCTCGAGGAGTGGGGAAACACGGTCTGAACGTTTTTGAAGGAAACTGAGTTGGGCAGCAGAATGGAGTATGGACTGGAGTTGGGAAAGAAAGGCAGGGAGTTCAGCAAGGAGGCTGACACAGTAATCAAGGCAGGACAGGATAAATGCTTGCATTAATGGGGTAAAGTTGGGACAGAGAGGAAGGGGTGGATTTTGACAGTGTGGTGAAGGTAGAACTGACAGGATTTAGTGATGACTTGAATATGTGGGTGGAGCAAGAGAGAGGAGCCCAGGAAAATGCCAAAGTTAAGGGCTTGAGAGACAGGAAGGATGGTGGTGTCACCAACAGTGATGGTTGAGCATTTATTGAGCAACAAATTAGTGGACATGATCCCTGCTGTCAAGGAGCTTACAATGTAGTGGGAGAGATAGGTAGTAAAACAAATTATAGAGAGGAGGAGAGAATAGAGTATGAAGATATATACAGAAATGCTACTGGGGGTTCTGAGTACTGCATGAAATAATATTAATTGTATTTGTTAAGCGCTTTCTGTGTGTCAGGGACTGTACTAAGCGCTGGAGTGGAAACAAGCAAATCGGGTTGGACACAGTCTCTGTCCCACTTGGGGGTCCCAGTCTCAATCCCCATTTTGCAGATGAGGAAACTTCCTCATGAGGGAGATGGGGCAGTAACTGGATGGAGCCATGGGGTAAAGGGAGGGTTTTTTTTAGGATAGAAGTGATATGGTCCATGATTCTATTTATCTTGATGTTGTCTTGTTTTGCTTTGTTCTGTTTTACTTTGCTGTCTCCCCCGTTTCGACTGTGAGCCCATTACTGGGCAGGGATTGTCTCTATCTGTTGCTGAATTGTACATGCCTAGCGCTTAGTACAGTGCTCTGCACATAGTAAGCGTTCAATAAATACTATTGAATGAATATGGTCTTTTTAAAAGCAATGGGGAAGAAGCCATTTGAGAGTGAAGAGCTGAAGATGGCAGAGAAGGGGTGTCTTGATGAGATGTGAAGGAAGGGGTCGGATGCAGAGGTGGAGGGGGTGGATTTTGAGAGATTTGAGATTTTGTGTGTAGCGAATATGTCTACCAATCATACTGTATTCTCCCAAACGCTCAGCACATAGGAATAAATACCACTGCCTGATTGGTTGATTGACTCCAAGATGCTTCGAGTTTCTCTGCTTACTATTAATACCAAGGAAAATGGTGTGGAAATGATAATCCCATCACTTTTCTTGCTGTATTTCTAGGGAATATATCAAAATAACATAAATACACAATTTATGGAAAGCCCACTAATACCATTCCTGAGAGCCTGTGGAGCGCAAGGGCAATATCATGAGTAACTTGGGAACCTAGAATGTAGAATGAGTGTGGTATTTGTTAAGCGCTTACTACGTGTCAGGAATTGTACAAAGTACCGGGGGGAGGGGAATACAAGCCGACTGGGCTAGACACAGTCCCTGTCCCACATGGGGCTCACAGTCTTAATCCCCATTTTACAAAGGAGGAGAAGCAGCGTGGCTCAGTGGAAAGAGCACGGGCTTTGGAGTCAGGGCTCATGAGTTCGAATCCCAGCTCTGCCACTTGTCGGCTGTGTGACTGTGGGCAAGTCACTTAACTTCTCTGTGCCTCAGTTCCCTCATCTGTAAAATGGGGATTAAGACTGTGAGCCCCACGTGGGACAACCTGATTCCCCTATGTCTACCCTAGCGCTTAGAACAGTGCTCGGCACATAGTAAGCGCTTAACAAATACCAACATCATTATTATTATTATTATTAAAGGAGGAAACGGATGCACAGAGAGGTCGAGTGACTCACCCAAGGTCACACAGCAGACAAGTGGTGGGATCGGGATTAGAACCTGTGGACGTTCTGACTCCCAGGCCCGTGTTGTAGAAGACAAAAGTACCTGTCCTCCTTATGGTGGAAACAAAAAGGGAGGCTGTGAGCTCCGTGTGGGACAGGGAATGACTTTACCCAGCACTTCGTACAGTGCCTGGCGCATAGTAAGTGCTTAACAAAAACCACAAGTATAACTAGGCAACTAGTAGGAAAAAAAGTAAGCCCATACTGTAAAAATGACTAAAGAAATCAGTTACTTCTCTGGGTGTTAGAGTGAGTCGAGATGAAGGGGTTGGGCAGATTTAAGAGGGGAGCTCGTTGCTGGGCAGGGATTGTCTCTGTTGCCGAATTGTCCATTTCAAGCGCTTAGTACAGTGCTCTGCACACAGTAACCGCTCAATTAATATGACTGAAGGAAGAGGGGGTTTACAAAGTCTACGGGCCAAAATAGATCATTTTAGGCCAGCCAAAGGATTCATTCATTCAATAGTATTTATTGAGCGCTTACTATGTGCAAAGCACTGTACTAAGCGCTTGGAATGGACAATTCGGCAACAGAGTCCATCCCTACCCAATGGCGGGCTCACAGTCTAAACGGGGGACGCAGACGGCAAAGCCAAACAGGACAAAAGAAAACATCATTAGGATAAATAGAATCACGGAGATGTACACCTCATTAAGAAAATAAATAGGGTAGTAAATATTACATACAAATGAGCACAGGGCTGAAGGGAAGGGGGAAGAGCGGAGGGCGGGAGGAGGATTAAACTCGGTATGTTTGCTGATATTTAAATGGAGTAATCGTTACCAAAATGGGGTGGCTGCAAGAGGGAGCAAAATTGTAAATTGCCGCACATGTCCTGGGCAGCCGGCTGAGGGATTCCGCAGCAATCTTCCCTCGCCAAGTTTTCTTCCCCCGAAAACTACAACTCCCAAGATGCACCGCTAACCGCTGGGTCACGTGCGGTCACGTGCGGCCGCGGCCTCCATTTTCCTAAGTTGGAAGGGCCGGCGAACTGGTTGCCCCGCGGTGGCGTGTCCCCCTCCGGCGGACCCGGCTGGGTGGCGCTTCCGGGACGTCGGCGAGAGGCTGAGGGCGCCAGGGGGGGCAGGATGGCGTCCCCTTCGCAGCCGCTTGAAAAAACGAAGGAGAAGGCCGCCGGCGGGTTTCGAAACCAGAAGCGGGGGAAGCAAGGTGAGGCTGGGGCTCTTGTGCCGGAGACCCTCGGTCGGGAAGCCCTGAGCGCGGTGGGGACGGACACTGAACGGGAAGGCGGCAGAGGCGGGAGGTCGCTGACTGGAGCCTTGGCGTGCGCATGCGCGGGGGCTCGCTTGCTGGGGCGCGCGCATGCGCGGGCCCTCGCTTCTCCCGTGCTCTCTCGCTGGGGCGCGCATGCGCGGGCCCTCGCTTTCCCCCGTGCTCGCTTGCTGGGGCGCGCATGCGCGGGCCCTCGCTTCTCCCGTGCTCTCTCGCTGGGGCGCGCATGCGCGGGCCCTCGCTTTCCCCCGTGCTCGCTCGCTGGGGCGCGCATGCGCGGGCCCTCGCTCCCCCCCGTGCTCGCTCGCTGGGGCGCGCATGCGCGGGCCCTCGCTTCCCCCGTGCTCTCTTGCTGGGGCGCGCGCATGCGCGGGTCGCCCAAAGCGTCCTCCCCACAGCCCCGGGCGGCCATGGAGTCGCTTTGCCGAACACAATGTTGGTATTTGTTAAGCGCTTACTATGTGCCGAGCACTGTTCTAAGCGCTGGGGGGGATACAGGGTCATCAGGTTGTCCCACATGAGGCTCACAGTTCATCCCCATTTTACAGATGAGGGACCTGAGGCCCAGAGAAGTGAAGTGACTTGACCAAGGTCACACAGCTAACGGGGGGCGGCGCCGGGATTCGAACCCATGACCTCCGACTCCCAAGCCCGGGCTCTTGCCACTGAGCCACGCTCTGCTCCTTCCCGGCGTGGGACGAGGGAGGGCGGGCGGGAGGTGCCCTTTTCTAATGAGAGCAGACAGTCATCTCTGGGACGGTGCTCTTGGCTGTTGGCTGATGGCTTGGTTTTTAAGGTATTAACACGGAGGTTGGCCGTCTACGTCCCATGGGATAAAGTGAATAGTAAGAATGGTGGCATTCGTTAAGCGCTCACCCTGTGCCAAGCACGGGACTAAGCGCTGGGGTAGACACAAGCCACTTGTCTGCTGTTTGACCTTGGGCGAGCCACTTCACCTCTCTGGGCCTCGGTTATCTCATCTGTAAAATAGGGATGAAGACTCTGAGCCCCACGTGGGTCGACCTGGTATTTACCCCAGTGCTTCGAACGGTGCATGGCACTTAGTAAGCTCTTAACAAATACCGTTCTTCTTATTATTACTGTTGTTATTAAGCAAATTGGATGGACACATTTCCCGTCGCACTTGGGATGCACAGTCTCAATCCGCATTTCACAGACGAGGTAACCGAGGCCCAGAAAAGTGTTGCCAATCGTCCATTCCAAGCACTTAGTACAGTGCTCTGCACGTAGTAAGTGCTCAATAAATACTATTGAATGAATGAAATAATAATGTTGGTATTTGTTAAGCGCTTACTGTGTGCAGAGCACTGTTCTAATTGCTGGAGTAGATACAGGGTAATCAGGTTGTCTCACATGAGGCTCACACTCTTAATCCCCATTTTACAGTTGAGGTAACTGAGGCACAGAGAAGTTAAGTGACTTGCCCAAAGTCACACAGCTGACAAGTGGCAGAGCCGGGAATCAAACCCATGACCTCTGACTCCCAAGCCCGTGCTCTTTCCTTGAAATGACTTGCCCAAGGTCACAGAGCAGGCGAGTGGTGGAGCTGAGATTAGAACCCATTACCTTGAAGCAGCATTGCTCAGTGGAAAGAGCCCGGGCTTGGGAGTCAGAGGTCATGGGTTTGAATCCCGGATCTGCCACTTCTCAGCTGTGTGACTGTGGGCAGGTCACTTAACTTCTCTGTGCCTCAGTTGCCACATCTGTCAAATGGGGATTAACTGTGAGCCTCACATGGGACAACCTGATGACCCTGTATCTTCCCCCGTGCTTAGAACAGTGCTCTGCACATAGTAAGCACTTAAATACCAACATTATTATTATTATTACCTTCTGATTCCCAGGCCCGTGTTCTATCCACTCTGTCTCTGTAGGGACTGAACATGACGCCCCTGCAAGATGTGAGCCCGTTGCTGGGTAGGGATAGTCTCTTGCCGAATTGTACTTCCCAAGCACTTAGTACAGTACTCTGCACAGAGCGCTCAATATATATGACCAAAGGAAAGAAACCCCTCCCAAGTGGTGCAGTGTGGTAGTCCTGCGAGCCGTTGGGATGTTTATTCCAAGGCCGAGGAGGGAGACCCCGGGGTCAGCTTGCCTATCCCAGCTCCTCACGTCTGCCCCAGCCACCCCCGGGGACAGTCAGGTGGGGCAGAGGGAGCCACCAGTCATTTTGGCCAGTGAAGGCCAGCGGGAGAACTATCCCAGCTGGACACGGGGGTATAAAGAAAGAGTGGTGGGCGAAGGCCCTGATGGAGTGGTACCAGATGTGAGAGTGCGGCTGATGGTGGCCAGGCTACAGCGGGCTGGATTGGAGCGAGGCCCCTTAACATCACTCTCCCGACCATGTGGTTAGTCGATTAGACTGTAAGCCCGTCAAACGGCAGGGACTGTCTCTATCTGTTGCCGACTTGTTCATCCCAAGCGCTTAGTACAGTGCTCTACACATAGTAAGCGCTCAATAAATACTATTGAATGAATGTGGTTCAGTTCTTATTGGCCTTCGTGTTCGACGGTTCCTCACCCGTTCTGTTCATTTATTGGCTCGTCAGTATTTATTGGGAGCCTCCTGTATGGGAACACTCTTAGGCACTGGGAGCAAACGGTAAAAGCGAGACTCGGTCCCCAACCTGTGGTCGAATCGAGGTGCAAATATTAAGATTGTTTTTTGCTAAGATGGAAATAATAATTGCAGTATTTAAGCCCTCCTGCCCGCTGAACACGCCGCTGTGTGCAGAGGTAGATATAAAGTCCCTGTTCAGGGGCTCACAATCTAAAGGGGGAGAAAAAGTAGGTATTTCATCCCCATTTTACAGCTGAGGAAACTGAGGAATGGTCAGAACCCACCTAGGGCTTCTGACCTCAACCCCTGAGCTCTTACCAAGTCTCATTTACCATCAGTATTTCTCAGATGCTGTTGACTTTGTGCTTGGTAGATCCTGTCCTTTTTTTTCTTTTTTTTTTAACTCTTTCTATATTCTGTTTTTGAAACTTTTGCTGGAAAAGAGTGTCTGATGGTTGGCTCTCCTCTTAATTCACAATTTACCCTGTTTTTGTGCTAGACAGTTATCTTCTACTTGCCAGGTTAGCTTTAACTTGCTCCCCTGGGCTTTGGCAGGATACCGATAGGTGAAAATAGATGCAGTTAGTCTTGGAGTGGAAATGGGTGGTTCATAGTACTTTAATCACTTCAGAAAAGAACAGAAGAGGGAGGAGAGGTGTGCGTGCGTACGTTCATTCACTGCTTTGGCCCATTCCTCCTAGACCTTCAGGAGCTCTTTCTGGGCCACAGTAGGTGGGCGTCGGGACTGCATACATGTATGTTCGAACGCCACATATTTTTATTGCAAAGGGAGTCTTAAAGGAATGTTATCAATATTTTGCAGCTGTAGATGAATCAGAGCTGCTCACTGTACCTGATGGATGGAAAGAACCAACTTTTACCAAAGATGACAATCCCAGAGGATTATTGGAAGAAAGCAGTTTTGCAACTTTGTTTCCAAAATACAGGGAAGCCTACTTGAAGGAATGCTGGCCACTCGTGCAGAAAGCTCTCCAGGAACACGTAGGACTTTTCCTTTAGTTTTGTAATGCAGACATTTAATCATCTGTTGTACAGTGCAGTTGTTTTGTTTGTATTTTAAAGTGTTAACACCAATTTTGGTCATCTACGTCCCACAGGATAAAGTTGGTCTCATTAGGGATTGAACATGACGCCCCTGCTAAATCCCCGCTCCTCATGTGCGGAAGCTCTGTGAGCCTTTGAGATGTGTTGTCCTGTACAAATGGCCAGGCTTGAGTAGGGCTATGGAATCCGCCCAGCCAGGCATGAAAAATATCACCCGTAGGACATATATATAGCTTCTTCCTTTCTCTCCCTCATCATTTCTTCCCTCTCCAACCATCAGACATGGCCAGGCTTGGGCCAGTGGGATCCACACTCCTGAAGTTTGCCCTAGGTCAACTTAGGGCCACAAGATCTGCGCCCTTGCAGGAGACGACGGAGTAATGGGTCCAAGCAGTAGACTGTTCCTCCTCTGGCTGCCTTAGCTACGTTCCTGGAACCTTCCCACACTTGAGAGCCCAACTCCAACACTGCATCCCCATGACAGTATATTGCAGGTTGAAACTGAACAACATATAGGTGCTCTCGGTACCAGATCACTTCCGTTAGTCACAGAGAAGATTAGCCTTTTGTGGGTAAGGAATTGTATCATTTAAAAGAAGGAACCTACATTAAAAGGAAATTTGCCAGAGGAAGACGTGAAAATTTGGAAGATGGAAAGCTGACAGTCAATCCTCTGACAAGCCAGGGGTTGTGATCTTTAACTGCATGTCAAGGAAAGTTTGGATGGTCATGCTCTGCTGCTTGCCTGCCTACAACTGCTTTTGACAAGCACATCATCTGTGCAGCAGAGCAATATGTTGAGAGAACACTCTCTAGATCTGCCATTTCATCATCTCTAATGTGTGTTAAGGCAGAACTGACTCTGTTTTATTAATAATCATAATAATAATGGCATTTATTAAGTGCTTACTATGTGCCAAGCACTATTCTAAGGGCTGGGGAGGTACAAGGTAATCAGGTTGTCCACATAGGGCTCACAGTCTTAATCCCCATTTTACAGATGAGGTAACTGAGGACCAGAGAAGTGAAGTGACTTGCCCAAAGTCACACAGCTGACAAGTGGCGGAACCGGGAACCTCTGACTCCCGAGCCCGAGCTGTTTTGACACGACAGTCTCATTTTAAAAGTCTTACGTTGCCTGACTGATCACTCTTTTTTTCCATACTCTTCCACAGCATGTGAAGGCTACACTGGATTTGATTGAAGGAAGTATGACTGTTTGTACCACTAAGAAGACTTTTGATCCATATGTGATCATCAGGGCCAGAGACTTAATAAAACTTTTGGCGAGAAGTGTACCCTTTGAGCAGGTAAGCACCTTAACCCCCTTCAATTCTTATTTAAATTTTGTTGCGTTAATCCATTAGTTACAATCATTTATCAGTGGTATTGAGGGAGAGCTTACTGTGTGCAGAGCAATATACTAACTGCTTGGGAAAATACAAAACAGAGTTGGTAGATACAAGGGAATCAGGTTGAACATGGTCCCCGACCCACGTGGGACTCACAGTCGTAATCCCCATTTTACAGATGAGAGAACTGAGGCACCGAGAAGTTAAGCGACTTGCCTGAGGTCACACAGTGGCCACGGGTTCTAAATCCGTGTGGCAGAGCCGGGATTAGAACCCGTGTTCTTGACTCCCAGGCCCGTGCTCGACCCAGCCCAGGCTTATCTCTAATTCCAGCCTACTCCTAGTCCAGTTGCCTTGCCCTGACCCCTTTCCCACGTACTCCCTCCCTCCTCCTTTTGTACATATCCATTTCCCGTATTTGTAATTCCTTTGAAGGTCCAACTTCCCTTCTAGACTATAAGCTCCTTGCGGATGGGAATCATGCCTACCAATTCTATTTTATGGTGTTTATTGAACACTCACTGTGTGTAGAGCGCTGTGCTATATGCTTGGGTGAGTACAACAAAACAGAGTTGGTAGACATGTGCCCGGCTCATAAGTACGGCCTAGTAGAAAGAGCGGGGACCTGGGAGTCAGTTCTAATCCCAGCTCCACTACTTGTCTGCTGTGCGACCTTGGGCAAGTCACTTCACTTCTGTGCCTGAGGTATCCCATCTGTAAAATGGGGATTGAAACTGAGCCCTATGTGGGAAAGGGAGTTTGTCCAGCCTGATTAACTTGTATCTACCCCAGTGCTTAGTACAGGGCCTGGGACGTAGCATTCGCTTAACAAATGTCATTTAAAAATATTAATAAGGAACTCACAGTCTAGAGGGAGAGCCCGGTGTTGAAATAAATCATGGTTTCATACCTAAATACTGAGGGTGAGGTGAATATCAGGAGGTTGAGGGGTAAAGATCTAAGTGAATAAGGGAAATGAGGGTGTAGTTAGAGAAGGCCTTTTGGAGGTGTGATTTTATAGGGTTTGGTAGGTGGGGAGAGTAGAGGTCTGCCTGATGTTAAAGGGGAGGAGTTCCAGGCCAGAGGGAGGAAGGAGGGCGAGGGGCAGTAAGGAGAGATGGAGATACAGTGAGTAGGTTGGCATTAGAGTAAAATGTGTGGGCTGGTTTATAGTAGGAAAGTGTGGAAAGGTAAAGGGAACAAGCTGATTGAGCTTTTGTGCAATGCTGAAGTGGACAGGCAACCACTGGAGGTTCCTACGGAGTGGGGAGTTATGAACTGGATGGTTTTTCAGAAAAATCTGGGACGCAGAGTGAAGTAGGAACTGGAGTGGGAAGAGACAGGAGGCAAGGACGTCAATGAGAAAGCAGATGCTATAGTCAAGGCAAGATGTAAGTACTTGGATCGGCATAGGAGCAATTTGGATGGAGAAGAAAGGGTGATTTTAGTGATAAGGTGAAGGTAGAACTGACAGGGTTTGGTGACATATTGAAGATGTGGGTTGAATGAGAGAGGTCAATCAAAGGTAATGCCCAGTTTACGGGTTTATGAGACAGGGAGGGGAATAGAAGTGTCTACGGTGATTGGATGGACAAGATTTGAGTGGGAATATGAGGAGTTCTGTTTTGAGCATGTTTCACTTGAGATACCGGCGGGTCATACAAATAGAGTTGTCCTTAATGCTTAGGGTAGTGCTTTGCTCTCAGTTAATACAATTGACTGAGGAGGATATTAGATTTCATTCATTCAATAGTATTTATTGAGCGCTTACTATGTGCAGAGCACTGTACTGAATGCAGCTTGGAATGCACAGTTTGGCAACAGATAAAGACAATCCCTGCCCAATGACAGGCTCACGGTCTAATCGGGGAAAAGAGAGACAGCAGAGCAAAACAGAACGAAACAAAAACAAGACAACATTATCATGATAAATAGAATCAAGGGGATGTACACCTCATAAAATAAATAGGGTAATAAAAATATATGCAAATGAGCTCAGTGCTGAAGGGAGAGGGGGAGGAGCAGAGGGAAAGGGGGAAGCTCAGTCTGGGAAGGCCTCTTCGAGGAGGTGAGCTCTCAGTAGGGCTTTTAAGAGGGGAACTGAGTTAGTTTAGCGGAGGTGAGGAGGGAGGGCATTCCAGGACAGTGGGAGGACGTGGGCCAGAGTTCTGCAGCAGGATAGGCGTGAATGGGGGACAGTGAGGAGGTGAGTGGCAGAGGACGGGGCATGCGGGATGGACAGTAGAAAGGAGGGAGGTGAGGTAGAAGGGGGCAAGGTGAAGGAAAGCCTTGAAGCCAAGAGTGAGGAGTTTTTGTTTCTTGCAGAGGTTGATAGGCAACCACTGGAGGTTTTTAAGGAGGGGAGTGACTTGCCCAGAGCGTTTCTGCAGGAAGATGATCCGGGCAGCAGAATGCAGAATAGCCTGGAGTGGGGAGAGACAAGAGAAGGGAGATCAGAGAGAAAGCTGACACAGTAATCCAGCCGGGATATTATGAGAGCTTGTACCAGCACGATAGCCCTTTGGATGGAGAGGAAAGGGCAGATCTTGGCGATATTGTGAAGGTGAGACTGGCAGGTTTGGTGACAGATTGAATGTGTGGGGTGAATGAGAAAGAGTCAAGGATGACATCGAGGTTGCGGGCTTGTGAGATGGGAAGGATGGTAGTGCTGTCCACAGTGACAGGGATTTCAGGGAGAGGACAGGGTTTGGGAAGGAAGATAAGGATCTCAGTTTTAGGCATGTTGAGTTTTAGGTGGCCGGCAGACATCCAGGTGGAGACGTCCTGGAGGCGGGAGGAGAGAACCGGGGAGGAGATGTCGATTTGGGTGTCATCTGCATAGAGATGACAGTTGAAGCCGAGGGAGCGAATGAGTTCACCAAGGGAGTGAGTATAGATGGAGAACAGAAGAGGGCCAAGAACTGATCCTTGAGGAACCCCTACAGTTAAAGGGTGGGAGGGGAAGAGGAGCCCGCGTAGGAGACCGAAAATAAACGGCCAGAAAGATAAGAGGAGAACCAGGAGAGGATGGAGTCTGTGAAGCCAAAGTGAGGAAGTGTGGAGAAAGGGGATGGTCGACAGAAAAGGCAGCTGAGAGGTCGAGGAGGATTAGGATGGAGTAGGATAACCCGGAGAGGATAATGTCAGTAAAGCTAAGATAGATAATGTTTCATTCATTCGTTCATTAGTATTTATTGAGCACTTACTATGTGCAGAGCACTGTACTAAGCACTTGGAATGTACAAATCGGCAACAGACAGAGACAGTCCCTGCCTATTGACGGGCTTACAGTCTAATTGGGGGAGTCAGACAAAAACAATAGCAATAAATAGAATCAAGGGGATGAACATCTCATTAAAACAATAGCAATAAATACAATAAATGTATTAATGTAATAAATGATGTACATCTCATTAACAAAATAAATAGGGTAATAAAAATATGTACAATTGAGCGGTCAAGCACAGTGCTGAGGGGAGGGGAAAGGAGAGGGAGAGGAGCAGAGGGAAAGGGGGGAAAAGAAGGTTTAGCTGAGGGGAGGTGAAAGGGGGGGGGAAGAGGGGGAGCAGAGGGAAAAGGGGAGCTCAGTCTGGGAAGCCCTCTTGGAGGAGATGAGCTCTCAATAGGGCTTTGAAAAGGGGAAGAGAATTAGTTTGGCAGAGGTGAGGAGGGAGGACATTCCAGGACAGTGGGAGGATGTGGCCCAGGGATCAACAGCGGGATAGGTGAGAACGGGGGACGGTGAGGAGGTGGGCGGCAGAGGAGCGGAGCATACGGGGCGGGGAGTAGAAAGAGAGAAGGGAGGAGAGGTAGGAGGGGGCAAGGTGATGGAGAGCCTTGAAGCCTAGAGTGAGAAGTTTTTGTTTTGTGTGGAGGTTGATAGGCAACCACTGGAAGTTTTTAAGAAGGGGAGTGACATGCCCAGAGCGTTTCTGCAAGAAGATGAGCCGGGCAGCAGAATGAAGAATAGACTGGAGCAGGGAGAGACAGGAGGAAGGGAGATCAGCGAGAAGGCTGACACAATAATCCCGCCGGGATATTATGAGAGCCTATACCAGTAGGCTGTACCTGTACCTGTTTCCAAAAGAAGGGGGTGGTGGGCAATGTCGAAGGCACCCGAGAGGTTGAGGAGAAGTAGGACGGAGTAGAAGCTGTTGGATTTGGCAAGAAGGAGACCATTTGTGACCATTGAGAGGGAGCTTTCTGTGGAGTGAAGGGGGTAGAAGCCAGATTGGAGGGGGTCAGGGAGACAACTGGGGGAGATGAAGCGGAGACGGCGGGTTTTAGGCAACTCTTTCAAGAAGTTTAGAGAGAAATGGTAGGAGAGAGATGGCACAATAACTGGAGAGGGCCATGAAGTCAACTGAGGTTTCTGGGGGGATAGGGAAAGAATGAACAGGTAGAAAGCAGTGGAGAAAAAGTCTCTGAAGATTGAACAGGTGATTAGGGATGGGGCAAGTGCGTTGATAAGGTGCAAAAGGATGGGGTTGAAGGTACAGTTGGAGGGGGTGGATTTTGAAAGAAGGCAAGAGATCTCCTTTTGAGATAGTGCTGGGGAAGATAGTATATGAAAAGGGGGCATGAGGAGGGAAGGACTGCAGAGGAGCTGAGAAGATTTACGGGAGAACACTCCTGATAGTTTCATTTTTATTCTATAAAGTACGTGACCACGTCGTGGGACAAGAAATGGCTGAGGCAGGGGAACAGGAGGTTTGAGGAGGAACTTAAACATTTAGAACAACTGATGAGGGCAGTGGGCATAAGGATGGAGAAATAATTTTGCCAGACAGAGGAGGGGGAAGAGTTAAAGCAAGCAGTGATAATATGAGATGTATGAGGTTGATTTGATATCTGGATTTGCACCAGCAGCACTCAGAGGCTTGTGCGTGGGAACCAAGGAAGTGGACTGTGGAATTGATCCAGGGCTCTATTGTTGATGACATGAGATTGACGAAGGGATAGGGGGCAAATGAGCTAAGTTCAGTTGAGAGGGTGATGTTGGCGGGCATAAATTTGGTTTGGATATGGAGACTAAATGGGTCATCTCCAATTTAGAGATCGAAAACTTAGAGATCTCTGTGGTGAATGGGACAGATTGGTGGGGAGGAGGCATATGGACGAGAAGGCAGTTGAGGAGGTTGCGATATGATAGAGGGATTTCAGAGTTGGTGAAATGTTACTGCAATAGAGATAAATGGTATTTGTTAAGTGCTTACTATGTGCAGAGCACTTTTCTAAGCGCTGGGGGATACAAGGTGATCAGGTTGTCCCACGTGGGGCTCACAGTTTTAATTCCCATTTTACAGATGAGGTAACTGAGGCACAGAGAAGTTAAGTGACTTGCCCAAAGTCACACAGCTGGCAAGCGGCGGAGCCGGGATTCGAACCCATGAACTCTGACTCCCAAGCCCGGGCTCTTACCACATAGTGAGATATGTAGAGATGGTGAGATCGAGTATGTGTCCAGTCGGTGAGTGGGTGAGATGAGGTGGAGTGGGAGGTCAGTGGAGTTGAGAAGTGATAGAAACTGGGCAGCGGAAGGGTTGTTAGGAACATCTCTGTGGATATTGAAGTCCCCAAGAGTCAGTGTAGGGACGAAGAAAGAAGGAATGTGAGAAAAGGATTGAAATCATTCAGAAAGTTGGAGGTGGGGCCTCGTAGCGGTAGATGATCATGATCAGTGTCTGGGTTGGGTGAGAAAGGCAAGTGATATGGGCCTCAAAGGAAGGGAAAGAGAGATGTGAGGGAGGTGGAATGGAGTGAAAGTGGCACCGGGGAGCAGGAGGAAAGCCAACTCTTCCCGATGAGTTTGGGGGAAGGGGTGAAGATTAAGTGCTTAGTAGAGTGATCTGCACACAGTAAGCGCTCAATAAATACTATTGAATGAAAGATGAGGCCCCTTCTAGAGAGGAGCAGGAGAGATCATGTCCTGTGGGGAATGCCGGATTTCAGTGATGGTGAGGAGGAGCAGGGTCAGGAATAGGTCAAGGATGAAGGGAAGCTTTCCCAAACTGGAGCAGGGTCCCACAGCCCGCATTCGGCTGAGGCTTTGAGGGGGCCCGGGGTGGGGAGTGGTTGGATGGGAGTGAGCTCATGGGGGCAGGTGCAGGGGGAAGGGAGGGTGACGCTGGGACAGGATAATGGGGATGGAGTCAGTGAGGAAGGTGGGGGCTGCAGAATGGGTCGAGAGGAATTGGATAGAGGGAGCTGCTGGGAAAGGAGGACAGGGATGGCATGATTGGATGGAGGGGTTATGGTGAGGTCAGAGATGTTAAAAAGTTGTAGCTGAGTTTATTAACAGGCAGGAACGGCTTAATCCCATGGTTCCATGCTTAAATTGCTGAATTTTATGTGGGTCCTTTGGTAAAAAAAGTTGTCACAAATTCTGTCATCTACTTGGTCGCCTTCATTGTTGAAGGTGGTGCTTAGTGCCGTCTTTGAAACTATGTGGAATTTAAACAGTTTCATAGCTTGAAGGAAAGTCCTCATTCCCAAGCAGTTCAGCCCTTCCTTGATTGTAAATTTCAGTAGGTGTGTCATCATTGGTTTTAGTCTGTCCCTTAAGATAAATACATCTGTCTCTCCACCTTTGAAATTAATGTAGCGTAGCAAACCTTCAGTCTCTTATAACAAGCTTATTGTCCCATTGGTTTTTCCTCTATTTCACAAATCTATCTCTTCCTCCCTACCCTTAAAACCCCTATGCTGAGGATACAGGGTCCTCTGACCCGAGTGGATAGTTGTAACAATCTCCTTATAGGCCTTCAGCTTCTCCCCATTACCGCCTATCGTGAGTATAGTTGCCCATCACTTTCTGAAACATCAACTGGAGCATTTACCCCCCCGCCCCGCTTGGAAAAGCAGCGTGGTCTAGTGGATAGAGCATGGGCCTGGGAATCCTTAGTTCTGATCCCAGTTCTGCTGCTTGTCTGCTGGGTGACCTTGGGTGAGTCACCTAACCCCCCTCTGCCTCAATTACCTCATTTGTTAAAATAGGGATTAAAACGGTGAGCCCTGTGTGGGACAGGGACTTTGGTTGTATCTACCCCAGCATGTAATATAGTCCCTGACACATAGTAAGTGCTTAAGAAAAACCACAATTATAATTATTAACTCTATTTGCTTCCCATTTTGGCCTAAAATAAAAACCTCCTGTCTTCTTTAAAAAAGAGGCTGTAAGGCTTCAGTTTCCTGTCATCTGCTCTGATCTGCTCCAGTTGGTTTCTGCACTTCTAATTGTTCCCAACTGTCAACTCTTCCACCTCCAGCAAATCATTTCCGTTTTTCTCCTTCACATGGACTGCCCTCCCGCCTCACCTTTGCCAGACCACATTTCTTCTCTCTTTCAGAGCCTCTGAAAAACCATTTCCTCCTTGAGGCATTCCTTGATTATAATCCACTCATTCTTATATGTGTTGTTCCCTCAGCCATCTGAGCAGTCCTGTGTACTTACCTGTTCATTTGTTACTGATTTACATACTTGTATTTCTTATTTGTAGAGTATCCTCCCACCCCAAGGTAATGTATAACCATTACTTTATGGTTCTTGCCACTCTCATTGGTTTGTAAACTCCTTGAGGATAGGGATCATATCTTGTATTTCTGTAGATTTTTCTAAGTGTCTAATACAAAGTAGGCATCAGATGAGTATTGATTGTGCTGATAATGTTTCTATTCTTAGGATTCATTAAGTTTCAACTATTTATGGTGGTATTTGTTAAGCGCTTACTATGTGCAAAGCACTGTTCTAAGCGCTGGCGGATACAAGGTGATCAGGTTGTCCCACATGGGGCTCACAGCCTTAATCCCCATTTTACAGATGAGGTCACTGAGGCACAGAGAAGTTAAGTGACTTGCCCAAAGTCACAAAGCTGACAAGTGGCAGAGGTGGGATTCGAACCCATGACCTCTGACTCCCAAGCCCGGGCTCTTTCCACTGAGCCACGCTGCTTCTCTATTTCTTCATCGTTCATAGGTGTATTAAAATGAGTTTGAAAAGCGTATCTGTAAAAATCACAAGGTAGTTTTTTTCTTGCTTTAATTCTCTGTCAGGCAGTACGAATTCTTCAGGATGACACAGCCTGTGATATTGTTAAAATCGGTTCTCTAGTCAGAAACAAAGAAAGATTTATAAAAAGACGCCAGAGGCTTATTGGACCCAAAGGATCTACTCTGAAAGTAAGTGAGATGCATTGAGTTCTCCCAAAATATGGGGAATCATGATTGCGATAAACTCTGCTTTCCAGAAAATTCACATACGGGGACCACATCCTGTGGGTGGGAACAGACGTTTCTTCCAACATTGCCTCATGTTCTGTTACATACACTGTCGGACAAACGTCCCCTAATTCTCTAACAGCATCCAGAATAAAGAGTAAAAATGGGTTATGGAAAACCTGAGTGTAATCTTTGTTTTTTTTGTCATCAGTATTCAGCTACTGAATTTCTACTTGCATTTTTTTGTAGGCTCTGGAGCTGTTGACAAATTGTTATATCATGGTTCAGGGGAACACAGTTTCAGCTCTGGGCCCTTTTAATGGCTTAAAAGAGGTAAGGCAGCTTAATTTCTGGTTCCAAGAACGCATAGGGAGTCTCCTGGGTTAAAGTACTTTACATTTTTTACCTGGTTACAATTTGCTTATAAGGGCAGCAGTTTGCATTATAAAGTTTGGTCTTTCCAAGTTCAGTGAACTCTTGCTAAATCACCCCAAATTACTTAGTGACATCTTTGTGCCATAATTATTTCAGAGGTTCCTGACTTTAAAGAATTGTGAAATAAATTGTATAGGCTTTTATTTCCAAACCCTCTTGAACATTTAGTATTTTTAACGTAGTTTGGACAATTCATGTAATTTAGAGGACCAGCGTAGCGTAGTGGATAGAACACTGGCCTGAGAGTCAGAGGACCTAGGTTCTAATCCTGGCTCCGCCACTTGCCTACTGTGTGACCTTGGGCGAGCCACTTCATCTCTCAGTTACCTCATCTGTAAAATGGGGATTCAGTACCTCTTCTCCTTCCAGCTTAGACTGAGAGACCTGTGTGGGACAGAAATTCTGTCTGACTTCATTATCCTGTATCTTTCCCGGCGCTTAGAACAGTGCTTAACACATTGCTCAACTCCAGCTCTCTCCTGGATTCCCCTCCAATCTGGCTTCCATCCCCTCCAACTCCACCGAAACTGCCCTCTCAAAGGTCACCAGTGATCTACTCACCAAATCCAATGACTCCTACTCTATCCTAATCCTCCTTGACCTCTCAGCTGCCTTTGACACTGTCGGCCCTCCCCTCCTCCTCAACACATTATCCAACGTTGGCTTCACAGACTCCATCCTCTCTTGGTTCATTCTCGGTCTCCTTAGCGGGCTCCTCCTCCCCCTCCCATCCCCTAACTGTAGGGTTTCCCCAAGGGTCAGTTCTCGGTCCCCTTCTGTTCTCCATCTAGACTCACTCCCTTGGTGAACTCATTCGCTCCCACGGCTTCAACTGTCATCTCTAGGCAAATGACACCCAAATCTACATCTCCTCCCCTGTTCTCTCCCCTTCCCTCCAGGCTCATATCTCCTGCCTTCAGGACATCTCCACCTGGATGTCTGCCCTCCATCTAAAACTCCACATGTCCATGACTGAGCTCCTTATCTTCCCTCCTAAACCCTGTCCTCTCCCTGACTTTCCCGTCACTGTGGGCGGCACTACCATCCTTCCCGTCTCACAAGCCCGCAACCTCAATGTCATCCTGGACTCTGCTCTCTCATTCACCCCATACATCCAATCCGTCACCAAAACCTGCCAGTCTCACCTTCACAACATCGCCAAGATCCGCCCCTTCCTCTCCGCCCAAACTGCTACTTTGCTGGTACAATCTCTCATAATATCCCAATTGGACTACTGCATCAGCCTCCTCTCTCATCTCCCTTCTGTCTCTCCCCACTTCCATCTATACTTCACTCCACTGCCCAGATTATCTTTCTGCCGAAACGCTCTGGGCATGTCACTCCCCTCCTCAAAAATTTCCAGGGTTGCCTATCAATTTTCACATGAACCAAAAAACTCCTCACTCTTGGCTTCAAAGCTCTCCATCACCTTGCCCCCTCCTACTTCACCTCCCTTCTCTCCTCCTGCAGCCCAACCCACACACTCCGCTCCTCTGCTGCTAACCTCAATGTGCCTCGTTCCCACCTGTCCCATCGTCGACCCCCATTTTAATTGAGGCACAGAGAAGTTAAGTGAGTTGCCCGCGGTCACACAGCAGATACCCAAATCTACATCTCCAGCCTTGACCTCACTCCCTCTCTGCAGTCTTGTATTTCTTCTTGCCTTCAAGACATCTCTGCTTGGATACCCTGCCGTCACCTCTGGTTTAACGTGTCCAAAACAGAACTCCATATCTTTCCATCCAAACCCTGTTCTCCCCGTGACTTTCCCATCACCAAATACGGCACCACCATCCTTCCTGTCTCACAAGTCCGGAACGTTGGCGTTATCCTTGACTCCCCTCTCTTTCAACCCACATATTCTGTCCATCACTAAATCCTGTCAGTCCCGCCTTCACAACGTTGCTAATATCCACCCTTTCCTCTCCATCCAAACTGCTACCAAGTTAATACAGTCACTTATCCTATCCCACCTGGTTACTGCATCAGCCTGTTTGCTGATCTCCTGCCTCTCCTCACTCCAATCCATACTGCAATCTGCTGCCTGGATCATTTTTCTCTAAAATCATTGAGCATGTCACCTCACTCCTCAGAAAACTCCAGTGGTTTCCCATCCAGCTGAGCATCAAACAACAACTCCTCACCGTTGGTTTTAAAGCACTAAATCACCTCGCTCCCTCCTTCCTCAGCTTGATACCTTCCTACTACAACCCAGCCCGCATACTTGGCTCCTCTAATGCTAACCTTCCCACTGTGCCGCAGTCTCATCTAACTTGCCGCCAACCCCTGGCCCTCGTCCTGCCTCCTTAAATCCGACAGACAATTACTCTCCCCCCTTTCAAAGCCTTATTGAAGGCACATCTACTTCAAGAGGCCTCCCCTGATTAAGCCCCCCCCGTTTTCATTTTCTCCCACTCCCTTCTGCTTCACCCTCAGTTCTTCCTTCCTACCAACCCCACAGCACTTAGGTACATATCAGTAATCTATTCTTATTAATACCTCTCTCCCGCCCCACCTTCTAGACTCTAAGCTCGTTATGGGCAAGGAATGTGTTATTGAAATGTACTCTCCCAAATGCTTTGTACAGTGCTCTGCACACAGTAAGCGCTCAGTATATGCGATTGAATGAATGAATGGTCATCAGTGGTATTTATTGAGCGCATACTATGTGCAGAGAACCACACTAGGCACTTGGGAGAGTACAGTACATCCAAGAGAATTGGGAGGGACGTTCCCTGCCCCATTCACGCTAGGGATCTCCTGAAGTGGGAGCTACTGAGTGGCTACCTGCTACCGGAACTTGCCATGGTCGCTCTTGCCTTACGCTGTCGAGTTGTCTCTGACCCACAGCGATGCCATGGACACACCTCTCCCAGAACACCCCACCTCCACCTGCCATCGTTCTAGTAGGGGATCCATAGAATCCATCGGTCACTAACGCTCCCAAAAATGAGCTGCCACAGCACTGGATTTTGTTTCTTGAATGCTTTTGTCTCACCCCTGTCCCCCATTTCCTCTGAGTCCCTTCCCTCTAGTCACACCACCCCTGCCCCACTTGGCTCATTTTTCTAAAAAAAAAAAAATTCAGTACACATCTTCCTGCTTCTCACACACCCTCAGTAGTTGCCCATCCATCTCTGTGGCAAACAGAAACTGCTCCCCATCAGCTTGAAAGCACTCAATGAGATTGCCCCCTCTTAACTTACCTCACTTATCTCCTACTCCAGCCCAGCCCACTCGCTCTGCTCCTCTAGAGCCAGCTTGTCCACCCCTTACCCATTTCCTCCCTATCACCTGGAGCTCCCTTGAGCAAGACATTTAACTTCTAGGCCTCGGTTATCTCACTGCAAAATGGGGATTGAGTGTGAGCCCCATGTGGGACGTGGACGGTGTCCAATTGGATAAATTTATATCTATCCCAGTGCTTAGTACAGTGCTTGGCACATAGTAAGTGCTTAAAAAATATTTTTAAAAAAAAAGTGGTCATTCCTCACCTCATCATCGCAAATATAGGTCCTCTCTCTGCCTACCACACTGTTTTTTAATTGCGTTAATTTATTGCTTACTGTGTGCTAAGGACTGGGATAGATACAAGAAAATCAAGTCAGACACAGTCCCCATTCCACAAAAGGCTCACAGTCTGAGAGAAAGTTGCATTCCCATTTTACAGGTGAGACAACTGAGACACAGAGAAGTTAAGTGACTTGCCCAAGGTCACAGCAGGTACGTCACTCTGCCGAAATTAGAACCCGGTCTTCTGACTCCCAGGCCCATGCTTCATGCACGCTGCTTCTCTTGGCTGTGAAAACTGATTGCTGCCATTTCAGGAATATTCTTTTAGGCCTTTGACTTTTTTTCAAGTGATGTTTTTGGGCGTATAAAATCCTGATGAATAAACCCATAAATTATGTTGTATACGTTGAAGAGAAGCAGCATGATTTAGTGGAAAGATCAAAGGTTTGGGAGTCAGAGGTCATGGGTTCTAATCCCGGCTCCACCACTTGTCTGCTTTGTGATCTTGGGCAAGCCACTTTACTTCTCTATGCCTCAGTTACCTCATCTGTAAAATGGGGATTAAGACTGTGAGCCCCACATGGGACAACCTGATTACCTTGTATCTGCCCTAATGCTTAAAACAGTACTTGGCACATAATAAGTGCTTAACAAATGCCATAGTTATTATTATTATTTGCCCTATGCTTTAGAGTTTTAATTCATCTGTCACTGCCATACACATTGAGTGGTTTTGAAATATTCTTTAACCACTTGTTTGACTCAGTATTCATAAGCTAATATTTTTGCATTTAATAAATGTCATTCCTTTCATTTCAGGTAAGAAAAGTCGTCCTGGATACAATGAAGAATATTCACCCAATATATAACATTAAAGTGAGTATGTGACTCTTGATACTAAGTCTGAGTCATCATGTACTGCAGAAAAGAAAGGAACACATGCTTTTTTGGCAGAAGTTATTTATTGTTAATGTTATTTATTGAGTGCTTACTGTGTGCAGAGCACTGTACCTAGGTGAGAACTGTACAATTTAATCAGTAGACATGACCCCTGCCCACAAACGGCTTGCCGTCTAGTTGGGGCAAATCTATATAGTCTGGCTGTTACATCTTCTCCTACTCACATATATATAGTTAGATTATAGACCAGTCTGCTGGACCCGTTTATCTTGGAGAGAGTTGTAGGCTATTGTCATGCTGAGAAGGGACTAAAGTTACACCCATTTCTCATATAACATGCTCCCTGAAAATATTCTGCTTCTTTTGAAAGCAACTTGTGTGAGGAAACCGCGAAGGCTTTTTATACAGTTTATTAGTACAGTAAATCCAGAACAGATTTTCAAGTACTAAGAAGACAGTGGAAAAGACCGTGCTTAGTGGCAAAACAGTTTTTGTTTAAATTTAACAGTGCCTCGATGTTCGATCATTTCTTACTGCTAACAATCACTTTTTTAGTTTTTACCATTGAAACTAAATTCATCTAAGGCTCCAAAACCTTGCTGTGGGCCCTGAGTTGTCTTGTTTGGTAATTGCTATTTTCTACAAATTTTGCTGGGAATTGAAGACTTTGATGATTAAACGGGAACTGTCAAAAGATTCTGAACTAAGAACACAGAATTGGGAAAGATTTTTGCCAAAGTTCAAACACAAGAATTTGAATAAACGCAAAGAGCCTAATAAGAAAAAGGTCAAGAAAGAATATACGCCATTCCCACCTCCGCAACCAGAAAGCCAGGTCAGTTCAAGCTTTGAATTATTTTGTTGGGGGAAAAAATATTCATTAACTCTCTTCTGAATCCCTGTTTGAGGGCATTCCAATTTCCATGTTGCAGTAAAACACCTCGACCTAGTTCTACTCAAAAAGAAGAATCGGGTGTTTGTTTTTGAAGAAGGGAGCCAACTTAATGCAAATAAGGCTCAAGCTCAGTGTTCTGAGTGATAAATGTCTGATTACGCTTTGATGTAGATGCATTTTTTACAGTGACTTTCTGCATTTACATTTCTTCATTTATTACTGAGGCATTAAGAATCCACATCAGAATTGCATCCTAAAATCAGTCAATCAGTGGTAGTCATTGAGTGCTTATCACATGCAGAGCACTGTACAAGATTCTTGGGAGAGCACAATGCAGTAGATGTGATCTCTGCCCACACGGAGCTTACAGACTAGAAGGGGAGACGGACACTTAAGTAAATTACAGGTTGGGGGGGAAGCAGTAACTTTTCACATCTTTCATTCAATAGTATTTATTGAGCGCTTACTATGTGCAGAGCACTGTACTAAGCGCTTGGGATGAACAAGTCGGCAACAGATAGAGACAGTCCCTGCCGTTTGACGGGCTTACAGTCTAATCGACATCTTGCGTATTGTCATCGTAAACGTTTCCTCTGGAGTAATCAATCATTATGTCATTTTTATAGATTGACAAAGAATTGGCCAGTGGTGAATACTTTTTGAAAGCAAGCCAGAAAAAAAGGCAGAAGATGGAAGAGATAAAGGTAAGACCATCTAGGTGGATCTAATTTGCTCACAACCTCAGTGAGAGGTAAAGTTGACGTTTGTTTGTTTTTTTAAACTGACTTGCCTGCTATTTTGTATTCATTATTGCAGGCTAAACAAGCTGAAGTGCTTAGTAAAAGACAAGCAGAAAGAAACAAAGCCTTTATTCCACCAAAGGAAAAAATAGTTGTGAAACCTAAGAAAGGTAATGTACTTTTTTGGATGTATACTATCATAACTTTATTGCTGAATTGTACTTTCCAAGCACTTAGAGTGTTCTGCACACAGGAAGTGCTCAATAAATACTACTGAGTGAATTTGATAACTATTGAAGATCTAGCATGAATAGTAACACGTTAGTATTTAGTAACTTAAAAGGGGGAAGTCAGTATTGTACTACCATATAGATTTTATTTTTTTTCTGAAAGAAATCCCTCCCAGAACGATTCAATTCATTTAGTAAATAATAATGCCAGTATTTGTTAAGCACTTACTCTTGCCAAGCACTGGGGTAGGTACAAGGTCATCAGGTTGCCCACATGGGGCTCACAGTCTTCATCCCCATTTTGCAGATGAGGTAACAGGCACAGAGAAATTAAGTGACTTGCCCAGGGTCACACAGCTGACAAGCAGCGGAGCTGGGATTAGAACCCATGACCTCTGACTCCCAAGCCCGGGCTCTTTCCACTTTTGGGATGTCCCCTCCAGGGCTAATCTCACTTTGTTCCAGGTGTTCTTAATCAACAATCAGGAGGGTCAGTTGTGATGCAGAGATTCTTAGCAGGAACTAGCCAGTGCTAAAACATAGAAGGCAGGTCACTTACTTAGAGGTGCTATAACATAATCTCATATTTAAGGATTCTGGTATTGGGGTTGTTTTGGTTGGGGAAGCAAGGGAGGTTAGTGTTGTTTTTTTTCCAACTTTGCCCTTAGTACCCCTCCCTGATTCCATAGGAAGGATTAGAAAGGCAATGAGAATCTTACCATCTCCCTTATCTCCTGGGAAGAATCTTTCTATTAGTAGTATTTATTGAGCTCCACTTGTGTGCAGAGCAGTGTACTGAGCGGTCAGTCATTTATTGAGCACATACAGTGTATGGAGAACTGTGCTAAACACTTGGGAGTGTACAGTATAGTGATACAACAGAGACATTGCCTACCTACAACAAGCTTACAGTCTAGAGGGGGAGGCAGACGTTAATAATAAGTAAGTTACAGATCTGTACCTACGTGCTGTGGGGCTGAGGGGGGGGTGAATAAAGGGAACAAGTCAAGGTGTCGCAGAAGGAAGTGGGAGGAAAGAAAATGAGGGCTTGGAGGAAGTGTTTCTTCAGTAAGGCTTTGAAGGCGGGGAGAGTAATTGCTTGTCGGGTATGAAGTGGGGGGCTGTTCCAGGCTAGAGACAGGACGTGGGCAAGAGGTCCGCGGCGAAGTAGATGAGATCCAGGTACAGTGAGTAGGTTGGCACTAGACAAGCGAAATTTGCCGGCTGGGTGGTAGTAGGAGAGTAGTAAGGTGAGGTAGGAGGGTGCAAGGCGACGGAGTGCTTTAAAGCTGATGGTGAGGTAAGCTCTTGGGAGAGTGTAAAACAGGATCCTTGCCTTCAAGGAGCTATGGAAACCAGCATCATCCGAGTAGTCGGTCACAGTTCCAAAGGATTTCTGTTTTTTAACCGTTGTTTTTGTATTACTGCAGGCCAGCTTACCAATTTGTATTAATACTGTACTCAAAGAACTCTCAAGCTTTGCTTCTAATTATAGTCTTTTGTGAGATGGGTTTGAACAGAATGATTGCAAGATGTTTATTTTAGCATTCAATGCCTAAAATTTCAATCACATTGAATAATTTGTCCATCTGTTCAAATCCCTACCTCTTTGCCCTCGTGTCTTAATAATCTAGAGTTGGCTACAATCTCCAACAAACACTTTTGAAAGGGAATCTAACCTAATTTTTTTAGAAAACTTTTCATTTGGTATCCTGATAGGGTTGTTCCCCGCCCGCGGCAGGCAGATTGAGTTATTTGGGTTGGTTTTTTTTCCTTTTAATCCCTGCGTCCCACTGATACTCTACTGTCCTACATGTTCAACAAAATTGGCATGTGCTGTCTTCCCTCTTAGATCATAATCAGTGGTGCTTATTGAGTTCTTACTGTGTACAGAGCACTGTATTGAGCGTTTAGAGAAGTATAATGTAACGGAGTTGATAGGCACAAGCCCTGCCCTCAAGGAGTTTACAGTCTACAGGACATAAGTATTTAGCTTTGACTTTACCATAATTGGTCAACATGGCTTGATCAGTGCAGTCATTCTTGGGGGTGGGGGACACTGAAATCTCTAGGGCCAACCTCAAGTAACCGCAGAAGCAGCTAGTGGGTAGAGTGTGGGCCTGGGAGTCGGAAGGACCTGTGTTCTAATCCTGGCTCCACCATTTGTCTGTTCTGTGACCTTGATTAGGTCACGTAACTTGTCTGGGTCTCCGTTACCTCATCTATAAAATCAGCATTAAAACTGTGAGCCCATGTGAGACAGGGACTGTGTCCAACCTGATTTGCTTGTATCCACCCCAACGCTCATTACAGTGTCTGGCAAATAGTAAGTGCTTAACAAATACCATTAGTATATTATTATTAGATTAATTTACTTTTAACTTATTGATTCATTTACTTTTCAAATCTCTATCAGTAATGGAAGCTTTTTCATCCTGCATGTGGAATAGACAAACTCCCAGAGGAAACCCCCAGTAGTGATTGAAAGAAAATTCACTTTTCAGTTTCAATTTTCTGTTTCAGTTCATTAAAGTAAAATATGTGTAAAGACAAGGATAGCCTCATAATAGTTCATGTAAAAAATACTTTTTTGTAGCTGAATCCAGCAATTGACCTAAATGGCCTTTACACATACAATTAGGTTACTTCAGTTTTGGATTTGTGAAACCTTCTTTGGTAACAAGATCCAATTGTCTTTTTGAAAATGTAATAATATGTTTTTTATTTATGCAGTTTCTGAAGATAAAATTAACATAGCAGCCATCAAGGAAAAGGTAAAGAAAGCAAAGAAAAAGAAACTGGGAGCACTTACAGAAGAGGAAATTAAACTCAAGATGGAAGTAAATGAAAAGAATAAGAAGAGAAAAATGTGACAAACAAAAATGGACTTAAGCTAAAATTTCTGTACATTCTTCCTTTTGTAAAGGATTATTGGACTAAAGGTCTTCGTTTCCTCAGCTGTCAAAAGAAAGTGTTTTGAGGGATTCTGTGATCATTTTGGGCTCCAGGGATTAAGGTCCTCTATAGCTATCATCCACATATTTGCTACAATAATTATGAAGACATTTCTAATATGGGGGAATTTCAAATATGAGGCTACAAGGCATTTTTACCTATGGCTCGTCCTTTCCTTGCCCATCACTTCTTCCTACAGAGATGTGAAGCAGCCTCCTTCCTCCCTGTTCCATGCCCCACCTCCTTTTCTCTCTCTCCCCCTGCATTTTTCTCCCTCCCTCCACTCTCCTTCCTTTCCCAGGACTAGAATCCCAGCAGAGATAGGAAGGCAGGAGACCAGTGAGGTTGTCAGCTAGCAACCTGCTTCCTGCATGCTTGAGTCTCCCGGCTCCTGATTACTCTCCCCTTCCCCAGCCCAGGACAGAGGTTTCAAGATTTTTTTGCAGGCGTAAGCTAGGACACACCTTTATTTGGTACAGAAGGATTTTTAATAAATCATCTTATATTCATCTATGGGACTCTCTCATCTGTCCTGCCTGTATTATTTTGCCGAAATGGAAGCTGCGGTCGACAGGACCAGAAATATTGAAATAGCGATGAGGACAAAACCTAGGGTCCGATTCCGGGTGAATGATTCCCAGTCCGCTTTCCAACTGGAGTCTCCTGTTGGATGAAAACAAACATGTTTGTAAAGAAAGATTCTGCATCCTGCTACAGGTGCCCCAAAACATCATTTTTTAGCATGCGATTAGGATAGAATCTAAAAGGAGAACAGAGAGGAAATCCATTAGCAGGCAGGACAGCTCTGCAGGAATCCTTAGGCAAAGTTGGATCAACAGATTGTTCAGTGACACTATCGGCTTGCTAGCATTGCAAGATTCTACCCATTATTTAAGGGAAACCAAAATTTAAGCAGTTGCTAATGGTTACCAGTGTCAAAAAGATGAATGGTCCAGTTGGAAGGTGAGGATGCGTCCATGAGGTTGCGTGTCTCCCAGGGACCACAACCTTCTTAAATACATTTCAATCTCACCTGGTTACCCCTCTGACTTTTGACTGATGAAACTACAGCTGACCCGATGAAATTTTGATAGCCGTAGCCTTTCCAAGAAAAAAACCACCATTATTATAGCACAGATGCTATAACTTGATTTTTAATAGTGCAAGGTTTTGGTGGGCGTTTGTCTTGCATTGGACTTGCTACTGAGGGAAGATATAATAGGAATATTATATATTGGTTATCTGTTGAAAATCCAGAATCAGTGGTATCAATCACCCGCTTACTGGCAGATCATTATACTGAGCACTTGGGAGAGTGCAATACAACAGATTTAGCAGACACGTTCCCTGCCCACAAGTTTACTGTCTAGAGGAACAATAATAAACATGGTATTTAAGTGCTTACTACATTCCAAGCACTGCTGGGGTAGATTCAGGATAATCAGGTCCCAAATGGGGCTCGTGTTAAGTAGGAGGCAGGACAGGTGTTGAATCCCTATTTTGCAGATGTGGGAAGTGAAGCACAGAAAAGTGAAGTGACTTGTCATGGGTCACAGCAGATAAGTGGCAGAGCTGGGACTGGAACCCAGGTCCTCTGACTCTCAGGTCCCTGCTCTTTCCCCTAGGCCACACTGTTTCTTATGGATTATGCATATATACATCAGTGTTATGTGGCGTGAATATCAAGTAAATTCAAGTGCTTGTATGATGCAGAAAAGGGAGAAAGTTGGGGGAAGGGCTTAATGAAGGAAGGCCTCTGGGAGATGATTTAGATAAGGCATTGAGGGTGGGGAGAGTGATGGCCCATTGACCAAGAAGGAGGGAGATCCAAGCCAAAGGCTGGATTGTGGGTGAAGATCAGTGGTGAGATTGACCATGGCACAGTGTTCATTGTTCATGTTCACAATGTTCACACTGTTCATGGCACAGTGAACAAGCCAGTGATAGAGGAGCAAAGTGTGCAGGCTGGGCCGTACTAGGAAATAAATGAAGTAAGGGGGGCGGGGGGAGTGAGCTGATTGAATGCTTTAAAACCAATGATTAGGAGTTTCTGTTGGATGCGGAAGTAGGTGGGCAGTCTTTGGAAGTTCTTGGTTCTCAAGAAGTGGGCTGAACGTTTTTGTTGAAAAATCCAGGCAGCGGGGTGAAGACAGAGCTGAAGTGTGGAGAGACAGGAGGAAGGGAGGTCAGTGAGGAAGCTGATGCAGCAGTCTAAGTGGGGTAATAGCATAATAGCAGTTTGGATGGAGAGGAAAGGATAGATTTTAATGCTCTTGGGAACATAGCGACCAGTGCTTAGAACAGTGCTTGGCACATAGTAAGCGCTCAACAAGTACCATTATTGGTTTAGAACCAAAATAATTTGTTTGAAAGTGATGAATTGAGGATAATGCCATGATTACTGGCTTTTAAGATTGGATAGTGATGTCTACAGCGCTGAGCAAGACAGGGAGAGGACATGGTCTGGTTGGTAGGATAAGGCGTTGTGTTTTGGACGTGTTAAATTTGAGGTGTTGGCTAGACAACCAGGTAGAGATATGCTGTAGGTAGGAGGAGATGTGAGACTGCAGAGGTTGGGGTTGGAGAGGTAAATTTGGGAATCATCTGGATAAAAATGGTAGCTGAAGCTATGGGAGCAAATGAATTCTCTGAGAGTGGGTGTGAATAAGTGAGAGGTGGTCGCGGAACTAAGCCATGAGGGACCCCCACAGTTTGGAGGTAGGAGGCCAAGGAGAAGCCTGCAAGAGACCGAGAAAATGGTCAGAGAGCTAGGAGATGAACCAGAAGAGGGTGGTGCTAGTGAAGCCAAGGTTGAATAATATTTCATGGAGAAGAGCGTGGGCCACGGTGTTGAAGGCAGCTGAGAGGTTGAGAAGGATAAGTTGCACTAGAGGCCATCGGATATGGCAAGAAAGTCTTTGGTGACCTCAGAGAGGGAAGTTTCTTTGGGGTGATGAGGGGGGGAAAAACCATATTGAAGGGAATCAAGGAGAAAAATAGAGGAATGGAAGTGGAGACAGTGAGTGTGTAGGCAACTCGAATTTGGAAAGGGATGGGAGGCGGGAGTTGAGATGATGACTGCAGGGAGCCATGGATCAAGGAAGGGATTTTTTTTAGGATGGGGAGACGTAAGCTCGTTGTGGGCAAGGAATGTGTCCGATGTTATATTGTACTCTCCCAACTGCTTAGTAAGCGCTCGGTAAATATGATTAATAATAATAATGAACACATTTGAAAGCAGGGAAGAAGCCACTGGAAAGTGACTGGGTGAGCCAGGTTTCAATAATGGTGAGGAAGAGCAGTGTCTGGGTCAAGAATAGGTCCAGGATGAAAGGAAGCTTTCGCACGATGAAATGGGGGCTCCACAAGCTGGGTCTATAGGGGAGGTGTTGAGGAAGGAGATGGCAAAAGGAGTGCGGAGTGGGGGTGTTGCGTGGGAGCAGCTTAGGGGGAGGGAGATGAGGGGCGGCACTGGGACAGGATAACGGATGGGACAGAGGCGGCTCAAGGAGTGGGTTGGATGAGAGTGAGCTGAGGATGGCAGCTGTGTGGGGAGATGATGGGGGTGAGGCTGGGCAAGAGGAGCAGGGTCGGGGAGACCAGATGTGTGGGACTGAGAGGACATGGTGGGCTAGAGCGTTCAATAAAGAAAGCCCAGAGCTGCAGCGGCTGATCTGGAGCACTCAGTGACCAACACCTGCTCCTCTAGTAGGCAGAGACTCAGCAGCTCCCAGTTGCTGGTAAGAATGTAATTATCAGAACCCAAAATAACTAATGGTCACACTCCACATAACCTTCGTGGCTCAATTTTTGCTCCTTGGATGTTTTACGTTCTTCTAATGCAGCCTCGTTACCTATTTGAGTAACCACTTTGGGCACGGTTCCTTACTCATCACACAACTTCAACAGTATAATTAAGGGCCAAAAGAAGGCATGAATGAAAAACGTCTCCTCCAGTCGGGTGGAACCAGCTGAAAGCTCATTATTTTTCCTGTAGCCTTTGAGCTGAAGTTAGAGACACTGGGATCAATTGCTGTTGACACAGATTACCCACCCGAAACTGCACAACACTAAAAAACACAAATTACGCCTCACAGTGAAGAAGCTATGTTTAAAAGTGAGCAAATCTCAACACAGAAGTTTGATGCCTTAAATCAGTGGTGATCAAATGAGGCAGCCTGACTAAGGTTCCAGATACTGAATGGTTAAAATTCTAATTGCCACGCCTCTTCTGTTCGAAACCAAGACAGAAACTGCATAATTATTGAAATCTGGTTTTGCCTGAATTGCTACCTCAGTTTCCTTAATCACTTGGTCAGTTATTGAGCACGTACTGTATGCACACCACTCTACTAAGCGCTTGGGGTAGTATAGTATAACTGTATAACAGACACATTCCCGGCCCACAATGAGTTTACAATCTAGAGGTCTTGATCTTTCCAATAGAAAAAGAGAATGTGATCTCCAGAGGCTAGTTCCCGGTTTGAATTCTAAAATAATTTTGGGCTGAAGATCAGGGAACTGCAGCAAGGGTATCCCGGAAGTAGGAAAAACTGTTGAGGCACTGGGAAAAGTCTCTGGAGGCCAGGACGGTTCCCGAGCTGACGCTGCACTTGGCTATTACAGCCATAGGAGGGGCTGGATAGCAGGAGGGGAAGCGTCAGGGCTGAGGATGAGTTGAGCACTGGGCTTCATCCCCCACTCGCTGTCTCCCCTTTCCCTCCCACCACCTCTTTTCCCTCTCGTCCTGTTCTCCATCCTCCCCTTTCTTAAGAGTGTGGAACTCCCAGAGACATAGTAAATGCTGGCCAGACCAAATCCCCTCACCCAACTTCTACTGGCACTAGTGTGGCCTGACAAGTTCCCGAGTCAGTCCCAGAACACACTGCCTTGTGGGCCAGGCAGGAGCCAGGGTCAGCTCTGTCCACTCAAAAGGTTCTGTGTCCCTGGAAGTGTCCAGGATGGACAGAGATTCCCCTTCTTCCAGTAGCCATGAGGGGCAGGAGGAAGGAGCACCCTCTCTGCCCAGTTTTCGATGCAGTTTTCCTGGACTGAAAGACACAGGGCAGGAACCAAGTCTGTGACTTTCTGGGGTTGGTGCCTCTTCCCTGGCAGAGGGCTCTGGGGAGGACTGCCCGCATATTTCATGGTTTTGTAAACTTCAGTGACATCCCGTCAGCTTTCGTTTTTGACAGATGAAGGAAGGACTCGTTTTTACAGATAAGGTAAGGGTTATGTTAGTGGGAGTCCATGGGGGAAGACTAGAAGAGTTGTCCAGTTGTCCAGAAGAGAGAGAGGAGTTATTGCACTGAAGCAGCATGGCATCAAGGATAGAGCACGGGCCTGAAAGTCAGAAGGTCATGGATTCTAATGTCAGCTCCTTGACTTGTCTGCTGTGTGATCTTGGACAAGTCACTTCACTTCTCTAAGCCTCATCTGTAAAATGGGGATTGAGACTGTGAACCCCACATGGGACAGGACAGCGTCCAACCTGATTTGCTTGCATCCACCCCAGCGCTTAGAACAGTGTCTGGCATATAGTAAGCACTTAACAAATACCATCATTATTAATGCAGGATGGAGTGAATTTATGACAGAAGTCGGGCCACTGCCTAGATTCCCGCCAGCCAAATTCAGCTACATAAGCGTGAAAGCAGAGGCAGAGAGCTGAAGGGAGATCCAGGGCTGTGGGCTGATGTGAGAATGATGAAGGGGCAGGGCAGGAATTTGGTTTGGTGGACATGGCTGAATTGAGGGCATATATTTCCACACCAAGGGAAAGGAGAGTTGGTAAGGAGCCCGGGAGTGGCACGATGTTCTGGGAGAGTGGAATGGGGTCCCCAGTATGGAGGGCATGGTAGGGGGTGAAGTTTGAGCTAGTGGGAGAAAGAAGGGAGGGGAGAAAGGTGGATTGTATGCTTTAGTCAGTCCATTCTCAGCCCTTTAGCATTTATGTTCATGTTTGTATTTTCTTTTAATGTCAGCCTCCCCCTCTGTATTGTAAGATCCTTATGGGTAGGGAACATACCTTCCTACTCTCTTCTATTTTATTCTCCCAATCTCTTAGTATAGTGCTCTGCACACAGTAAGGGCTTACTAAATATCAATTGATTAGACATATCCCGGAAATGTGAGACTGCAGAGAAAAGAGGTCAGGGTTGGAGAAGTAGATTTGGGGAATCATCGATGCAGAGATGGTAGCTGAAGCCATGGGAGCAAATCACTTCTCTAAGGGAGTGTGTGTAGATGGGTGGGATGCAGAGGAGGAGACTGAGAATTAGCAGCCGGTTAGGGGTAGAACCAGGAGAGCAGTGTCAGCGAAGCCAAGGTTGGATAATGTTTCCGGGAGAAATAAGGCATCAGTGTGGCCTAGAGGAAAAAGCACGGGCCTGGAAGTCAGAGTGCTTTGGTTCTAATTCCTGCTCCGCCACCTGTCTGCTGTGGGAACTTTAGTTAGGTAAGTCACTTAAGTTTCTTCGTGTCTCAGTTTCCTCATCTGCAAAATGGGGATTCAATACCTGTTCTCCCTCCCACTTAGATTTAGAGCCCTATGTGGGACTTGATTATCATGTATCTATCACAGCACTTAGTACAGTGCTTGGCACATGGTAAACACATAACTATTATCACAATTATTATTTCTTGTTCTCTGCTTTTGAGTCCCATCTTGTGAGGTGCCATTTCCAACTCCTTGACGGATCAGAGCCACTCAACTTCCTGAGGGTGGAAGATGCCCTCTTAACATTGAAATCTCAAGTTGCTTCGCACTTCACGTGGGCAGGGAATGTGTTTTGATTCTGCTGTCCTTTCCCAAGTAGAGTGCTTTGCAATCAGTAGATTCTTAATAAATATCACTAATTGATTTCCTTTGGTTCTAGGATAAAAAAAAAGAAGCACAGTGACCCATGTGTGATTCCAATGCAACTCAGGATAATTGTTGATGGGGATATGAATTTCCCAAATTAATAACTTCTGAGGATCTAGTGAAAAGCAGAATGAAGTTATTTCCATTTGGCTGGGCTCAGCCTGCCTATTGAATCAAAAAGTCACCATTTAATCAACTCAGGTAAATCCTGGGCCCTGCCAACCTCTGACTTGAAATGAGCTCATTCTAGAAATGAAGGTCTTGATTGCTGCCTAATGTGCATTTCTTAGAAAAAGAGCTGCAATGTTGAGGTCTTACTGCAAAGAAAGCCAATCTTTGACTTATTTACACTTACTGCAGAGCTTGTTCACACATGTTTCATTTTCACTGCAGGCACTGCAAGCTGCTCCTGATTTATATGGGTGTGTCGGGTAATTTCCACTACAAAGCAAAGATTGTCTATTAAATGAGGCTTTGAGATCATGAATTGAGCAGGGAGTGGGGCTTGAAGGGGGTGTGGGGAGAAGAGGAAAGGAAACATTAGGGTTGAGAAGACAGGCCACCAGGATTAGTTCTCCGTGAGAACAACACAGAGAAGCAACAGGGTGCTGAGAAGTGAACGTTTCTTCAAAAGTAGGTCTAAGGTTCAAAAAACAAACCCAAATCGTTGGCCTGCCATTGCTGATTACCATATTAGGTCACGTATACATTGAGGCGTTCCAGCTATAAATGCAGATTGTATATTGGTCTGGGATTTAAAGCATGATGTCTACAGTAAAAAGGATGTCACCTAGTCACTTCACTTCTCTGTGCCTCAGTTTCCTCTTCTTTAAAATAGAGATTAAATACCTGATATCCCCCCCACTTACACTGTGAACCCCCTATGGGATGGACTAGGTCTGACCTAATTATTTTGTATCTGCCCCAGTCCTTGGCACATAGTAAGCTCTTAACAGATATCACCATTATCGTCATCGTTGGTATTTTTCTACTGCTTGGGAAACGCTGTTCAGGGTTGGGCTGAGTACATCTGGAACAGTTCTCAGATTCCCCAGTTTGTAATCATCGAAGGGATTTTTGATCAGAGTAAATTTTTCTCTAGATAAAAAGAGGGGGACTCCACATGCGAAGTCCGTGAAACCTCCAACAAAACATTACAGTATTTCAGAGCGATTTGGGTTTCTTCCAGTCACTCAGAGGATGAAATCAGGTTAAGCCCAATTAACCTACCTGGGTCCATAGTTGCAAATGAAATGAGCTGCATTGGTCAGTCCTTTATGGCCAAAAACTTGAGGGCAGAATTGAACTGCACAGCCAACTTTATAACTGGTTGCCCAGACAACCTGAAATTGGAATTTTAATTTAATAAACCTGATGCAATATTCAACATAATATTGTTGGGTTGTCATGAAAACTCAGTTTATGCAAATGCAAAACTCTGGCACTGACTTGAAAATAGAATTTGCTCTCTTACAATTAAACCAAATGGCATTTCGTTTATTTATTGTGTGTCACCTCCTTTCTCTAAGGAGTACAAGCCTTTCTCATTCATTCCGGCAGCAGCTTTTCTAGTATTTCCCCAGGGAAGATATGGGATTGAACAAGGTGCAAGTCTGACCCAGAGTTCAGATAACACCATTTCAGTTTACTGGCAGCTCTACAAAAACTGATGAGGAAATATGCCTTCCCTGAGCAAGGAGTAATTGCTGGCAGCATTTTAATCCATAGAGCGGTGGAGTGAACAAACATACCTGAGTGTAATGGCCGCACACGCCTGAGCAGTAGTGAGTCTCATAGGTGTAATGATGGACCTCATTGTACCAGTTTTGGATGGCCGAGCTCACAGAGAAGAGTCTGAGAGATCCCGTCCAGATATTTTCTCCCACGGATGAGAAGCTAGGATGGAACTTCTTTGCCTCTTTCAAATCAGTGTTATGTTTAAACTGGCAGGTTTTAACCCAGGCCCTGGCAGTCTTAGCTAAATCTGGATCCCAGGTCTGCAATGGAAAGAGTCAGCCGTGAGTAGAGCCTTCAGAAGATCAGGCAAGCTGAAACTGGATTGGAATGGTTCATTTTTAAGCGGTTTCTGCATAGGTAGTTACCAGAAGCCAAACAAGCAACATAAAGGGCTTAGAACAACTTCTGCCTCAACTCCCCCTCCACTGACAATCCATACAACAATGGTACTTACTGAATGCTTACTGTGTGCAGAGCACTGTTCTAAGTGCTTGGGAGAGTAGAGTACAATAGAGTTGGTTGACCTTAGTCTCATGAAACTTACAGTCTTGTTCAGGAGACGGACACTAAAATGAATTAGGGGTAAGGGAAGCAGCCAAGTATAAGGATATGAACATAAGTTCTGTGGGGTCCAGTGAGTATCAAAATGCTCAAGGGGACAGACCTAAAGCCATGGGCAATGCAGAAGAGTGGAAGAATGGGATGAGAAAATGAGAAGTTAGGGAAGACTTTCTGGTGGAAATACGTCTTTAGTAGGGCTTTGAAGTTGAGAAGAGTAGTGGTTTGGTGGATTTAAAGAGGTGGGGTGTTTCAAGCTAGATGCGTGATGGGAGCAAGGGGTTAACGGTGGGAGAAATGAGACAGAGGTTCAGAAACTGAGGGGTTAGGGGAGTGAGGTGTGTGGGCTGAACCGTACTGAGAGAGGAGTGAGAAAAGGTAGGATGGAGAGAACTGATAGAGTGGGTGCCTTTAACGCCAAGGGTAAGGAGTTTCTGCTCCAACCCCTTCTAAACTGTGAGCCCATCGTGGGCAGGGATTGTCTCTATTTGTTGTTGAATTGTACTTCTCAAGCGCTTAGCATAGTGCTCTGCACACAGTAAGCGCTCAATAAATACAATTGAATGAATGAATGTCTCTGCAGAGGTAGATGGGCCAACATTGGAGGTATTTGAAGAGGGGGAGACATGGCCTGAACTTTTTTTAGAAAAATCATCTGGGCAGGAGAGGGAAGTATGAATTGGAACTGGGAGAGTATGGAGATAAGAAAGGATGTTGATGCTGCAGTTGAGGCAGGATACGATAAATTCTTGAACCTTCAAGGTATGGTAATAGTTTGGGTGGAGAGGAAGGATATTCAAGAGATGTTGTGAAGTTAGAACCAGTAGGATTTGGGGATGGACTAAATATGCATGTTGAATAAGGGAGATGAGGAAAATGCCAAGGTTTCGGGCTTTTAAGAGAGGGATGAAGGGAGTTTTGTCTACAGTGGTTGGAAGGTTGTGGGGAGGAGAAGATTTGGGTGGGAAGACAAGGAATTCTGTTTTGGACGTGTTAAGATTGAGGTGATGGCAGAACAGGAGACTACAAAGACGGAGAGCCGTAAGGGCTGGCGAGCCCATCTACCTCCACATCAAACAGAAACGCCTTACCATTGGCTTTAATCCCCTTGCCCCATCCTGCCAAACCATGTTGACTTCCTATTACAACTCAGCATGCTCACTTCACTCTAACGCCAGTCTATGCATCATACCTCAATCTTGTCTATTTCACAGCCAGCCCCTGCCTCTGGTCTGGAACTCCCTCCCCCTTCATATCCAACAGATGATCACTCTCCCCAACTTCAAAGTCTTATTAAAATCACAACTCTTCCAAGAGTCCTTCACCAAGTCCTCATTTCTCTTCCTCCCTCTCACTTCTGCATCACAATTGCACTTGAATTTGTATACTCTATTGACCCCACCCTCAGCCCATAGCACTATGTTTGTATATTTAATATATTTCAATGTTTCGCTTCCCCTGTAAGGACTGTAAGCTCCTTGTGGGCAGGGAACAGGTCTACTATCTCTGTTACATTGTGTTCCCCCAAGTCCTTAATACAGTGCTCTGCACACCATAAGGGTTTAGTAAATATGATTGATTGATTGACTGATTAGATTTGGGAGTTATCCCCATAGAGATAGTCACTGAAGCCATAGGACTGAATGAGTTCTCCAAGGGAGTGGTGCAGATGAAGAATAGAAGAGGACCCAGAACTGAACTTTGAGACCCTCCTAGTTAGTATTTATTGATCACGTGTACTAAGCGCTTGGCAGAGTACAATATAACAGAGTTGATAGACACATTCCCTGGTCACAGGGAGCTTACCATCTAGATGGAGAGACAAAGATTAAAATAAATCCAAGCTCAAGGACAACAAAGAAGGAAGAGGAGTAGGGGAAATGAAGGCTTGCCTTCACTGATTCTGTTCTCTCCTGGTTTTCCTCTTTATCTCTCTGGTTTTCCATTCATTCTCAGTTTCCTTCGCAGCTCCTCCTTTGCCTCCCACCCCCTCTCTGTAGGGTTCCCTCAAGGTTCAGTTCTGGGTCCCCTTCTTTTCTCCATCTACACCCACTCCCTTGGAGAACTCAGCCGCTCCCACAGCTTCAACTACCACCTCTATGCAGATGATACCCAGATCTACATTTCCATCCCTGATGTCTCTCCTTCTCTGCAGACTTGCATTTCTTCTTGCCTTCAAGATATCTTTACATGGATGTCCTTCTCTCACCTCATGCTTAACCTTCCAAAACAGAACTCATCTTTCCACCCAAAACCTTGTCCTCCCCATGACTTTCCCATCACTGTAGACAGCTCCACCATCCTTTCTATCTCACAAGCCCATAACCTTGGCATTATCCTTGACTCCTCTCCCCATTCAACCCACATATTCTATCTATCACTAAGTCCTGTTGGTCCCAGCTTCACAACATCACTAAAATCTGCCCTTTCCTCTCCATCCAAACTGCTCCCACCTTAATACTCACCCTATCTTTCCTCGATTACGGCATCAGCCTCCTTACTGACCTCCCAACTTCCTGCCTCTTTCCACTCCAGCCCATACTCCAGTCTGCTGCCCAGATCATTTTTCTGCAACAACGTTCAGGATATGTCACCCCACTCCTTCGAAAACTCCAGTTGTTGCCCATTCACTTGCACATCAAAAAAACCCCATCACCACTGGCTTTAAAACACTAAGTCACTTTGTCCCCTCCTAACTCACCTTGTAATCTCCTACTACAACTCAACCTGCACACTTTGCTCCTCTAATTCATTCATTCATTCAATTGTATTTATTGAGTGCTTACTGTGTGCAGAGCACAGTACTAAATGCTTGAGAAGTACAGTTCAGCAACAAATGGAGACAATCTCTGCCCACAACGGGCTCACAGTTTAGATGTTAACCTTCTCACTGTGCATCAGCTATCTCACTGCCAACCCTTCATCCACAGCCTGCCTCTGGTCTAGAACACCCTCCCTCCTCAAATCTGGCAGACTCTCCCCGCATCAAAGCCTTATTGAAGGCACATCTCCTCCAGGAGGCCTTCCCTAAGTGCTCCCCCTTCCTCTTTTCTCACTCCCTTCTGCGTCCCCTACCAAAGAGGTCAGCCCCTTCTAAAGCTCCCAGGCCCTTCTGGCAGCTCCTCTGGCTCTTCCCGTGGTAGCTCCTTCCCAATTCAGAGTGCACCCCTGGACTCCCGGCTTCAGTATATACTCCAGGCTTTCTCACCACCTCTGCCCTGGGCCCTCAATCAGATTCTGATACTGGTCTGGTCTCTGGGAATGCGGGATTCCATCCCCAGGCAGCAGCTGTCAATCATCTTGGGTAAATCATGGGGAGAATTCAGTCTCCCCGAAGTGTTATCGGGTCTCCAGCACCTCACAAGAGAGTGTTGGAGCCCTCCATGCTGTTAGCTGGTTAGTTTTGTAACACAATACACTGCCTTCAGTGAGAGAGCTGGAGGGACAAGCAAATGTCCAACCTTTGGCCAGGGTGTGGTGCAACCTCTGGGAGGCTGATGGCAGCACCTGTAGCTGATTGCATCTGGGGAGATGCATTACATCAGCCACAGCTGTCAGTTTCCTGGGTTTCCGCTGCCACTTCCTTCCTCCATCCCCCACAGAGAAGAGCTGCTGACTGTCTCCGGGCAGGGCATCACTGGTGGGAGTCTCAAGGAACAAGTTGCTGACTGCTGGACTACAGTGCTGCCATTTCTTACCTCCTCTCCTCCTGTTGCAACTTGACTTTACCCCAATATGCAGTTACCACCTTGATTTAAAAAAAAAAAAACCAATAACCAAGAATGAGAAGCATAAATAGCGCTTCATCAATCCAAGTATTCCAAAGGAATAAAAGAGATGTGAATTGCAGGCAGAATTAGAAAAGGGAACTCTGCCTGAATACTTTTAAGGACTATAAAACTTTAATTATATAAACAAATAATATTTTAATCAATGGTGAGGAGTTTTTCAAGCAGAGATTTAAAGCCACAACCTAAGTTCTACACCAGAAAACTCCAGAATAAGCCATCAATCCCCATTTCCCTGGCCTATCCTCCCATCTGCTTAATTAGGGAATAGGGACTTCCTATCCATGTGGAGCCAGCTCTGCAAAGCCAGATTAAGCCCCTCCTCAGGGAGAAAGACAGAGGGCTTTTCCTTCATTTCTACCAATAAAACTCGGTGGGGGGTGGGGGAGAGGCCTCCATCCACAGCCACCTCTTACTGTGGTGCAGAAAGGTGGAGCAATGTGGACTAGAGAATAGAGCATGGGCCTGGGAGTCAGAAGGACCTATGTTCTAATCCTAGCTCTGCCACTTGTATGCTGTGTGACCTTGGGCAAGTCATTTAACTTCTCTGTGTTTCAGTTGTCTCATCTGTAAAATGGGGACTAAGACTGTGAGTCCTATGTATTCATTCAATAGTATTTATTGAGCACTTACTATGTGCAGAGCACTGTACTAAGCGCTTGGGATGAACAAGTCGGCAACAGATAGAGACAGTCCCTGCCGTTTGACGGGCTTACAGTCTAATCGGGGGAGACGGACAGACAAGAACAATGGCACTAAACAGCGTCAAGGGGAAGAACATCTCGTAAAAACAATGGCAACTAAATAGAATCAAGGCGATGTACAATTCATTAACAAAATAAATAGGGTAACGAAAATATATACAGTTGAGCGGACGAATACAGTGCTGTGGGGATGGGAAGGGAGAGGTGGAGGAGCAGAGGGAAAAGGGGAAAATGAGGCTTTAGCTGCGGAGAGGTAAAGGGGGGATGGCAGAGGGAGTAGAGGGGGAAGAGGAGCTCAGTCTGGGAACGCCTCTTGGAGGAGGTGATTTTTAAGTAAGGTTTTGAAGAGGGAAAGAGAATCAGTTTGGCGGAGGTGAGGAGGGAGGGCGTTCCAGGACCGCGGGAGGACGTGACCCAGGGGTCGACGGCGGGATAGGCGAGACCGAGGGACGGCGAGGAGGTGGGCGGCAGAGGAGCGGAGCGTGCGGGGTGGGCGGTAGAAAGAGAGAAGGGAGGAGAGGTAGGAAGGGGCAAGGTGATGGAGAGCCTTGAAGCCTAGAGTGAGGAGTTTAGGTCAGGGACTGTATCCAACTTGATTAGCTTGTATAATAATTATGGCATTTGTTAAGCCAGTCACTGTACTGGCTGGGATAGATACCAGCAAATCAGGTTGGACACGGTTCCTGTCCCATGTGGGGCTCACACTCTCAAATCCCATTTTAGAAGCCATAAACCTCTGACTCCCAGGCCTGTGTTCTAACCACTATGCCATGCTGCTCTTCTTCTTCTCTCCTGTACCTACCCCAGGGCTTTGTAGAATGCCTGGCACCTAGAAAACACTTAGAAAATACCGTTAAAAAACTCCAAAAACGCAGTGAATCCACCCCATTGCTTATTAGGAAACGCAGTTTTTCATTTCCTCTTCTGCAACTCCCTTGCCAACCTGCAACAAGACTGACCCATGCTTTGAACACACATAACTCTCACCCAAAACTGACTAACTTAGAAGAGGCTAATAAATCCCTGTGTGTCTGGGTATATCTATATATCTGTACACATCAATCAGTCAATCAATCAATCACATTACTTAAGATTTTATCTTGTGCAGAGCACTGTACTAAGCCTTTGGGAGAATACAATATAGTTAGTATATTACAGTAGAATTTGCATTATACAATATTATTAGTATTATTATTGTACAACTGTACTATAGTAATAATGGAGTATTGCATGATCAGGTTTAGTACGATTAGTATTGTAGTATTAATATAGAGAAACAGTGTGGCTTAGAGGAAAGAGCCTGGACCTGGGAGTCAGAGGTCCTGGGTTCTAATCCCTGCTCTGCCACTTTTCTGCTGTGTGACCTGGGGCAAGTAACTTCACTTCTCTGTATCTCAGTTCCCTCATCTACTTAAACTATGAACCCTGGGTGGGATCTGATTGTCCTGTATTTATCCCAGGGCTTAATGATAATAATAATAACAATAATAATAATGGTATTTGTTAAGCGCTTACTATGTACCAAGCACTGTTCTAAAAGCTGGGGTAGATACAAGATACAAGGTTATCCCACGTGGGGCTCACAGTCTTAATCCTCATTTTACAGATGAGGTAAGTGAGTCACAGAAGAGTTAGATGATCTGTCACACAGCCCACAAATGGTGGAGCCAGCATTAGAATCCAGAGCCTTCTGATTTCCAGGCCTATGGTCTATCCACCATGCTGCTTCTCATGATCCCATGGCTCCTTCCCCGCTGCCTTCAAACATGCCCACATCTCTCCCATCCTAAAAAAACCCGCTCTTGACCCCACTTCCCCCTCCAGTTATCGCCCTATCTCCCTACTACCCTTCCTTTCCAAAATCCTAGAACGAGTCATCTACAATCGATGCTTAGAATTCCTTAACTCCCATTCTCTCCTAGACCCCCTCCAATCTGGCTTCCATCCCCTCCACTCTACCGAGACTGCTCTCTCTAAGGTAACCCATGACGTCCTTCTTGCCAAATCCAATGGCTCCTACTCCATTCTGATCCTCCTTGACCTCTCTGCTGCCTTTGACACTGTCGACCATCCCCTCCTCCTCCACACGTTATCTCACCTTGGCTTCACGGGCTCCGTCCTCTCCTGGTTCTCCTCTTACCTCTCTGGCCGGTCATTCTCGGTCTCCTTCGCTGGAGCCTCCTCCCCCTCCCATCCTTTAACTGTTGGAGTTCCTCAAGGGTCAGTTCTTGGCCCTCTTCTGTTCTCCATTTACACTCACTCCCTCGGTGAACTCGTTCACTCTCACGGCTTTGACTACCATCTCTATGCAGATGACACACAGATCTACATCTCCGCCCCGTCCTCTCCCCCTCCCTTCAGGCTCGCATCTCCTCCTGCCTCCGGGACGTCTCCACCTGGATGTCGGCCCGCCACCTAAAACTCAACATGAGCAAGACTGAACTCCTCATCTTCCCTCCCAAAACCGGTCCTCTTCCAGACTTCTCTATCACCGTGGATGGCACGACCATCCTTCCCGTCTCTCAGGCCCGCAATCTCGGTGTCATCCTTGACTCGTCTCTCTCGTTCACCTCACACATCCTATCCGTTACCAAGACCTGCCGGTTTCACCTTTACAATATCGCCAAGATCCGCCCTTTCCTCTCCACCCAAATGGCTACCTTACTGCTACAAGCTCTCGTTATATCCCGGCTAGACTACTGTCAGTCTTCTCTCTGACCTCCCTTCCTCCTCTCTCGCCCCGCTCCAGTCTATTCTTCACTCCGCTGCCCGGCTCATCTTCCTGCAGAAAAGATCTGGGCATGTCACTCCCCTTCTTAAACAACTCCAGTAATTGCCTATCAACCTCCACTCCAAACAAAAACTCCTCACTCTAGGCTTCAAGGCTCTACATCACCTTGCTCCTTCCTACCTCTCCTCCCTTCTTTCTTTCTACCGCCCACCCCGCACGCTCCGCTCCTCTGCCGCCCACCTCCTCACCGTCCCTCGGTCTCGCCTATCCCACCGTCGACCCCTGGGCCACGTCCTCCCGCGGTCCTGGAACGCCCTCCCTCCTCACCTCCGCCAAACTGATTCTCTTCCCCTCTTCAAAACCCTACTTAAAACTCGCCTCCTCCAAGAGGCCTTCCCAGACTGAGCTCCTCTTCTCCCTCTACTCCCTCTGCCACCCCCCCTTTATCTCTCCGCAGCTAAACCCTCTTTTCCCCCTTTCCCTCTGCTCCTCCCCCTCTCCCTTCCCCTCCCCTCAGCACTGTACTCGTCTGCTCAACTGTATATATTTCCATTACCCTATTTATTTTGTTAATGAATTGTACATTGCCTTGATTCTATTTAGTTGCCATTGTTTTTACGAGATGTTCTTCCCCTTGATTCTATTTATCGCCATTGTTCTTGTCTGTCCGTCTCCCCCAATTAGACTGTAAGCCCGTCAAACGGCAGGGACTGTCTTTATCTGTTGCCGACTTGTTCATTCCAAGCGCTTAGTACAGTGCTCTGCACATAGTAAGCACTCAATAAATACTATTGAATGAATGAATGAATGAATGAATGAACCCTGCCCTCAAATAGTTTACAATACATTGAAGCAGACAGTCACTAAAATGAAGGAGGAAATAATAAGAGAGCATAAAACTATGCAAACTATGCTTATAAATTGTGAGTACTTTAGTGCCCAGGTGGCATCAAAGGATTGATGCAGAGTTTGAGAGATGTAAAATGTAGAAAATTAGATTTAAATTGGGGGAGGTCGCCCAAAAGATATGTGATTTCAGAAGTGCTTTGAAGATTGGGAGATCTGTGATCTGGTGGATTTGGAGAGGGAAAGAATTCCAGGCCTGAGGAGGCCTGAGCAAGAGGTTAGAAGCAGGAGAGATGAGAATGAGATACAGTGAGTAAGTTAGCTTGCGAGAAATGTGTTAGTTTGGGTGAAGCCGGAAAATAGAATGGATAAATGAAAGGGAAAAAACTGACTGAGTACCTTAAAGCCAGTGTTCGAAATTCTCTGATTGATGAAGAGAGGAATGAGCACTCACTATAGATTTTTGAGAAGTGGGGAAAAGTGTGAAGAATAGTATTTTAGAGAACTGATCCAGGCAGGAGACTGATGTATGGAATGGAGTGGGGAGAGGCTGGAGGCAAGAAGATCTGTGAGGAAGCTGATGAAATCATCCAGACAAATGTCCGGACCAGTATAGTAGCCATTTTGGATGGAGAGGAGGAGAAACATCCTGGAAATACTGTGGATGAAGAATTGACAGGGAATGGCTCTCTTCCATCACAGCTGTGTGTCTATTTTTATACTGTAAAATAAATGGTGGTATTTGTTAAGCGCTTACTATGTGCCAAGCACTGTTCTAAGCGCTGGGGGGATACAAAGTGATCAGGTTGTCCCACATGAGGCTCACAGTTTCCCATGCGCTCAGTACACTGCTCAGCAAACAGTAAGCACTCAATAAATATGATTGAATGAATGAATAAATGAATCAAACGTGGTCCCTATACATCCTTGCCCTCCCACCAGCCCCCTCCCACATGGCTGAGAAATTCTCTGCCTGGCCCCGGCAAGCTCTGTGCATGCTGTGTTGGATATAAAAGCCACTGTGAGCCCCTTGAGGGATGGGCTCCATGTCTAAATCCCACCAGTGTGTTCTTTTCCAGCACTTATTACAGTCAGTATACGGTGAGTGTTTAATAAATAATATTACTATATTTTGGTAACAGACTGAATATGAGGGTTCAAAGGGAGAGAGAAGATCTGTTAAGGAAGATGAAAAGTTCAGTGACATATATATTGAGTTTAAGGTGTCCCTTGGACTTCCATGGAGAGAAATCCTGGAGGCAGGGCAAAATGCAGTGTTGCAAAAAAGAAAAGTTCAAGCCTAGCATGAGAAGCAGCATGGCCTAATGTCAGAAAGCCTGCACTTAAAAATCTACCGCTTCCACCTGCACCTCCCACCCCATCCCTCTGCAGCTAATGGAAACGCTTGTCCCGTTCCTTTTTCCCTCTCTGACCACCATCCTTAACTCTTTATTCTCCAGTAGCATCCTCCCCACAGCTTTCAAACATGCTCATGTCTCCCCTCTCCTAAAAGAACCCTCTCATGACCCCATCTCTCCTACTAGTTATCGCCTCATCTCTTCTCCAAACTCCGTGAGAGAGTCGTCTACATACCCCGGCTCCACTTCCTCTCCTCCATTTCTTGCCTTGACCACTCCAATCTGACTTCCAGACCCTTCTATGCATGGAAAGGTTACCATTAATCTCCTTCTTCTCAAATTGAACAGCTTCTATTCCATTCTAGCTGCTTTTGAAATTGTGCCCTCTCCTGTAAACATTTTTTAACCTTGGATTCACTGTCACTATCTTCTCATGGTTCTCCTCCTATCTCTCTGGCTGCTCATTCTCAGTCTCTTTTGAGGGTTCCTCCTCTGCCTCCCACCCCACTAACTGTGGGGTCACTCAGGGCTCAGTTCTGGGTCTCCTATTTTCAATCAGTTGTATTTATTGAGCTCTTATTATGTAGAAAGCACTGTACAAAATGCTTGGAAGAATACAATATAACAATAAACAGACACATTCCCTGCTCACAACAAGCTCACAGTCTAGAAGGAGAGACAGACATTAATATACATAAATTAATTAATTAAGTATACATACACAAGTGCTCTGGGGCTGGGAAGAGGATGAATGAAAGGAGAAAGTCAGGGCAGTGCGAAGGGAGAGGGAGATGAGGAGAGGAGGGTTTAGTCAGGGTAGGCTTCTTGAAAGAGATGTGCTTTCATTAAGGCTTTGAAATGACAGAGAGCAATTGCCTGTCTGATATGAGGAGGGAGGGCATTCCAGACCACAGGCAGGATGTGGGCGAGAGGTCGGCGGAGAGATAGATGAAATCAAGATACAGTGAGACGATTAGCATTAGAGGAACGAAGTGTGTGGGCTGGATCACAGTAGGAGAGTAGCGGGGGAGGTCACTGTAGGCAGCACCACCATCCTCCCTCTCTCAATATATCATAAACTTGGTGCTATCCTCAACCCATACCTCTCATTTAACCCACATTTTCAATGTGTCACCGAATTCTGTCCATTCAAGCTTAACAATGTCTCTAAAATCCTCCCTTTCCCCTCCATCCAAACTGCTATCACATTAATCCAAGTACTTGGATTACTGCATCAACCTCCTTACTGACCTCCCTTCCTTCGGGCTCTCCCCATTTCAGTTCACACTTCATCCTGTTGCCTGGATCATTTTTCTACAAAAACATTCAGTTCATATTTTCCCACTCAACTCGAGATCATCTCTTTCATTCGACCCACATATTCAATCTATCCCCAAATTCTGTCAGTTCCATACCTTGACAACATTACTAAAAATATTATTATTATGGTATTTGTTAAACATTTACTTTACATATGGTATTTCTTAAGCAATATCAAGAGCTGTTCTAAGTGCTGATGTCGATACATGATAATTAGGTCAGACACAGGCCCCTTAGAAGATGAGAAGAAATGGGATCAGAGGAAAAAGTAGAGCCTTTTCAATTTTGAAAGCAGGTAGAAAATGTTAACTTGAGATTTGGCAGAGAAAGATGAGACAGTAGATGTGGGAATGGGAGAGAGATGGGAAGTAAAGGGAAAATTGGAGGGAGGTACTGCTTGATGGTTTTGATTTTGCAAAAAGGTAGTTGGCAATATCATCAGGAACAAGAGGGCCAGAGGAGAAAAACAGGGAATTTAAGGAGGAAATTGGTCTGGATGGGCCTGGGAAGCGATAAGGGAGGAGGAGAAGTAATGTTGCTGAGGTCAGAAGGTCGGAATTATACTAGGGAAGGAAGACTAAAAAGGGCTGAAGTTGTCCTGGTGCCTAGATTTCCTCAAGAGGTGTTTTGTGGCACAAACTCATTCATTCATTTAATTGTATTTATTGAGCGCTTACTGTGTGCCAGGCACCGTTCTGAACACTGTTATGGATACAATCAAATCGGGTTGGACACAGTCCCTGTCCCATGTGGGGCTCACAGTCTCAATCCCCATTTAACAGATGAGGTAACTGAGGCCCAGAGTTGTGAAGTGACTTGCCCAAGGTCACACAGTAGACAAGTGGCAAAGCCGGAATTAGAACCCATGACCTCTGACTCTCAGTCCCGTACTCTATCCACTATGCCATGCTGATCCATGTGCTTGTCAAATACACGGCAGGGGTGGGGGATACCTAAACTACGTCTGATTGGAATTCAACCATCCAAGACACCCCTAATTATTTTTCAAATGATGTTAGTTGAGCATTTAAATTGTTCCAGGCACTGTACTAAACGCTGGGGTAGATCTATGCTAATCAGATTGGACACAGTCCTTGTCCTACATGGGACTCACAGTCTTAATCCCCATTTTACAGATGAGGTCACTGAGGCACAGAGAAGCGAAATGATTTACCTAAACAGACTATATGGTTGAGGGGATTAATTTACCGCACAGTTATGAGCTGCATTTTTTTGCTTCCTTATCCCCAGCTCTATTGACCCTGCAGTGGGAGGGGTTTGGAGTCTGGCTCTTCCTGACAGCAGGATCTAAATCCTCATTAAAACTTTATTAGAGATGGAGAGAAGGAGAGAAAGTGTCTGAAGAATCCAATTCAGTATCCATTCCCATACCTAGTCCCACGGGACTGCTATGGGGAGAGGAGGCGGGATGAGGAGGAGGTTGGAGCCAAGGTTGCTGCTTCTCTGCTCCCCCAGCCATCCTGGTTCCTAGGGGCAAAGAATCACAAAAGAGGCAGAGAAGAAGCTGAGAGGGGGCGGGGTGGGATGTGCTAAAAGGAGTAAACCACGGCCTCACCAAGCTGGGCTTGCCCACAGCTACTGCTGCTACTTGCAGAGCAGAGCCATGGAGGGGAACCCAGAGGATGCAGAGTGGGAGGGCCGGAAGGGGCAGAAGCCAGGCTCACCAGTGTCAAAGGATTCATTTTGTATTCATTTTTAAATAAAAGGAATGCCCACTGCCACCCTGGCCCCCCACAGACCAGGGAGTTCCGGCTACAAACTGTGGGGATCAGCTCCAGGTTCACCCACACACACTTCAATTTCAGGGAGAATCCTGCCATCATCCTGGATTCCTACTTCACCAGTTTAAATGGAAATTTCCCACCCCTTCCCTATCCCACTCTTTTCCCTGGCTCCTCCTCCTGCTCACTGGATCCAGTGACCTTATCATTTAAATTGACAGATTGTCCCAGAGACATTCAAAAACACAGCCTGACAGATCATCTTGGAGGATTTCACCTGAATAATGTGTCATACTGAAAAAAGTGCCTCCCTGTTGTGGAAACTCCCTGTCTAAATGTTTATGATGGAAGTGAGTACTATCCTCAAAAATGGCATAAAAACCTGACAAGGGCCCAGCTGTAACTACTGTTGAGGAGAGCCTGCAGTGAGATTACATTCTATGACCCTAGATTTCATCTTTAATCCCAACCAGCCACCACCCCACAGTGTTTGCCAAAGTTGATAAGGAACTAGGGAGAGAGTAAGAGGAAGGGGAGGAGGGATGGAAGGTGGGGAAGGAAAGAGGAAGGAGGAGGGGGAGGGGGAGGAGTGGGAGAGGAAGGGGAAGAGTAAAAGGAGAAGGAAGAGGAGGAGGAGAGGGGAAGAAGGAGGAGGGGGAAGTGGAGGAGGGAGAGAGGGAGGAGGAGGAAGAATCTTATTTATTAAGCCTATTATTGAGTTATTGTATTATTGAGTGTAAAGGAGAACAGTACTAATTGTTTGGAAGTAATATAAGTATGAGGGTTAGCTATGGTTCCAGGCCCTCAGATAAGAGTAAAAGGGGGAGAAGGGATTGGTCACAGACAGGTAGGGAAAGATGAATGATAAAACATACAAAAATAACATATAATTATATTAAAATTATAAAAATAAAAGTAAAAGGCAAGGACAAAAGTAGAATTGAGTCATGGAAGTGCAGCAATCATCTTTGGCACTTTAGAGAAGCAGCGTGGCTCAGTGGAAAGAGCACAGTCTTGGGAGTCAGAGGTCAGGAGTTCGAATCCCGGCTCTGCCACTTGTCAGCTGTGTGACTGTGGGCAAGTCACTTAACTTCTCGGTGCCTCAGTTACCTCATCTGTAAAATGGGGATTAACTGTGAGCCTCACGTGGGACAACGTGATGACCCTGTATCTCCCCCAGCGCTTAGAACAGTGCTTGGCACATAGTAAGCGCTTAACAAATACCAACATTATTATTATTACAAACTAATGGGCTATGGAGTTCATTCATTCAGTGGTATTTATTAAGTGCTTACTATGTGCAGAGCACTGTACTAAGCACTTGGCATGCACAATTCAACAACAGATAGAGACAGTCCCTGCCCAACAACCTTGGGCAGTGACCTTTGAGCCGTTGTTGGACTCAAAGTCTAAAAGACATCCCAAAATTAAGTAAAACAAGACTTCCTAGAGGGGAGTTTACAGTAATATGTGCTAAATTCTTCTTCTGTAAATCTTTATTTTTCTTTAGCACTGAGATGATTATTATCACCATTATTATTATTAAGAAGAATAATGATGTTAAACTGTATTAGTCAAGCACTTAAACACCACACTAAATGCTGAGACAGGTACAGGATAATCAGATTGGACACCATCCCTGATCCACATGGGCCTTACAGTCTTTCACATCTTCTGAATCTAAACTCATAAGGTAGGTTGTTGCTTCCAGACGCAAAGCTTCCACATTTGCCCAGAGGCATTATTGAGTGTTTAATGACCCTAGGCTTACTCTAAACAGAGGTGCTATGCTCCAATAACTTTTATAAATGGGAAGAAAAGAAGATTTGACCAAGATATGGATGAATTGTACTCTTCCGAGCACTTAGTACAGTCTTGTGCACACAGTAGGTGCTCAATAATTTAGAGAAGCAGCATGGCCTAGTGACAAGAGCGCCATCTTAGGAGTCAGAGGACGTGGGTTCTAATCCTGCTCCACCACTTGTCTGCTGTGTAACCTTGGATAAGTCATTTAACTTCTCTGTGCCTCAGCTACCTCATCTGCAGAATGGGGATTAAGACTGTGAGCCCCATGTGGGACAACTTGATTACCTTGTATTCCCCCAGGCGCTTAGAACAGTCCTTGGCACATAGTAAGCGCTTAATAAATGTCATTATTATTAACAAATACCTCAAAAAACATATCATCTGGGACTACGATTTAAAGGATGCTTTTTATCACTTTTCTCTCACTGTGGTGTCAAATGCCTGATATATTTTAAACTTTAACATTAAAGCCAATGTATCCTTGAAAATAACATCCAAATATGGCGCTCAGACCACTCAAACTCCTGAAGCATGAAGTAACTTGGAAAAAATGTGTGCAATCCATTAGAGCAGTCCAAATGGATCAAATAAATCCTCAAAACAAACAAAAGTCTCTAGTTGCTTCTTCCTCCCAGATCAGCGATTGGATTTCTCTACAGGACACTCCCTACCTACGGGGAAGCCTTCAAAACTGAAGGTGGTTCTGAAAGAAAACACTGGGCCTGGTTTGGGAAGAATGACTGTAATATCAAAGGATGGCATGGGAGTGTAGCCTAAGGGAAAGAGTATAGACCAGCTAGTCAGAGGACCTGAGTTCTAATCCCAGCTCTGCTACTTGCCTGCTGAGTGACCTTGGGCAAGTTACTTCTCTGTGCCTCAGTTTTCTCAACTGCAAAATGAGGATTCAATTCCTGTTCTCCCTCCTACTTAGACTGTGAGCCCCAGGTGGAACAGGAATTCTAACTGGCCTGATGAACTTGTATCTACTCCAGTGCTTGACACATAGTGTTTAATGAATATCATAAAGAAAGAGCTACTAGCTGCAAATTTATCAATTTTTTGAGAACACCTTTTGTGGCTTCCAAACCATGGCCAAAGGGATGCCTGTGTCATGGGATAAAAAGATGCTAGGAAGCACACAGGACAAGTGGTGGGCTAACCAGTTTGGAAGAGCCTGTGCTGATTCTGCCTGACTCCTGGGAAATACACAGAAGTTCTGAGTAATCCAGGTTTAAATCCCGTTAGACTAATAAACTGTTGCTGGATTTTCTGCTAGAGTTTTATCTAAAGTGATGGTGACCTGAATATCTAGGTAGGGGCTTGTGTGATTCAGGATTTCCTGCCAATTTTCTTAATTTTTCCCCTTACTGTTTTGTGAATTATAAATTAATATTAATTAATTAATTCATTCAATCATATTTTTAAACTCTTACTGTATGCAGAGCACTTTACTAAGCACTTAGGAAAGTACAATATAACAATCTCTGCCCACAGTGATGTATTACAGGAACACCAGTTTCTCTGAGGAACCGGGGAATTGTGTGGGCCCATTCGTTCATTCAATCAGTCATATTTATTGAGCGCTTACTGTGTGCAGAGCAAAGTACTAAGCAGTTGGGAGAGTACAATACAACAATAAACAGACACATTCCATGTCCACAATAAGCTTACATTCTAGAGGGAGGTGAGCCAGACATTATTGTAAATAAATAAATTGCAGATCTGTAAATAAGGCTATGGGGCTGGGCCCGAGGGGGCAGATGAACAAAGGAAGCAAGTCAGGGTGACACAAAAGGGAGTGGGAGAAGAGGAAGGAGGGGTTTATTTCTCCACCCTTATTTCTTCTCCCTCTCTTCTGCATCACCTATGCACCTTGGTGGATACCTTTTGAGCAGCTTGTTGCTCATCCCACCACTAGCCCCTCAGTCCTTATGTATATATGCCTATACTCTGCCATTTCTCATAGCTGTAATGTATTTTAATGTCTGTCTCCTCTACTAGACTTTACAGCTTCTTGTTCATGGAGATCACGTCTACTGACTCTATCATGTACTCTCCCAAGTGCTTAGTACTGTTTTCTGTCCCCAGAAAGAGCTTCATAAATGCTATTGATTAACTGATTGATTGAAAAGATATTCACCTCCTCTTCTAGCCTTTAAAGATGCCCAGGCTGCTGGATGGGCAGTGACGCCTGTTCTCATTAATCATTTACATCTATCAATTTGCATTTGGAATTACTTTATGATGTGACCTTTCCCTTCAATCAATAGGATTTAATGAGTGCCTGCTCTTCCTAGATCTTATGCAAGGCACTTGGGAGAGAATAATAGAGGTAAAAGACATTATCTCTCCCTCAGTTAGCTTACCAACTAACAGAGCGGACAGATACAAAATTATTTTGTTTGGAGGAAATTGAGAATGGAAAATGGACAAATGGAAAATGGATAAAGATGAATAAATACTTAGTGAAGTACATAATCCATATATATTTTCAAAAGTGTCACAGTGTACTCAGCTGTGGGTTCAAAACTGCTAAGATGGCAACTAGGAAAATACAACTGCGGAGAAGAAAATTAATCGTGGAGGTAATGGCAAATAAGTCATCTAATTAGTAGTATTTATTGAGATCTTTCTGTGTGCAGAGCACTATACTAGGCATTTGGGACAGTACAATAGAGCTAGCAGGTATGATCCCTGCCTTCAAGGCGCTTGGAATCTCCTGAAGGAGACAGACACTAAAATAAATCACTGACAGGGAGAAGCAACAGAGTTTAAAGGTATGCTTATAAATGCTGTGAAGAGGAGGGGTGGGGATGAAGCGGGTGAATAGGTAATGCAGAAATGTCTAAGTGGTATTGTGTGGGGGCATAGATGTGGAGAGGAATAAGTTGGGGAGAGGAGAAATCAGACAGGGAAGAATTCCTGGAGAAAAAGTGATTTCAGAAGGGCTTTGAAGAAGGGGAGAGCTGTGGTTCAGCAGGTGTAAAGGAGGAAGAAGTTCTAGGCAGAGAAAAGAGAGTGGAAAAGGTGGGTGATGGTGGGAGAGGTGAGAATGAGAAGCGAAGGTTTGCTTGGGAGGAGAGCAGACTGGGAAGTAGCAGGTGAAGAAAGAAGGTAAATGAGAGAGAAAGCTCGTGGAGAGCACTGAATGCTGAATTTTTGCTTAATATGAGAAAAATGAATAAACATTGAGTATCCCTTACCATATAGAGCATGTTGCTGGCTGGTGGATTTACCTCTGATCTCAGCTTGTTATGAATTTGAACACAATCTTTGATAAAGTCTTCGTTTTCTATGTCAGGCAAGGAATCCTCTTTGTCTGAGTAACCGCAGATGGAGAAAACTGAGAATGCTATCACACCGAGTCTCATCTCCATGGCCAACCAGGTGCCCAAGATCATAGAGGAAGCTGCTCCCAGGATGAATTTTATATTACTGTGGGTTTCTTTGTACCATTTGAACTTCAGAGGCTTTCCAATATCCCAGTTGATGAAGCAACAGAAGTGAAATTGAAATGGCTCAAACTACTTGATTATGAAATGATAAAACTTGTACTTTCTCTTTCACATTTCCGGGTTAAAGCCTGCTGTGTTTAACTCTTTGTTGGTTCTTCAGAAGAACTCATTCCCTTGGGGCAAGTGTCGTTTGGTTGGAGCCATATTGAGCCATTCACTTCACCTGGGGAGATGCACAGGAATCTCTTGGATTCTTTGGGAATCTTCCCATATTCTTTCTTGCTGTAGTTTAATTAATCAATTAATCAATCAATCAATTGTATTTATTGAGAGCTTACTGTTTGAAGAGCATTTTACTAAGCACTTGGGAGAGTACAATACAACAGAGATGATAGACATGTTCCTTCCCCAGAGGAATTTATAGTCTGGAAAGGATTACGGACGTTAAAATAAATTATGGATTCATTCCTTCCTTCCTTCATTCATTCATTTCTTCAATCATATTTATTGAGGGCGTACTTTGTGCAGAGCACTGTACTAAGCTCTTGGAAAGTACTATTCAGCAACAGAGACAATCCCTTCCCACAATGGGCTCACAGTCTAGAAGGGAGAAGACAGGCATCAAAACAAGTAAAGAGGCATCAATATCATCAATACAAATAAATAGAATTATAAATATATACACATTGTTTATATAAATAAAATAATTACAAATATGTACATATATACATAAGTGCTGTGGGATGGGGAGGGGGATAGAGCAAGGGGAGGGAGTTGGGGCAAGGGGGAAGGGAGGGGAAGCAGAGGAAAAGAGGGACTTAATCTGGGAAGGCCTCCTGGAGGAGGTGAGCCTTCCGTAGGGCTTTGAAGGGGTAAGTGTGATTGTTTGGCAGATTTGAGGAGGGAGGGCATTCCAGGTCAGAGGCAGGACGTGGGCCAGGGGTTGAGGATGGGACAGGAGAGAATGAGGCACAGTGAGCAGATTAGGACCAGAATTGTGGATATGTATATAAGTGGTATAGGGTGGGGTGAATATCAAGTGCTTAGAGGGCACAAATCCAAGTGTGAGGGCAAAGCAGAAATTTGGGAATGAGGGGAAATGATGGTTTAGTTGGGAAAGGCCTCTTGGAGGAGATGTGATTTTAATGAGGCTTTGAAGGTGGGGAGGGTGGTGGTCTATTAGATATGAAGGAAGAGGGAGTTTCAGACGAGAGGAAGGACGTGAAGGTGGTCAGCGGCGAGACAGACGAGATCGAGGTACAGTGAGAGGTTGGCGTTAGAGAAGTGAAGTGAGTATTACGGGTTATAGTAAGAGATTGTTGTGGGCAGGGAACATGTTTACCAACTCAGTTGTACTGTATCTCTCTCAAGTGCTTAGTACAGTGCTCTGCACATAGTAAACACTCAGTGTAAGCAGAAAACAAGTATACCAAATCCGTTATATTGTACTCTCCCAAGCGCTTAATAGAGTGCTCTGCACACAGTAAATGTTCAATAAATACCATCGATGAGATCAATGAGAGGAGGTATGAGGGGGCAAGATGATTGAGTGCTTTAAGGCCAGTGGTAAGGACTTCTTGTTCAACATGAAGGCAGATGGGCAACCACCAACGGAGATTCCTGAGAAGTGAAGAAAAAGAACAGTTTGGTAGAAAAATGATCCTGGCAGCGAAGTGAACTATGAACTGGAGTGGGGAGAGACAGGAGGTAGGGAGGTCAGCAAAGAGGCTGAAGCCATAATCAAGGTAGAGTAGGAAAAGTGTTTGGATCAGCAAAGTAGCAGTTTGGATGGAGAGGAACCAGCTATGTAGTTATCATAGCACTTTTACTACTAATAATAATGTTGGTATTTGTTAAGCGCTTACTGTATGCCAATCACTGTTCTTGGTGCTGGGGTAGATACAAGGTCATCAGGTTGTCCCACGTGGGGCTCACAGTCTTATTCTCCATTTTACAGGTGAGGTAACTGAGGCCCAGAGAAGTTAAGTGACTTGCCCATAGTCACACTGCTGACAAGTGGCGGAGGTAAGATTAGAACCCACAACCTCTGACTCCCAAGTCAGTGCTCTTTCCACTAAGCCATGCTGCTTCTCAAATAATAATACTACTACTAATAACAATGGCATTTGTTAAACACTTGCTATATGCAAAGCACTCTTCTAAGCGCTGGAGAGGATACAAGGTGATCAGCTTGTCCCACGTGGGGCTCACAGTCTTAATCCCCATTTTATAGATGAGATAACTGAAGCACAGAGAAATTAAGTGACTTGCTCAAAGTCACACAGCTGACAAGCGGCTGAGCCGGCATTTGAACCCATGACCTCTGACTCCCAAGCCTGTGCTCTTTCCACTGAGCCATGCTGTATTAATGACATAGTTATGGTTATCGTTATCATTAGGGACCTCTATTAAGGGTTTACAATGTGCCGGGCACTGGATTAAGCACTGGGATCTCTAAGAGAAAAGCCATTAGGATACATGATTAACATCTCTCTAATTGATATAATTAGCACCTGATTGCTTGATGATTGAATGCTGATGATTAGTACTGGATTGAAAAAAATTAGCCTCCCAGGACCCAAATTATGGAGGATCTGATGCTCAGGTCAAGGAATGAGTAGTTTCTGCCCCTTTTAGCAGGGATCAGAAAACCTGTGCTTTCAACTAATCCTTTGAAACGTTTCTTCTTTCCATCCACACTCAAGCGGAATTTGCAGTTCCACAGCCAGGTCTCTTCAACTCCAATGTCACTTTTTGGATAATCTGGGGGTGATTTGGCATTTCTTTGAGTGTTGCTATTGGGGGCATTCCTTGGCTAAGGTTTGCATGTAGAAGGAGTGGGAAAATGTCACTTCTATCACAGTTATTTTGACTTCTGGGTTTGGAGAACCTGTTTGTCTTGGAGTCCCAGTTGAGGGGGCACATATCCACCTCCCTCCCTCCCTCTCTTCCTTCCTCTTGGCCTGCATGTTTTCATGTCTTCCACTCTCCCTTTTTGGCCCCCATGTGATCGCAATCTGCCCGTTGTCCAAAGAAGATGAGATTGTATAACCCATGATTTCATCCTAAGTATTTCCCCATCACCTTGTGTATGCTAAACCTTGTACGACAACTGCTCCCAAATCTATTCTCTGGCACCAAGTACCCCTAAACCTTCCATTACATCTGCTCCCAACAGTCCCACCCACTCATGGAGTGCAGGCTGACCTGGGGCAGCTGAGCACTGAAATTAAGGGGCAGAGGAGGGGCAGCAGAGAGGCGGGGAGATGTCCTTAGATCTCCACCCCTGAGGCATTTCTGCTGCTGTTGGTGGTGGAGATGGAGATGGGAGCTGGAGCCCAGAAATGGCTGCTCTTCAGATAAGTTTTGCCATTCCTACCGCTTGCTCTACTAATCCTCCCATCCAGGAGAGTTCATCACAGTTCATTTATTTTCCCCAACACCTCATTCAGAGAGCTCAAGGGGCTGGAAAATCACCTCATAAAGACCCATAATTAGGCCAGTTCCTTGGATTTCTGGTTAAGGTTCCAAATGACATCATCGTGTTATTTAACCAGCGTAACTCAGGTCACACCATATATGTCTGTTGCTTCTATCTAGATGTGTCCATTACTCGGAAGTGCCGCCAGTGGCCACCCTAGCGTCACCTGTCTTTAAGGTCAAAATTTCTGAATTCATGAGTGTTTGCCTGGATGTTTGAATCACTACCATAGAGGCTTACAATTCCTGTAGTTTGCCAGATTTCCTCCAGTCCTTCCTATACCCTGGATCACCTCCTCTGTCCGCCTCCTACGCTCCTATGCTCGAGCTGCTGAGCGCTGCTGGCGAAAGTCCAAGCACCAAGCCGACCTCACAAACTTCAAATTTATCCTTTCCTGCCTTAACTCTGCCCTCTCCTCTGCCAGGCAAAACTTCTCCTCCCTCATCGACACCCATGCCTGTCACCCCCACTGATTGTTCCGGACCTTTAACTCTCTCCTTAGGCCCCCTGTTCCTCCCCCTCCCCCATCTCTCACCCCCAATGATCTGGCCACCTATTTCCTCACGAAAATCAACACAATCAGGTCTGAGCTCCCCAAAGTCACCCCTCCACCTCTCCCCTCCCCCCCACCAACCCTCTCCCCTACTTTCCCATCCTTCCCTGCAGTATCCTCAGAGGAGATCTCCCTCCTCGCAAGTGCCACCCCCTCCACCTGCGCCTCGGACCCCATTCCCTCTCACCTTATTAAAACCATCGCCCCTGACCTCCTCCCTTCCTTAACTTCTATTTTTAACCACTCAATCTCCAATGGCTCCTTCCCCACTGCCTTCAAACATGCCCACATCTCTCCCATCCTAAAAAAACCCGCTCTCGACCCCACTTCCCCCTCCAGTTATCGCCCTATCTCCCTACTACCCTTCCTTTCCAAAATCCTAAAACGAGTCGTCTACAATCGATGCTTAGAATTCCTTAACTCCCATTCTCTCCTAGACCCCCTCCAATCTGGCTTCCGTCCCCTCCACTCTACCAAGACTGCTCTCTCTAAGGTAACCCATGACCTCCTTCTTGCCAAATCCAATGGCTTCTACTCCATTCTGATCCTCCTTGATCTCTCTGCTGCCTTTGACACTGTCAACCATCCCCTCCTCCTCCATACCTTATCTCACCTTGGCTTCACGGGCTCCGTCCTCTCCTGGTTCTCCTCTTACCTCTCTGGCCGGTCATTCTCGGTCTCCTTCGCTGGAGCCTCCTCCCCCTCCTATCCTTTAACTGTTGGAGTTCCTCAAGGGTCAGTTCTTGTCCCTCTTCTGTTCTCCATTTACACTCACTCCCTCGGTGAACTCGTTCGCTCTCACGGCTTTGACTACCATTTCTATGCAGATGACACACAGATCTACATCTCCGCTCCTGTCCTCTCCCCCTCCCTTCAGGCTCTCATCTCCTCCTGCCTCCGGGACGTCTCCACCTGGATGTCGGTCCGCCACCTAAAACTCAACATGAGCAAGACTGAGCTCCTCATCTTCCCTCCCAAACCCGGTCCTCTCCCAGACTTCTCTATCACCGTGGATGGCACGACCATCCTTCCCGTCTCTCAGGCCCGCAATCTCGGTGTCATCCTTGGCTCGTCTCTCTCGTTCACCCCACACATTCCTATCCGTTACCGAGACCTGCCGGTTTCACCTTTACTATATCGCCAAGATCCGCCCTTTCCTCTCCACCCAAACGGCTACCTTACTGCTACAAGCTCTCGTTATATCCCGGCTAGACTACTGTGTCAGCCTTCTCTCTGACCTCCCTTCCTCCTCTCTCGCCCCGCTCCAGTCTATTCTTCACTCCGCTGCCCGGCTCATCTTCCTGCAGAAACGATCTGGGCATGTCACTCCCCTTCTTAAACAACTCCAGTGGTTGCCTAACAACCTCCACTCCTAACAAAAACTCCTCACTCTAGGCTTCAAGGCTCTACATCACCTTGCCCCTTCCTACCTCTCCTCCCTTCTCTCTTTCTACCACCCACCCCACACGCTCCGCTCCTCCGCCGCCCACCTCCTCACCGTCCCTCGGTCTCGCCTATCCCGCCATCGACCCCTGGGCCACGTCCTCCCGCGGTCCTGGAACGCCCTCCATCCTCACCTCTGCCAAACTGATTCTGTTCCCCTCTTCAAAACCCTACTTAAAACTCACCTCCTCCAAGAGGCCTTCCCAGACTGAGCTCCTCTTCTCCCTCTACTCCCTCTACCACCCCCCTTCACCTCTCCACAGCTAAACCCTCTTTTCCCCCTTTCCCTCTGCTCCTCCTCCTCTCCCTTCCCATCCCCTCAGCACTGTACTCGTCCGCTCAACTGTATATATTTCCATTACCCTTTTTATTTTGTTAATGAATTGTACATTGCCTTGATTCTATTTAGTTGCCATTGTTTTTACGAGATGTTCTTCCTCTTGACTCTATTTATTGCCATTGTTCTTGTCTGTCCGTCTCCCCCAGTTAGACCGTAAGCCTGTCAAACGGCAGGGACTGTCTCTATCTGTTGCTGACTTGTTCATTCCAAGCGCTTAGTACAGTGCTCTGCACATAGTAAGCGCTCAATAAATACTATTGAATGAATGAATACCCACCAGAGTGAGATATTGCATCATCGATATTTGCTTTTGCAGGCTCCTCCTCTTCCACCCACCCCCTAACTGTAGGTTCCCTCGAGGTTCAGTTCTGGGTCCCCTTCTATTCTCCCTCTACACCCGTTCCCTTGGAGAACTCATTCACTCACATGGCTTCAACTATCCCTCTATCTGGATGATACCCAAATCTACATCTCCAGCCCTGATTTCTCTCCCTCTCTGCAGTCTCACAATTCCTCCTGCCTTCAAGACATCTCTAGTTGGATGTCCTCCCACCACCTCAAACTTAATATGTCTAAAGCAGAACTCCTAATCTTCCCACCCAAACCCTGCCCTCCCTGTGACTTTCTCATCACAGTAGATGGCACCACTATCCTTCCTGTCTCACAAGCTTATGCCCTCAGCATTATCCTTGACTCCTCTCTCTCATTCAATCCACATATTCAGTTCATCACTAAATCCTGTCAGTTCAACCTTCACAAATTGCTAAAATCTGCCCTTTTCCTCTCCATCCACACTGCTACCATGTTAATCCAATCAGTTATCCTATCCAGCTCTGATTACTGTATCAGCCTCTCTGCCTCCTGTCTCTCCCCATTTCAGTCCAGACTTCACTCTGCTGCCCAGAATGGTTTTCTACAAAAACGTTCAGGCCAAGTTTCCCCACCCCTTAAGAACCTGTAGTCATTGGTCATCCACCTCTGCACCAAACAAGAACTCCTCATCTTTGGCTTTAAAGCACTTAGTCACCTTGCTCCCTTCTACCTCACCTTACTACTCTCCCATTACAACCCAGCCTGCACACTTTGCTCCTCTAATACTAAATTCTCAATCTTATTTGTTATAAAAATGCTAATGCTAAATTTTCAATCTCATCTATCTTGCTGCTAACATCTTGCCCGTGTCCTGCCTCTGGCCTGGAATAGCCTCCCTCATCATATTTGACAGATAATTACTCTCCTGGATTTCAAAACTTATTGAAGGCGCATCTCTTCCAAGAGGCTTTCTCTGATTAAGCTCTCCTTCTCTCTTTTCCCAGTCCCTTCTGTATCATCCTGACTTGCTCCCTCTATTCATCCTCTCTCCCAGCCCCAAGCACTTATGTTCATATCTGTAATTTATTTATTCATATCAATGTCTGTCTCCCCCCACTCTAGACTGTAAGCTCACTGTGGGCAGGGAATGTGTCTGTTTATTGTATAGTATTCTCCCAAACTCTTAGTGTAGTGCTCTGCACACAGTAAGCACTCAATAAAACACTCAAAGAATGAATTAATCAATCAATCAATCAATGCACTTATCACACACAGAGCACTAAGTGCTTAGAGGATGACAATACAATGGATTTGGTAAACACGATCCCTGTCCTCAGAGAGCTGAATCTGGTGGCATTCTGCTCCTCTAGGGGAAGTTAATTCAAGCCGCCTTTTGGAGTTCTGTATCTTTCAGACCAATGCAACAGTATTCTGGGTGCCTTTCAAACCACTAAGGTTGGATTCGTGAATTTACTAAAGCAAATAGTTCAGTGTCTAAATGAACCCCTGAAGGATTTAAACCTATAATGGATTATGAGCATTATCTTATGCCCTGTTGGTAGCAACAGGTCCAGTGACTGTTACCCTCCAGATGTAGTCCTAATACCCGGGCATAGATCTCAGGATCAAGTTTCATATCTCGGATTGCAATCACAAGACCTAGGAGCAGCAGGACTTGCAAACCTGGGCTCTTCACTGGATGAGGCATAATGAGTCAAACAAAGCAAGATGAAAGGCACTTGAGTTCATTGGCTATTGCCTACAGGGAAGATACTTCAATCAATCAATCAATCAATCAATGGTGTTTATGGAGCGCTTACTAATTGCCAGAGTGCTGTACTAAGTGCTTGATTGAAAAAGTGCAATACAATAGAATTAGCAGACATTCCATGTCAGTAACAAAGCTTACAGATTCATTCAGTGGTCTTGGAGAACCATAGTGGCCCATGATCACCCCTAGAGATCAGGGTAGTAGATCAATCGGGGTGAACTTTTAATACAATCCCCTCAATATCAAGCCCCATCCTACTTGCTCTCCACTGTGACACGGAGGAAAAAAAGCCATAGCCTGAAGGAGCAGGCTCTAATGGAAAGGACACCTGCCTGGGAGTCAGGGACCTGCATTCTAATCCCAGCCCCACCACTTGCCTGCTAAGTGACCTTAGGCAAGTCATTTTGCTGCTCTGTGCCTCAGTTTCATCATCCATATATGGGTATTGCATATCTGCCCTCTCTCCTGCTTAGATTATGAGCCCCATGAGGGACAGGGACTGTATCTGACCTTGATCATCTTTTATCTACCCCAGTAATTAGTATAGTACATAACAACAACAATAATAATAATAATAATAATGGTATTTGTTAAGTGCTTATTATGTGTCAAGCTCTGTTCTAAGCACTAGGGTAGATACAAGTAAATCAGGTTGGACATAGTCCCTGTCCCACATGGAACTCACAGTCTTAATCCTCATTTTGCACATGAGATAGATGAGGTTCAGAGAAATTAAGTGACTTGCTCAAGGTCACACAGCAGAAAAATGGCAAAGCCAGGATTAGAACCCAGGTCCTTCTGTCTCCCACCCCCAATCTCTTTCCACTAGGCCACGCTGCTTCCCAGCAGTAATATGTACTCAACAAATAGCATGTGCTCAGTAAATACAACAATTATTATTATTCCCACTCCTTTGATACCAGATAACAAGCTTCGCCTCCCAGAAGGCACCCTGCAGTATCCACTACCAAAGACATCCTGTTCTCTCCATCTCGACAGGGTGAGGAAGGACATAGGAACAGCAGGATACCTTCCGAATTTTTAAAACGTTTGAGGCCACTGAACCCTGAACAGCCTTCCTGGGTGGCCAGGAGAATAAAACTGTAAATCTATCATATGTATTTAATCCTTAGTCTTTCCATGTTGTGGTTTTGGGTTGGTTTTTTTAAATGGTATTTTGTTAAACTTTTTGTGTCAAGCACTGTTCTAAGTTCTCAGAGTAACTATCCTACATGGGGTTCACATCCTAGGTAGTTGGGAGAACAGGTATTAAATCCCCATTTCACAACTGAGGAAACTGAAGCCCAGAGAAGTCAAGTGATTTTTCCTAAGGCCACACAGCAGGCAAGTGGCAGACCCAGGCCTGTGCTCTTCCCACAAGGGCATGCTGCTTCTTTGATAAGGTTATGAAGGGACATGATTTCTGGGGGAGGGAGGAAGTGTTTGGACCTGACCCACCCAAAGCCCAGGACCCATAGGCTGCAGCCCCATCAATCCCTGTTTTAATGCAGTTCTATCCAGTTGTGATGCCCTGCTGTTTTTCCTGCTGTGTGGTTTTGTTGAATGTAGCCCATTATTTTCTCTTTTTGGGATTTGGTTCAAGAATCATGTCGGTATTATCATCCCTGTGCCATTCCCCAGAACTCAGAAGAGGCTCAGGCAGTCCTATGGACTCCAGTGCTTAGCCCTGATTCCTCACTGAGCCAGCCAACAGACACCCCTTCCCATACCTCTTAGACTGTAAACCCCTTGTGGGATGGGGCCTAGGTCTGACCTGATTACCTTGTATCTACCTCAGTGCTTAGCTGTGCTTGGCACGTAATAAGTGCTTCACCAAATATCAATTTTAAAAACTCTTTTATTTCCTTGCATCCCTGGTTTTCAAGCTGTTTCCAGTCCTCCTCCTATATCTTCCAGCTCTCTAGCCCACTGCTTCACATCACCCTTCCTTCCTATCTCCTTCCCACCTCATTCCCTTCCCTCCCCCATCCTTTCCAGAAGTATCTCAAGAGATCTCCCATCGTCTCTCAAATTCTACTCCCTCCACCTGCACCTCCAACCCCATCCCTCTGCATCTTATCAAAACATTAGCCCCTTCCCTTCTTTTCTCCCAGACTTTCTCCAATGGCTCCTTCCCTACTTTTTTCAAACATGCTCCTGTGTCCCCTATCCAAAAAAAAAAAAAAATCCTCCCCGATCCCTCAGCTTCCTCCATTTATTGCCCCAACTCCCTCCTACTATTCCTCTCCAAACTCCTTGAATGAGTTGCCAACACCCACTACCTCCAGTTTCTCTTCTTGACCCCCTGCAAAATGGCTTCTGCCCCCATCACTCAACAGAAATGGTCCTCTTTGAGGTCACAATGACCTCCTCCTTGCCAATTCCAGTGGCCTCTATTCTAATCCTCCTTGACCTCTCAGCTGTCTTCAACACTGGACCACCTTCTTCCCCTTGATACATTATCCAACCTTACCTTCACCGACACTGTCCTCTCTTGGTTCTCCTATCTCTCTGGCCGCTCTTTTTTCCATCTCACTGAAGGGCTTCTGCTTCCCACCTTCTGTGGGGGAGTCCCTCAAGGCTCAGTTCTGTTTCCCCTTCATATTCTCTATCTTCACCCACTCTCTTGGAAAAGACATAAACTCCCACGGCTTCAACTACTATCTCTCTGTAGATGATTCCCAAATTTACATAACCCAACAGCTCCCTCCCTCCCTCTCTTGGAGTCTCATATTTCCGCCTGCCTTCAGGATATCACTACTTTGATGTCCCACAAATACCTCAAACTTAACATGTCCAAAACAGAACTCCTTATCTTCCCACCCAAACCCTACCCTCCCTCTGACATCATAACTGTAGAAAATACTACCATCCTCCCTGTCTCACAAGCCCACAGCCTTGGCATTAACTTCAATTTATCTCTGTCATCCAAATTGTGTGACACCAAATACCTTCACAACATCTCTAAATCCACCCATTCTCTTTTATTTTTTTAAATAATATTTAATAAATGCTTATGTGCCAGGCACTGTACTAAATGCTGGGGATGATACAAGCAGAGAGGGTTGGATGCAAATCTCTGAGGCTCACAGTCTTAATCTGCATTTTACATATGAGGGAACTGAGGCCCAGAGAAGTTAAGTGGCTTGCCCAAGTTCACACAGCAGACAAGTGGCAGAGCCAGGATTAGAACGCAGTTCCCATGCTCTATTCACCAAGTCACACTGCTTCCCTCTAGGCCATATTACTTTCACCCCCAAATTACTACCTCCCTAGTCCAAGCATCTGCCTCCTTGCTGATATCCTTGTCTACAGCTTCTCCCTCCTCAGATCAATACTTCACTTTACTGGTTTGTTCTCTTTTGCTGTCCTGTTTCTCTGTTGCCATCTGCCAATATCCTGCTGCCTTGTTTCTTTACCCCCATCTTGTTTCTTTACCCACCATTTTTGAGCATTAGCTTCTAGTACCTACGTTTCCCATGACTGTCACCTTCTTTAGACTATGAGCCCATGTGGGACAGGGGCTGTTTCCAAATTGATTGTCTTGTATCCGAGGAAGCGTGGCCATGGGCGAATACAGGGGGACGGCCCAAAAACAGCGAGTGGGCAGTCCAGGGCGGGTGTACTGACTACGTGAGAGGACATTAGGAGGAGCTTCAAGCCCCGAGCCCCCAGCACCTAACAGCCAATAATGGTTCGTCATCAAAAGGCGAGCTGACCTGGACTCTCCATAAACACTCAGGCCAATCAGGAAGCGATACAATGCCTACGGGCATGTCAACAAAGTATAAAAGGAGAAGAACAAAGGACTTAGCATGCTTCCCTTCCCTTGGGGGATCGCCCGCAACTTTAAATTCCTGGCGTTATAATTGGGACAGGAGGCTGGGAGTTGGGAGTGAAATAAACTTGGTTTGGCCTTGTTTATCCCCTCGGAGTAATTCTTTACTCACCAAGGTTCTGAACCATAGCAGTCGGTGGCGGATCGCCAACATATCTGCTTCTGCCCTTAGAACAGCCCTTGGCACACAGTAAATCCTTAAAAATGCCATAATTATTCATTTAACTATTATTGTTATTATTATTAGTAGTAGTAGTAGTGTTTTTAAGTAAGAGCAGGCAGCACAGTCAGTAGGCAATGTGACCTAGTGGAATGAACCCAGGACTGCGAATCAGGGGATCCAGTTTTGAGTTCTGCTTCCATGTAACTCTGGGCCAGAAAATTAACTTTTCTGTGCCTCAGTTTCTTCTCTGTAAAATGGGTTTAAAATGCTTTTTCTCCCTCGCTCTTAGACTTTGATCGCTATGGTGGACAGGAACTGTACCTATCAATAAATCAATCGTATCAAATGAGCACTTACTCTGTGCAGAGCACTGTACTAAGCTCTTGGGAGAGTACAATATAACAATATAGTAGACATATTCGCTGCCCACAACAAGCTTTCCTAATCTGATTCTTTTGTATCTGCCTCAGTGCTTAGCACAGAGCTCGACACCTAATAGACTGTCTCTATCTGTTGCCAATTTGTACATTCCAAGCGCTTAGTACAGTGCTCTGCACATAGTAAGCGCTCAATAAAAACTACTGAATGAATGAATGAATAAACACTAATAACTCCCACCAATGTTATTTTTATCAAATGCAATAAATAATAGTAATAACCACTCAGGCACTCAGCTCAGCCCAACAGCATTTATGTAAATATCCTTATTCCCTACTTTTTCCCCTATCTAATTTTCTTTAATGTCTGTCTCCTTCTCTAGACTGCAAGCTCCATATGGGAAAGGATCATGTCTACTAATTCTAATGTATTGTACTTTCCCAAGCATGTAGTACAATGCCCTGCCCACCGTAAGGACTCAATCAATAATAATAATTAATAATTATGGTATTTGTTAGGCGCTCACTATGTGCCAGGCAGCATACTAAGTGCTGGGGTGTATACAACCAAATCAGGTTGGACACCATCCCTGTTTCATGTGGGGCTCACAGTTTCAGTCTTCATTTTACAGGTGAGGTATTGGAGGCCCAGACAAGTTAAGTGATTGCCTAAGGTCACACAGCAGACAAGGGGTGGAGCTGGGATTAGAACCCATGACCTTTTGAGTCCCAGGCTTGTGCTCTATCCACTTCGCCATTCTGCTTCCCAATTAAACACTCACTATGTGCCAAACACTGTTCTAAGCGCTGGGGTAGATAAAAGGTAATCAGGGCCCCATGTGGGGCTTACAGTCTTAATCTCCCATTTTACAGATGAGGTAACTGAGGCACAGAAAAGTTAAGTGACTTTTCCAAAGTCACCCAGCTGATAAGTGGCAGAGTTGAGATTAAAATCCATGACCTCTGACTCCCAAGCCCAGGCTCTTTCCACCAAGACTCGCTGCTTCAATACCACCGACTGACTAATGATCCCCCGTGAAGAATCACGTCATGCCATACTAGGTCTGGATCATCTGAGAATGGACCCTGAACGACTGAGTCTTGGGTTCTTCTGGGAATCGCAGTCTGAAAGATGGGCTCTGCACACTGGGAGCTATCGAAAATGTGTGGAGACTGAAGAGCTATTAGTGACCATTTAGGCTTTGCTTGGGGAGAAATGTATTAGGTATGTGGAACTTGGGAAAACCAACTCTACTCAATATAATTTTCCTCCTTTTTGGCCTCATATCCATTTGGAAAACTGTTGATTCTTCCTCTATTCTGGGCATCTGGAACCCAGAAGACAGAATGGAGAAATGCCAAGAGCTCAGCAGAGCAATTTAACCTCTCTAGATAAAAATGCAGCTGCAATTTTTCTCCACAAGTTGATCATCAGGAAATCTGGTTTGCCAGAGAGGTCAGTTCTTTACCTTACAGCTCAGTGTTCAACTAAAACCATACTTCTTCCTGGAGGTTGCTGTCTTCAATTTGTCTGCAGCATCTCGATGTCCTCTGGAGCAATTGTAATGTTCTTAGTCTGGAAAGGCCTTTCTTGTACCACGTAAAAGCATCTATCAAAGGTTAGACCCATTTTTAGGTGCAGGAGACAATAGCAGAGCCAACTCAGGGCAAATATGTTCTGGGAAGATAGATTTTTCCTCTGCATCAACTTCCACATTTGGTCCAAAGCAGAATGGACAAACCTAACAATAAACACTGCCCAACCTTTGCAGGGAGTGTTTCAGATGGGCAGACCAGGATAGCATTTTTTGGAGTTGCGGGCCAAAGGATCCTTCTACCAAGATCCTGACTTCAGCACCTTGTCTTTTTCTCTTTTTTTTTTTTAACGGTACTCCAACCCTTCTGCCCCAGGGGAAGGGCCAGGGGTCCCCTAGGTCACAAGGCTCACAGAAGTTGCCCCAACTGGCCCAGTGAAGGTGTGACTTTAACCTGAAAGTTGAATAGGGCTCAGACCTCAGTCACCTTTTCCCTTGGATCAGAAAGTGTTTTTACCATTCAGTTTTTGAACCCTGTCACATAATTCAAACATATAATTATGATAAAAAGATGAGTATAGATTATAGACTGTAAGCTTCTTGCAGGCAAGGAACATATCTAACAACTCTGTTATACCATACTCTCCCAAGTACACGCTATGTGCTCAGTGAATACGATTGATCGATGTATTTGTTTACTAGAAAATACAGTTAAAAAATTTAGATCACTGAGAATTCTGACATCTTTGAGATTCTTTGTTTCTAATTTCTGCTTCCTACCAAGAAGGTCTTTGAAGACTATTTGCAGCAGAAGTTGCATTTTTGGGGCTTATTGGGATAGACAAACCTAACATTAAGCAGCAACCCAACCCAAGTGGAAACAGGCTATCTTCCCTGTTACAGATGTTGCTTAGAGGTTAACCACAGTGTTAAAGCTTCCTTTTTTTAAGAAGAAGCAGCAACAGCTTTCAACAATAACTATGGTAGGTTAGAGAAGCAGTCGGTGAATAAAGAGGAAAACAAAATGGTTCCATTTCTGAGACTCTCTTATGTCTTCAATAATAAGAGAAGAGATATTAGTGTTAGGATTGTGTGTTCTGTACTTCTATTCTCTCTTTCAGTGCTCTGACTTTATCATTATTTATCTTCTCTGGCTTGTAGGTTTCCCTCCCTCTGTTGCATCTTCAGATGGCAGTGCAAAGCAAATCAGCATAAGATGAAATGATTTGCCATAGAAAAGGGAAGTTAGGTTCTGGATCCACCCAGACAACAAAAATAGCAGATGATTTTCAATGTAAAACTGGATACACTTTGTACACACAAAGCACACACACACACACACAGAGCGAGCGAGAGAGAGAGAGAGAAAGAGAGAGAGAGAGAGAGAAAGAATAAACTCCTTCTTCGGCTACACGGAAGGAGGAAACTATAACACTGGTGTGATAAGGAAATTCTAACTGAAATGCAAATAGTGTCCACTGGGTAAATGTACATTTTAAAAATGGAACTCAAATTTAATAACAAGAAACAAGTTCAGTGAAGCTTCCCTAATTACTCAGAAGACCCCGTGGGCAGACCTTCCTTCCACTGAGAGGCAGAGCTGGATTGGTCCAGAGTACAAAATGGTATAAGAATAATAATAATTATGGTATTTGTTAAGCACTTACTATGTGTCACGCATTAAGCGCCGGGGTAGATAGAAGCAAAGTGGGTTGGACACAGTCCCTGTCCTAAATGGGGCGCACGGTCTCAATCCCCATTTTACAGATAAGGTAACTGAGGCCCAGAGATGTAAAGTGACTTGCCCAAGGACACACAGCATACACATGGCAGAGCCAGGATTGGAATCCGTGACCTTCTGACTCCCGGACCTGTGCTCTACCCACTCTGCCATGCCCTCAGGTCCCTCCACCTGAGGAGGATTTCTGCAGCATGAAGATCCTCTCTGGGTGGTTCAAAAGGCCCTTTCTGTGGGCAAATCCTACTTCTCTGGCTGAATTTTGGCCAAAGTTCCCATTCTTCCCTTCAGGTCAAATCTAGTTGTAGAGGAATTTGCTTGAGCATTTCACGCAAGTGGCAAAGGATCTAATTCCTGCCCATGAACACTCAGCAAGACCCTCAACTGTCCCGTGGTCCCTCACTTAGTGTGCTGCTTCCAGAGACAGAGCGGGAATCAGCCACTCTGGGCAGGGGTGACATGAGAGCAGCTGCCTCAAGTCCTGGTCCACTGCCCAGAATGTCGGAGGGGCCAACTAGTTATTATGTGTCCCCTTGGGCAAATTCAGCTTCTGGCTTCTGACTGTCTGATCTCCGCCCCTCTCCTCCTCCTCCATACCTTATTTGATGAGCACGAGCACGAGGAATACCTACTTCTGCCTTCCTGGCCTGGAAAGTCTAGCAGACTCAGTTGCAGTGCCTTGGGGAAGTCTGGCAGTTTTGGTTTGGTGCCCTGCCCGCATTACCGAGTATTGCCTTGCTAGCTCAGGAAATCCCAGAGAGCAATTGGTCCTCGAGATGGCAGGCACCCAGGTTCGCCTCGGCACAGTAGCACAGAAGGGAGAGTGAGCCAGGGAAAAGAGGGCTTGATTGGGGAAGACCTCTTGGAGATGTGACCTTAAAATGCTCTGAAGGAAGAGAGAGTCGTGGTCTGGCGTGCACCATATCATTCACTCTCACACCTATCAGTCACATTCCTTGTAGGCACAGGGTCGGCAAGGAGGAAGGCAGGGAGGGTGCAGCCCATGTGAAGTGCATAGGAAGATTTTTTACATGCAGAACCAATTTACAGCCAAAGTAACTACATATTCCATATTGCGTTCTGCTGCTGCAATCATTTTTCTTCAAAAACGTTCAGACCGTGTTTCCCGGCATTTATTATTTACTTATTCTCCTTTCATTCTCTTTTTCCTCTTAACTATAAATAAGTTTGCGTCTGCCTGTCTCCCCTGTTGGATTTTGGAGGTTCCTTTAGAGAAGGGCTTGAGTCTTTTGCCTCTATTGTGCGTAATCACCACTGAATAAACACTCCAACACTGAATATACCTTTCCAAGAGCTTAATCACCACTGAATAAACACTCAATGAATACTATTGATTATGTAGGCAATTTAACCATCCAAACTCAATTAACTACTCTCCTTGCATAGTTGAATTAAAATCAATATGAGAATAGAGCAGCTGGTAAAAATTAAGTTACTCTATTAGTTCCGCTCTTAGTTCCTCTCTTAGTTCTGTGGGAAGAACACAGCTTTTGAAGTCTTGACTCTGTAAATGGGGAAATGTGTGTGGGAAACCAATGACGTCAGTGGTGAAGATTTTGGACTCAAGAACCACTTAGGGTGTTCCCTGAGGGGGTCAGACACCATAGGAATCCTGCAAAAGAGCTAGTTAATGGAATAGTGTCACCAGATGGGACCAACCACCGGGTAACTGGTGAGCTCAAGGATTGGAGGGTTAGAAATGGATTCACAGAGTAGAGGGTTATGGGTAATGGAAGCAGTTTTATTAAGATGATACCACAAAGAACCCACAATAGGTAATCCTCAGGGGCAAAGTTATTCCTAGGCTAATAAACAATAAATACACTGGCCATGAAGGTACCCCACTTCTAGCAGCAGGTAAAACTGGAAAGGAGACATCTCACTAACCACCTAAAATGGGCTACCTCTCAAACAGGTAACTACAAATGGGCTTCCTCCCAAACAAGTAATCCCAAACGGGCTTCCTTTCAAGTTCCCGAGTCAAGTTCTTAGAATCCTCACTCCTTCTAGCTCTAACGAGGAGGTCCAATCGGTCTCTCGGCGCCACACAAGGTCCGACAGGTTGGGCATTCCCGGCTCTGGGTAGAGGTGACTCACCACATCAGTGTGGCTGAGTTCCAACCTACTACTAAGAGTTCGTGAAGACCCCTTCCCAGCTATCCCTTGCTACTTCCCGATCCTCTTCCCTTCTGTTGGCCACAATTGGCGTGAAAAAAGAGCGTGCGTTGATCGCAATTTTTTCTTTCCGGGTCTGACTGTTCGACCTCATTGCTCACTCAGCCCCACTGGGGTCAGTAGCACCAGGAGCTATGGGAAGTGTTAATGCCTCCTATTGCTCCCTGCCAGTTCCTCTGCTGCTAATAATAATAATAATGATTATGGTATTTGATAAGCGCTTACTCTGTGCCAAGGACTGTTCTAGGTGCTGGGGTAGATACAGGGTAATCAGGTTGTCCCACATGAGGCTCACAGTCTTAATCCCCATTTTACAGATGAGGGAACTGAGGCACAGATAAGTTAAGTGATTTACTCAAGGTCACACAGCAGAAAAGTGGCAGAGCCAGGATTAGAACCCATGTCCTCTGACTCCCAAGGCTGCGCTCTTTCCATTAAGCCACGTTGTTTCTCTAAACTAAGCTCATCAGCCTGGCCAGGGTATGACTGGTCACAGAGTGACAAAGTCCACAGCAGCTAATGAGGTCACTGCCTGATGTGTCATGGAGCTATAGCACAGCAGCAGCACCCTGCTGGGGTCACTTTAATTGCAAATGGGTTCTGCTAGGAAAAAAAATAATTTGCTGCACCCCTGCCCAGTACTTGCTCATTGCACTCTGTGCCCCCACAGGAAAATGACTGGCAGGGGCAAGAGAAGGTGAGGGGTGCTGTCAAAGCACTCTCATTACAATCAATCCCTTTGCAAAGGTTCTCGGGCCAAGATTCCCGTCGGGAAATTCCATCATTTTTTTCTTAGAAAAGTATCTGTTTAGGGCTTACACTACAAGATAATCAGGTTGCTCATGGTCTTCAGAATGGAAGGATCCTCTAAATGGATTCTGGACTTTACAAAGCTTTGGGAGCCCCTTTCAGAATCTGCCACCTACTCACTTGTTGCATCCAATGATCCAGCAGAACCATGGCTGGCATTGAGGAGAGAGCCGCAATGGAGCTGAACAAATCATTATCACCATAATCAATTCCTCCATGAAGGCTCTTGATCCTGATGCGTTCTGGAGTAGAATGAGGCTCAGCCACTGTATATGATGGAGGACTTCATCAGTAGATTTTATTACCATTATCGTTTATGATTTAAGCACCCCATCTTCAACATCAAATGGCAAGCCAGAATAGTAAGAGCTGAGGGAAAGCTGTATTCCTCTCAACCCTGCCCGTGAGGGTCAGTCCAAGTGCCTTTTAATCCAGGCTGGCCTACAGCCAAACCTAACCTTCCATTCTGGGTGACTGGACCCGGGGATGGCCAATCTGCCTGCATCCAACTCCTGGGAAAACCCTCCATGGGTCTGCCTCCCCTCTATTATTGGTGGTCCCAGCTCTGATCTCAGGGAATGTCAGGAATCACCATTCATCATGAGCGGGAATGCCAGGTCAGGGATTCCTTCCACAGGCTGCAGGACACCCAATAGCAGAGTGAAAGATGGCCTAAGATGGCCTGGCAATCTTGGCACCCAGGAGCTCCTCTGACTCGCCCTGCCAGGGCACTCAGCAGCCAGAAACCAGGGTTGGTCTTCCCAGTGGGGAGCAGAGTCCCACAGTTGTGCCTGGGGCAGGCCCAGAGTCCCTGTCCTGGGCTCTATCTAGACAACGCTTCCTCCTCATCACGATTAGCCCCTTCTTTCCCTTTTGATCAGTCCACATTTGCTTCCCCTCTGTTTTTCCACCGTCTTTGTAGGGGAGCCAAGCTGGTGAACTCATTCACTCCCATGGCTTCAACTATCATCTCTATGCGGATGACACCCAAATCCACATCTCCTCCCCTGTTTTCTCCCCCTCTCTCCAGGCTCATATCTCCTCCTGCCTTCATCTCCACCTGGATGTCTGCCCACCACCTAAAACTCAACATGTCCAAGACTGAGCTCCCTATCTTCCCTCCCAAACCCTGTCCTCTCCCTGACATCCCTGTCACTGTGGACGGCACAAACATCCTTCCTGTCTCACAGGCCCGCAACCTTGGTGTCATCCTTGACTCAGCTCTCTCATTCACCCCACACATCCAATCCGTCACCAATGCCTGCCAGTCTCACCTTCACAATATCGCCAAGATCCTCTCCATCCAAACTGCTACCTTGCTGGTACAAGCTCTCATAATATCCCGACTGAATTATTGCATCAGCCTCTTCTCTGATCTCCCATCTTCCTGTCTCTCCCTGCTCCAGTCTATACTTCACTCCGCTGCCCGGAACATCTTTCTACAGAAACGCTCTGGGCATGTCACTCCCCTCCTCAAAAACCTCCAGTGGTTGCCTATCAACCTTTGCATGAAACAAAAACTCATCAAAAGCCAAGAGGCTTCAAAGCTCTCCATCACCTTTTCCCTTCCTACCTCACCTCCCTTCTCTCCTTCTACAGCCCAGCCCATACACTCTACTCCTCTGCCACTCACCTCCTCACAGCGTCTCGTTCTCGCCTCTCCCGCCATCGACCCCTGGCCCACATCCTACCACTGACCTGGAATGCCCTCCCTCCTCATATCCTCCAAACTAACTCTCTTCCCCTCTTCAAAGCCCTACTGAGAGCTCACCTCTTCCAGAAGACCTTCCCAGACTCAGCCCTCCTTTTCCCTCTGCCCCTCCTCCTCTCCCCACCGTCCCTACTCCCTCCCTCTGCTCTACACCCTTCCCCTCCCCACAGCACTTGTGTATATCTGTATATATTATTTATTACTTTATTTATTTTATTAATGATGTGCATATATCTATGATTATATTTATCTTGATGGTACTGATGCCTGACAACTTGTTTCATTTTGTTGTCTATCTCCCCCTTTTAGACTGTGAGCCTGTTGTTGGGCAGGGATTGTCTCTATCTGTTGCCTAATGGTATGTTCCAAGCGCTTAGTACAGTGCTCTGCACACAGTAAGAGCTCAATAAATACGATTGAATGAATGAATGGGGACCCTGTGCCTAATAATAATAATTATGGCATTTATTAAGTGCTTACTGTGTGTCAAGCACTGTTCTAAGTGCTGGGGCAGACACAAGCTAATCAGGTTGGACACAGTCCATGTCCCACAAAGGGCTCACAGCATTAATCCCCATTTTACAGATGAGGTAACAGTGGTATGGAGAAGTTAAGTAACTTGCCCAAGGTCATACAGCTGACAAGTGTTGAACTGGGATTAGAGCCCAGATCCATCTGACTCCCAGGCCCATGCTCTATCCATTAGACCACGCTGCTTCTCATCCTGCCTACCATTCTTGGGGAGGGATCCTGCTTAGCATGGGGTCTCAGTGCCTGATTCTACTCCTGTCTTTCCTCCTTCCAGGTGGGAAGGAAGCTAAACTGGGGATTTAGTGCCTGGTTTTGGTGCAGCTGACTCATGCTGATTCATATTGGCCCCTTGGGCAGTAAATAGCTTCCCTGGAATTCTGCACTTTAAACTCATTTTGGGCAGGTAATGTGTCTCTTTATTGTTATATTGTACTCCCCCAAGCACTTAATACAATGTTATGCACACAGTAAATGCTTAATGAATACAACTGACTGACTGGCTTTTTAATGCCTTCTTAATGCCTTACAAGATGCCCATATTATGATGTTCTGGAATGAAGCCAGTCTCTTAGCACTGAGGCTATGCCATCCTCAACATAGATACGTTGTGCGGGACACATAAGGATGAATAATACAGCAGAATACTTAAACAACCACTGGATATTCATTCATTCATTCATTCGCATTTACAGCAAGCTGAACTTGAAAACTGAAAGCAAGGAGGAAGGAGAAAATGTTTTAAAGACACAGTTAAAATAAAGCCTCAGCCAATGTTGCATTCCAACTGAAAGCTGGAAGTCAATTGCTAAGTTTAGACCAGCGTGGCATATATCAGTAAAAGGAGCTGTTCTTTTGAGGAAAAATATTGTAGGGATTGAGACAAGGAGGCATAAAGTCGAAACAACATCAAATGATGCAATCATCAAAGATGACAACACAACAAGGAAAAGCCTTTCTTTGTGCCCAATATGACCAAGGAGGATTGTGCGTTCTGCATTGGCTATTTCAGTCACATAGATACACAAACACACAAGTGAATTTCACCATAATCATCTGAGCATGAAACATATTTGCTGCTCAGTGATAAAACTATTTTTCAAATGAGATCATTTATAATAAAATATCCTGGGATAACGCCACTTTATGAGCAAGGTGGCTCCAACAGTCAATAGCAGGAATACAGATCTCAAAATTAAAATGAATGCACAGCCTTGGCCACATGCAGTATGCGAACTATTCAAAGGAGGTGAAGAAATGGTGGGGCTTGGCCAAACTGGTGGTCGGTTCCCTCCTGGATGTCCTGGCGGAGGAGGAGAGCGTGGTTGGGTAGGATTGTGCTCCCAGGCTGGGGCCCAGTTGGATTGACCTGCAAATACACATCCAGACACTATACTTATTTAATGCATAGGCTGCTCCTTATAATGAGAAGCAGTGCATTCTAGAGGAAAGAGCATGGGCCTCGGAGTCAGAGGACCTGGGTTCTAATCATGGTTCGCCCAAATCGCTTGCTGTGTGAGCTCAGGTAAGTCATTTAACTTATCTGTGCTTCAGTTACCACATCTGTAAAATGGGGATTAAATCCTTCTCCCTCCAATTTAAACAGTGAGCCCTATATGGAACAGATAAACTTGATAAACTTGTTTCTATCCCAGTGCTTAGAACGGTGTTTGACACATAGTGAGTACTTAACAAATACCGTAAAAAAATGGCACCAGGCAGCTGCAATTCTCCTTCTCCTCTTCCCCTAAACTTAGGAAGGGCATAGGCCAAAGGGCTTAAACTGGGGCCCATTTTGATAAGATTTTCATAAGGTCTAGTGAGGTATGGAAAGCAGCCAGGCCAGGAAGGGAACATTTATACTCCACCATCATCATCATCATCATCATTATCTAAGCTACTTTCAGAGAACAGTACTAGGCGCTTGGAAACATATGATAAAAATAGAAGATCTGGTCCCTGCCCTGGCCATATTTATGATCTAAAAGAGGAGAAATGAAAGCAAAGATAGTATACTAATAAAAAATTTGGAATGAGAGAAATTGTAGCTAGACGATTCTTCTGAAAATACAGATAGCTTAAAAGAATGAAGGCCCTTAGGGATTATATAATTTTTTTTTGGTCCAACATTTTTTTCTTCCAAACTGCTTTCATATCAGTCATCTCATTTTATCCTTATATCAGCCCTGTGAGACAAGGAGAACAAGGTATTATTTTCCCCATTTTATAAATGAGGAAATTGAGGCCCAGAGAGGTTAAGTGACTTGTTTGAGATCAAAGCAGACGGGACAGAACTAGAATTTAGAACCCTCCAATCAATCAGTCAAATAATACTGAGTGCTTACTGTATGCAGATCACTATACTAAACACTTGGGAGAATACAATATAACGGAGTTGGTAGACATATTCCCTGCCCACAGAGTCTGGAGAGTTCCAGGTCCATGCTCTTCACAATAGGCTGCACTAATTGTTAGTTCATTCTGGAAATGATAGAAGGTTGCCATATTTACCTGTGACTTTATCACGCTGTGAATTTGCTGAAAAGAAAAGCAAAAGCATTTTTAACCAATCTTTTCTATTGAGTGCTGACTGTGTACTAAGAGCTTGAGAGAGTACACTACAGCAAGAGTTAGCACATGTTACTGGCCCACAAGGAGCTTATTTTCAATAATTTCTTCAGCTTAGAGACAAATGATTTTATTTTTCAGCCTAGAAACACTTGGTTCTTTTGCAGAAAGTGGGTCCTAAAATTTTCACTTGGTTGCTATTTTACTGAGTTAGTGTTTAGAAAATTATGGCAGTCAAAGTGGACAAAAAGGGAAAAAGAATCAGTCATTTCCCCAGATTCCCTCAGTTAGTCTGAGTAAAATCTTTCCCCTCATTCATCCTGAAAATGGATATGCAAAAAGATGAGTCCAAGTCATCACATTAGAGTAAAAGGAGGAGCACAGGAGGGGATTTCAAAGCAAAAGATCAAATATTTAAAATATTCTGCAGAAACTTTAAAAAGCAGAACAAAAACTGGGACAGAGAAATAAGAATCAATAACTTAGGGAAGAAGAATTGGGAGAAAACACACACGACCATTCTCTTTCAGTGGATGCAATGAGTCTGTCTACTGGGACAAGTCTCAGACAGTGCTAACTTCCAGACAAAACTCATATGTCCGGTTGTTTTGAAATGTTGCTTTATTTTGCAATCCTGTAGGACTATTTCTAAACATGCTACTTCCCAAGGTAAAAAATGTAAGCACTCAATAAATACGATTGAATGAATGAATTACGAGAACTTATTCCAAGGGCTGCCAAAACAGTTGGACATCTCCTCACAGCCGGGCTTGTACTCAATTCCAGGAGAGGCCCCCACCATACAGCAAGGTAGGGCATTCTCTCTTGCCTGGAAGCAATCAATAAATCAATGGTATTTACTGAGTGACCGTGGGGTGCAGAGCACTGTGCTGAGCACTTGGGAAAGTGCAGTAAGATAGAATTGGTAGAGACGTTCCCAGCCCTCAAGGAGACGAACAATGCACTCTTTATGCCACAGTACCCTAGGAAGATTCGTGTTCACTTACTGCATAGTTTATCCTGACAGTTTTCATTATTGTCACAGGAACTGCAAGGCTTTCCTGTCTTGTATGGCCATGTGGGGTAATTCCCTCTACAAAGCAGAAAAAAACATTGGTTACTGGAATTAATATTAATATCTTGGCCAGATAGGAAGACTTTTGAGGAAAACTCTTCAACCTGAGGGGAGATTGTACGACAACCTCAAAACATAGGACTTCCGTTCTCAAACACTTCCTCATCTGACTCCAGGCCTGAACTGAAGGAAGAGCATCCTTAACACCAGATTTTAATAAAAAAAAGGGACTGAATAACTAGGGACAGCCTTGACCAAGTTTAAAATGTCAGCACGTGTAACACTTTAGCCATCTGATGATATTTGCTATTATTTGGGCCAACCATTGAGATAGGAATAAGACAATTGGGTCGGATACAGTTCCCATCCCAGAAGTGGTGTGGCCTAGTGGAAAGAACACAGGCCTGCCTGGGACTCAGAGGACCTGGGTTCTAATTCCAGGTCCACCATTTGTGACAACAATCAATTGTATTTATTGTCTACTGCATGCAAAGCACTGTTCTAAGTGCTTGGGAGAGTACAATATAACAATTCAGTAAACACATTCTCTGCCCTCAGTGAGCTTACAGTCTAGAGGGAGACAGGCACTAATATAAATAAATAAATAACGGATATGTACATAAGTACTGTGTGGCTGAAGGTGATGAATAAAAGGAGCACATCAGGGCAATGTAAAAAGGAGTGAGAGAAAAGGAAATGAGGGTTGAGTCAGGGAAGGTCTCTTGGAGGAGATGTGCCGTCAATAAGGCTTTGGCAATGGGGAGGGTAATTGGCGGGAATGAAGAGGGAGGGTGTTCTAGGCCAGAGGCAGGATGTGGGTGAGGGGTTGCTGTCAAGGTAGGTGAGATGTAGGTACAGTGAGTAGATGACAAGCAAAATGTGCAGGCTGGGTTGTACTAGGAGAGTAGCGAGGTGAGATAGGAGGGGACGAGATGATTGAGTGCTTTAAAGCTGATGATAAGGAGTTTCTGTTGGTTGCAGAGGTGGATGGGCAACCACTGGAGGTCTCGAGGCGTGGTGAAACACGGATGCAATTTTTTTGTAGAAAAATAATCTGGGCAATAGAGTGAAGTATGGGTGGAGTGAGGACAGACCAGAAGTGTGGAGGTCAGCGAGGAGGCTGATACAGTAGTCAAGGTGGGATAGGATAAGTGCTTCTATGATGTGTAACCTTTGACAAGTCACTTAACTTCTCTGTGCCTCAGTTTCCTCAACTGTAAAATGGGGTTTCAATATCTGGTCTCCCTCCTACTTTGACGGTTAGCCCCATGTGGGACAGGGGCTATGTCCAACCTGATTGCCTTGTAATGACCCCAGCACTCAGAACAGTGCTTGATAGGAAATAAGTCTGGAAATTCTCTTGCATTATACTCGCCCAAGCACTTAGAACAGTGCTTTGCATGTAGTAAGTGCTCAATAAATACTATTGATTTATTGATTGACCCACAGTAAGTGCTTAACAAATATTGTAATTATTATGAGGCTCAGAGTCTAAGTAGGAGGGAGAACAGGTCTTTTATCCTCAATCTACAGATGAGAAAGCTGAGGCAGAGGAGTTAAGTGGTGTGCCTAAGGTCACACTGCAGGCAACTGTTGGGGCCAGGATTAGAACCCAGATCCTCTAATTTCTCAGACTCCTTCCATTAGGTCTCTCTGTTACTCATATAATGGCTGGGACAACGATGAATAAAAAGTCCTAAATTGTCACCATCAGCTGCCCTGTGTTCTTCAGCTAACTCTTCTCCTGTAGGAATTTAGGAAAATCCATCCAAATTACCGCTAACATTTTCCTTCATTCATCTCTACCACTTATGTACTTCCTTATGCCTATCATTAGCACTTTGCATATATGTTTATAATAATAATTATGGCATCTGTAAAGCACTTACTATGTGCCAGGTACATTCAATTATTCATTTCGATTACTCTTTTTGTCTATAATTATATGTCTGACTCCCCCAATAGGGCATAACCTTCTTGTGGGCAAAGAATGTGTCATCTCTTTGCTTTGTATTTCCTGAGTATTTAGTATAATGTGTTGCACCCAGAAGGCACTCAAAAAAGATCACTATTTCTGTTACCTTAGAATATGAGTTGGTAGAGGCAGGGATTACATATGTTTAACTTGCTTTATAAGAGACTAGCTCATTCCTTGTGCATATGAGTGAAAAATAGCTGCCTCTCGATGGTGACAATCATCAACACAGATTATTAGGAAAAGAAAGAATAATAATGTAGAATTGTTGGGTGCTGGGCAAAGGGCTCCCATTAGATTGTAAACTCCTTGAAGACAAGGAATACGTTTTCTGTTTTACTGTAGATTCCCAAATGCCTAGTAAAATGCTCTGCAAACAGAATGGAATGAACTAAGAATCTTGGAGGGATCTATACTCTGAATACTAATTATCTTTCCAGAGGTACCCAGGATTTTTAGCTGACTTGATTATGTTGGTATTTTTCACTCCCACAGCTGACTAAAACCTCCTAATTTCATCTTCTTTTTTTTTTAGAACTAAAAGTGCTGCTTTCCTTTATTGCTGTCTTTTCAGGCAATTCTGTGGGACTTTCTAAAGAGGTTGAACTAAAAATATTCTAATCTCAGATGGCTGAAAAACTCTCCATTTGGTGAAACACCGATAAAGACAGAATTTGGGCATAGTTATATATTCCTTTTGTTAAAGTTCATACCTGAGGATTTTTAAATGTATATCCATTAACTAGAAAATGATTGTTGTATTTCTGACAGTTTCCATTAATCATGTCATTATTTTGGTAGCTATTTTCCCTTTCCCATTTTCTTCTCTCTTCCCCAAAGGTTCTTATTCCTCAATGACCCTCTAGTTTCCTAAAATCTCACTTGGGAAAATTGCTGAGGAGAAACATATGTTCAACAGCCCCAGGGATGAGTTTAAAGATCTGTTAATTTCATCCAGAACACCTACGCTAATCCGTAGTTGCAAATGAAATGAGCTCCATTGGTAAGTCCTTTAAAGCCGGCAACTTGAGGGCAAAGATGAACCGCACAGCCGACTTTGTAACTGGTCGCCCAGACAACCTGAGAAGAAATAGGAGTTTTAATCAACAATCTAGTTATCACAAAATGAAATCGAGCATAGTTGCTCTACCTAGCCAAAGAAGAGGCCACTGATGGGGAAGTTCACCTTTAGAAGCAAGTGTGACTGAAAAAGCTAGTGCAGATTCACAGTTCTGGATCCATTAACACCCAAAGGCTTTTTTGTGCTGTCATGGTTGATGTTTGCAGCTTTTCATGCTTTCTTCTTTGTCTCTGGAACCTTATGGGGAATGTCACATTCCTGAAAACAACCCTATTCAGAATCGAGACAATTGGCTCGATTCCGATTGAGAAGTATTCAGGTTGATCTCAACAGACAACATAGAGAGCATGCTGAATAAACTTAGTATTATATCATTAATATTAATGTACTGATAATATTAGTGCTGTTCTCAGCACTGGGATAAATACACTGGGGTAAATTCAGGTCAGACACAGTCCTTGTCCCACATGGGGCTCACAGTCTAAGTAGAAGGGAGAACAGGTATTGAACTGTTTAACTGCATCTGGGATCCATTGAAATGTATATCGATATTCAGTTCTCATAGAACAGTACTGCACTGAAGTGTTCAAGGAGTGGCAAATGCAGAATAAATTTCTGTATTTTCTCTCTCTCGTTCCTCAACCTTCTTTTGGTATCTAAGAAAATCCTCTAGACTATACGCTAGTTATGGGCAGGGGACATCTCTGCTAATGCTGTTGCACTGTACTCTCCCAAGTGCTTAGTTCAGTGCTCAGCGCATAAAAGTTCAATAAATACCATTGATCGATTAATTATGTCATGACTCAAATATGAAAATCTGTTCTGTTCTAGATTAAGTTCTTCTTCTTTAAAGCAAAGAATATCAAAGCTAGTACCCATACTGGAAATTAAATTCCTTTTGCTTTCTGAAAGGTTGAAATAGAAAGGATATTTGGTAATAAATAAGAAAATTATACTTATTAAATTACTAAAAGAATAACACTTTGGGTGTGTCCACATTCAAGCCTCCGATTTCATCTGTATTTCTGCTTTCTCCAACTTTGAACTGCACATGGTTGCCTCAAAAAAATTCTGTTCTAGTAGGGAAATTTCAAGGGTGCCTGATTATACCTGATTATCACTGATTATACCATTGAATTTGGGAGAGTTCAGTGGTCCCTGCCCTCAAAGAGGCATATAATCTAATGGAAGGGAAAGGAAAGCACAAAAGACTATACAAATAGTGGGAGTGGAGGAAAGAAACAGAGATACAGCCAACGCTAGCCAGAATACCGAAAGAGAGGTACTAAGCAGGGAATATTATGATTATGATGATGATGGTATTTGTTAAGCGCTTACTATGTGCTGAGCACTCTTCTAAGTGCTGGGGTAAATACAAGGTAATCAGGTTGTCCCACGTGGGGCTCACAGTCTTAATCCCCATTTTACAGATGAGGGAACTGAGGCCCAGAGAAGTTAAGTGATTTGCCCAAGGTCACACAGCAGACAAGTAGTGGAGCCAGGATTAGAACCCATGTCCTCTGACTCCCAAACCTGTACTCTTGAAGAAAGGCTATAGCTGTGGCTTTGTCTATGGCTCCGGTGCTGCTATTGATCCAATGGAAAAGGCCCAGCTCTGGGAATCAGGAAGTGAATTCATTCAATAATTTTTATTGAGTGCTTACTGCGTGCAGAGCACTGTACTAAGCACTTGGGAGAGTACAATACTACAGAGTTGGTAGTCACATTCCCTGCCCACAGCAAGCTTACAGTCTTAGAGACTGTCTTCTGGTCCCAAAACAGAAGATCCGAGACCTCAAGAGCAACAGGAACAACTGTAGCCTCACCTATATGGTAAGTAAGGGTGGTATTCATATTTTTTTAATGGTATTTATCAAGTGCTTATTATGTGACAGTCACTGTACTTAGTGCTAGGGTAGATACAACTTAATCATGTCCCACAAGGGGCTCAGAATCTTAATCTCTTCCCCCGCCCCGCTTTAAAGATGAGGTAACTGAGGCATAGTGAAATAAAGTGATTTCTCCAAGGTCACCCAGCAAACAAGTGGCAGAGCCAGGATTAGAACTCAGGTCCTTCTGCCATCCAGGACCATGTTTTATCCACTAGGCCATGCTGGTTCTCAGACTGGCTTAGAAAGGTTTGCTAAAATCAAGAGAGCAATAGTAATAACAACCAAAATAATGATATTTGTTAAGAGTTTACTATGTGCCAGGCACTGTACTAAGTGCTGGGGTGGATACAATCCAATTGGGTTGGACACAGTCCCTGTCCCATGTGGGGCTCACAGTCTCAATCCCCATTCTACAGATGAGGTAACTGAGGCACAGAGAAGTGAAGTGACTTGCCAAAGGCCACACAACATACAAGTGGCCAAGCCGGGATTAGAACCTGTGACCCTCTGACTCCCAGGCCCATGCTCTACTCACTACACTATGCTGCTTCTCTCAATAAAATAGTAGTGTTTATTGAGCACTCACTTCCTGCAGTGCACCCTCCTAGAAGCTTGGGAAGTACAGAATTAAGAACCAACTTGTTTCATGTGCAGAAAGAGCTCACACTCCAACAAGGGAAGCAAAAAGTACGAAGAGTAAAGTTGGCATTAGAGAAGCAGAGTGTGGAGTTTGATTTGCAGTAGGAGATCAGCAATGTTCAGATGTAGTCGCTGATGGAATCTCCTGATGGGAACAATAGACGAGTGTCGGAACTGAAATTTCAGCTCTGAGAACCTGCACAGAGGATTGATTACGGGGCTGTGGTTTGCTCACACTCTCGTTGGTGTGGTCCCACCGGGGTACCGAGTGCAACGAGCAAGTAGCTTGGCCTACTAGAAAGAGCACGGGCCTGGGAGTCAGAAGACCTGGGTTCTAATTCTGGCTCCATCACTTGTCTGTTGTGTGACCTTGGGCAAGGCCCTTAACCTCATTTGTAAAATGGGGATTAAGACCGCAAACCCCATGTGGGGCAGGGACTGAGTCCAACCTGATTGACTTGTATCTACCCCAGCGCTTAGAACATAGTAAGCGCTTAACAAGTACCATAATTATTAATTGTTATTATACTACCATTATACTGAGTTTTTTCTCACAGGTTACCAGTGCCCAAATCTTGGTGACCAGACCAAGGTTTGCCTGCCATTATCACCATTCCTTAGAAATGCAGGACAATCTGACTGCTCATTTGTAAAGCAACAAGCTGCACATGCAAACTGTGGTGATGCTTTCTAAATTTACTTGTTTACATTTTGGACCGACTAATCCAAAAACTTCACAAAAAGCACAAAATGGTTTGCAACTGCTAAAGATCCCCTCAGAGAATAATAAAAGTGCTACCTGAGTGTAATGGCCACACACTTTAGTGCAGGAGCGAGTCTCGTAGGTGTAATACTGGACCTCATCGTACCACTTTTGGATGGCCGAGCTTGCGGAGAAGAGGCTGAGAGATCCCGTCCAGATGTTTTCTCCTACTGACGAGAAGCTGGGATGCACCATCTTGGGCTGTTTCAGGTAAATGTTATGTTTAAATTGGCAGGTTTTAGCCCAGGCCCTCGCAGTCTTAGCCAAGTCTGGGTCCCAGGTCTGCAAAGTTCAAAGAGAGTCAATGGCTGTTGGCATTTGTATTAGACACCAAACATGTTTGTTCTTGATGATGACCAAGATTATGATAGGAAAATAAAACATAAATGACTGCATCTAGAAAAAGCCAGGAAAACACAACATTACCAATTCGGGGTATTACTCTACTCACTTCTCTCCCTCTCCCTCAGTTCTCATAAGGCCCGGATGGGGTCTACTCTGCCCATCAGGTCAGGATTCTGCTGCTCAAAAGACTTCTAAAGACTCAAAAGTCACACCACTATCTAGTTCATCCTTGCTCTTCCTCAGTAGTTGCTCAATAAATAGCATTTCTGATATTGAAGTAGTGTAGGTATTTTAGTACCATTGCTTGATTGATGTTACATGTTAATTCTATTTAAAATCCAAAATAATTGCCTAGACAATTTATTTTTCTAATCACAGACTCACCAAGAACTTGGTTACTTCAATTCTATTGGAATTGAATGAATCAATTCTGAACCAGCTCCCGTTTTCTTTCTTTCTTTTTTATAGTTCAAGATGTGACTAACAGTAAAATAGCTGTTTAAGTTCTAACTATTCCTGATTACCAATGACCTTCTTCTTGCCAAATCCAATCGCTCCTACTCTATCCTAATCCTCCTCGACCTCTCAGCTGTCTTTGACATTGTCGACCATCCCCTTCTCCTCAACACTTTATCCAACCTTGGCTTCACAGACTCCGCCCTCTTCTGGTTCTCCTCCTATGTCTCTGGCCGTTCATTCTCGGTCTTCTTCACGGGCTCCTCCTCCCCCTCCCATCCCCTAACTGTAGGGGTTCCTCAAGGGTGATTTCTCGGTCCCCTTCTGTTCTTCATCTAGACTCACTCCCTTGGTGAACTCATTTGTTCCCACGGCTTCAACTATCATCTCTACACAGATGACACCCAGATCTACATCGCCTTCCCCTGTTCTCTCCCCCTCTCTCCAGGCTCGTATCTCCTGCCTTCAGGACATCTCCACCTGGATGTCCGCCTGCCACTAAACCTCAACATGCCAAAGACTGAGCTCCTTATCTGTCCTCCCAAACCCTGTCCTCTCCCTGACTTTCCCGTCACTGTGGACGGCACGACCAACCTTCCCATCTCACAAGCCCGCAACCTCGGTGTCATCCTTGACTCTGCTCTCTCATTCACCCCACACAATCTGTCACCGAAACCCGCTGGTCTCACCTTCACAATATTGCCAAAATCCATCCTTTCCTCTCCATCCAAACTGCTATCTTGCTGGTACAGTCTCTCATCATATCCCGACTGGATTATTGCAACAGCCTCCTCTCTGATCTCCCATCCTCCTGTCTTTCCCTGCTCCAGTTTATACTTCACTCCACTGCCCGGAACATCTTTCTACAGAAACACTCTGGGCATGTCACTCCCCTCCTCAAAAACCTCCAGTGGTTGCCTATCAACCTTTGCATGAAACAAAAACTCCTCACTCTTGGCTTCAAAGGTCTCCATCACCTTTTCCCTTCCTACCTCACCTCCCTTCTCTCCTTCTATAGCCCAGCCCATACACTCTGCTCCTCTGCCACTCACCTCCTCACAGTGTCTCATTCTCGCCTCTCCCCCCATCGACCCCTGGCCCACATCCTACCACTGACCTGGAATGCCCTCCCTCCTCATATCCTCCAAACTAACTCTCTTCCCCTCTTCAAAGCTCTACTGAGAGCACACCTCTTCCAGAAGGCCTTCCCAGACTCAGCCCTCCTTTTCCCTCTGCCCCTCCTCCCCTCCCCACCATCCCTACTCCCTCCCTTTGCTCTACCCACTTCCCCTCCCCACAGCACTTGTGTATATTTGTATATATTATGTATTACTCTATTTTATTAATGATGTGTATATATCTATGATTCTATTTATTTTGATGCTTTTGATGCCTTTCTACTGGTTTTGTTTTGCTGTCTGTCTCCCCCTTTTAGACTGTGAGCCTGTTGTTGGGCAGGGATTGTCTCTATCTGTTGCCAAATTGTACAATCCAAGCATTTAGTACAGTGCTTTGAACACAATAAGCGCTCAGTAAATATGACTGAATGAATGAATGATTAGCCAAGAAACTCTCTGATGTAATGGATTATAGAATAAGTATCGCTCGATAAATATCTCTCCACTTCTCCAAATCTACCACTGGTTTCCTGCCTTCTTCACATCAGGTAAAAATTCCCACTTAGTTTCAAGGCTCTCCAGGTACTCTCCTGATATCACAACATTAAATCAATCAATCGATCAATCAGTGGTATTTATTGAGCAGTTACTGTGTGCCGAGCACTGGACTATAACCACTCTCTTCTCCACCTTCTCCTTGGATTATGCTCAGCGTTTGTTAAGTTGGAAGACTTTCTTAAAGGAGTAGAAGAATATTTTGACCTAGTGGGAAAAGCTCAGGCCTGGAAGTCAGAGGTCCTGGGTTCTAATTCTAGATCCTCCACTTGCTTGCTGTATGACCTGGGATAAGTTACTTATCTTCTCTGTGCCTCAGTTCCCTCCTCTGTAAAATGGGGACTAAACACCTGTTCTCCCTCCTGTGTAACCTGTTAGCTCCATGTGGACCAGGGCCTGTATCTGAACTGATGATCTCGGTACATCCTAAGCACTTAACAAATGGCACGTTTTTATGTTCTAAAGCTTATGTCCAAATTCCTTGTAACATTCTCCACCATGGCTGCATAAAAAAAACAAAACCTGAACTGGTACCAGGCCTAGTACTCAGTCTTGGGCATTTAGTCTTTTGATGATGGAAAATGGATCATCGGGATACTCTAGCCGATGTGACCAGCCGATGGTTGGAATCAGCCTCAGAAAATCTCAACGACCTTCACAGGACAACCAAGTTTATTAAGTAATTTCATTCATTCATTCAATAGTATTTATTGAGCACTTACTATGTGCAGAGCACTGTACTAAGCGCTTGGAATGTACAAGTCGGCAACAGATAGAGACAGTCCCTGCTCTTTGACGGGCCTACAGTCTAATCGGGGGAGACAGGCAGACAAGAACAATGGCAATAAATAGAGTCAAGGGGAAGAACATCTCATAAAAACAATGAGAAATAAATAGAATCAGGGTAATGTACATCTCATTAAACAAAATAAACAAAATAAATAGGGTGATGAAGATATATACAGTACAATTTCCAGAGTCCAGATCTATTGATACAGTCAAATGCTTTAGGGAAGGTTGATTAAAACTGAATAGAGGTCTTGCTGGTGCTCCTTGCACTTTCCTTTTATCAGACCGACTACAGGGAGGATTTTAATGTCACGGGGCTGCCCTCCCTCTGGCCTGAAGCCGGCCTAGTGTGCTCATCCTTTTGCACAGTAGTACCTGGTCTGGGGGACTCTGGTTAGGACCTTTCAACAGTGGAGCATTGTGAGATGTCTCAGGAGTTGCCTTACTCTTATCTTTCATTTCTCTTCTTGCAGGAGGTGCTGTTTTGCAAAGATATGACATCTCTTTTTTATGGCATTTGTTAAGTACTTACTATGGGCTAGGCCCTCTACTAAGCGCTGGGGTAGTTACAAGCTACTTAGGTTGGACACAGTCCATGTCCCACAAGGGGCTTAAGGTCTTAATAATCCCCATTTTGCAAATGAGGTAACTGAGGCACAGACAGGTTGAGCAACTTGCCCAAGGTCACACAAGTGGCAGAGTCGGGATTGGAACCCAGGTCCTTCTGACTCCCAGGCCCGTGGTCTATCCACTAGACTACGCTGCTTCTCTTACTTGATTTGCATCTCACAGCTAAGGTTTCTACAAGCCTCTCATTGGAATCATGATGTGCTGCAACATGTTGCTGATTCAATAATCTCTTTAATCTCTGAGTCATCTGAATTAAATCAACGTTGGATATTTTGTCTGGCCAAACCCAAGGTCTTCATGGCTGCCTATAGAACTCTCATGAATAAATACTGGTTTGTTAAATCTACCAGAAACTGTGGTGGATGTTTCTTATTCCAGAAGATCTGCTGTAATTTTGGTTAGTCATATGGAAGTTGCATTGGTGATCATGAAGAGGTGATTGGAACATTCGCTGAGCAAATTTAGACCATGGCTATTTACTTTGCCAATCCTCAATCAATCAACCAATGGTATTATTGAGCACTTACTATGTGCAGAGTACTGTACTAAGCGCTAGGGAGAGTATAATACAATAAGAATTGATAGAAGTGTTAAGTGCCCACAGTGACCTTACAATCTAGAGAGGGAGACAGACATTAATATAAATGATTTATGGATATGTTTATAGATTTTAGGGGGCTACGGAGGGTGAATAACAAATACTCAAATGATGATGTAGGTGAGAGGGGAAACTGGGGAAAAGAGATCTTACTTGGGTAAGGGTGGGTAAGGCCTCTTGGAGGAGATGTGACCTTAATAAGGTTATGAAGGTGGGGAGAGTAGTGGTCTGGTGTACATGGAGAGGGAGGAAGTTCCAGCCCAGAGGGAGAAGATGGAAAAGGGGTGATGTTAGATAATGTTTTTAGAAGAAGTTGGAGACCCCTCTCTAGCCCCCCGTCTGAATCTCCTGGCCAATGACCAGGCCGGAGAGGCAGACTCCAGCATTGACCATGGCTGCTAAATTTTCCATCCTATAAGGTCCAGTTCTTTTCTTCACTACTAAGGTGTCTCAGCACCAATGTGTATGAATTTGTATATTAAATGATTAAGTTTACTCTTTCATCCTGATATACTTTTACTTCCACCTGTTATATCCCAGGTCTTCGTGCTCCCAATATTATTTCTAAATAATGTTACTCTGCCTCCCCTTTTATAATGCAAACTCCTTGAGGTCAGAGAATACCCTGCTTTTGTTCTACTCTTCCAAATGTTTAGTACAGTGCTTTACATACAATAAGCATCAAGAACCTCCACTGGTTGCCCATCCACCTCCAAAGCAAACAGACTCTCCTTACCATCAGTTTTGAAGCATCGATCACCTTGCCCCCTCCTACCCCACCTCGTCACTCTCCTACTCTCCTACAACCGAGCCTACACACGTTGCTCCTCTAATGCCAACCTACACTCTATATCTTGTCTCATCTATCCCACTCCTGAACTCTCGCCCACGTCCTGCCTCTGGCCTGGAATACCTTCCCTCTTCATATCCAACAGACAATCACTCTTCCCCTCTTCTAAACCTTATCAAAAGCACATCTCCAATAAGAGGCCTTCCCTGACTAAGTCCTCTTTCCCTTTTCTTCCACTCACTTCTGTGTCAACTACATTTGCTCCCTGTATTCATCCCTCCTCCCAGTCCCACAGCACTTTGTACATATCTGTAAATTATTTGTTTATATTTATGTCTGTCTCCCCCTCTAAACTGTAAACTCATTCTGGGCAGGGAATGAGTCTTTTATATTGTTATAGTGTACTCTCCCAAGAGCTTAATACAGTGCTCTGCACTCAGTAAGTGCTCAATAAATACAGTTGATCAATTGAATAAACATCTTTGATTGATTGATTAGTTGATTACAATCAGTTTGTCAGATACTGGCCTCCCAGCAATGAGTACTTCTGCTATAAATTGAGATTGTATGGTTGAGGATAGGGACTTTCACATGAAGGGAAGGGAGAGTTGTTAAGGAATCCAGAAGAGGAGTAACAGCATGGGATAGGTGGAAAGGGTCCAGAGTCAGGAGCTCTCTGAGAGCAACCAACAGTTTTGGAAGCTGAGGAGATAGAGGAGGAGTTGCAGGGTAGGAGGTTAAGGTCACAGTGGCCTAGTGGAAAGAACACAAGCCCGGGAATCAGAGGACCTGGGGCCTAATCCCCTCTCTGCTACATATATGCTGGGCTCTGTGTGATCTTGGATAAGCCACTTCACTTCTCTGTGCCTCAGTTAGCTCATCTGTAAAATGGGGATTAAGACTGTGAGCCCCATGTGGAACAGAGACTGTGTCCATACTGAATAAACCCCATATAGGACAGGGATTATGTCCATCCTGAATACCTTGTATCTACCCCAGGGCTTAGTACAGTGCCTGGCACATGGTTAACACTTAACAAATACCATGAAAGAGAGAGAAAGAGGTAATTCAGTGTTTGTGAAGTTAGCAAATAATGCCATGTCTGTGGATAATGAAGCTCAGGATAGATCCAAGTTGGTTTGTGTGACTGATAAGGTCAATCAATCAATCAGTGGTATTTATTGAGTGCTTACTATATACAGAGAGACACTTGGGGCAGTATGACAGAGTCCATGGACATGTTTCCCATCCACAAGAAACTTACAGTCTAGAACATTAAAATAAATTACAGACAGGGGAAATGGCAGGGCAGAAGAATATGTACATAAGTGCTGTGGGGTTAGGGGTTAGGCGAATACCACGTGCTGACAGGATGCAGATTTAAGTGCCTAGGCAACATAGAGGGGAGGGTGAATAGGGTGAATAGGGGAATAGGGCTTAGCCAGGGATCAACAAAGATGAGAAGTGTGTGTGAAAGAAGATGGCTAAGGGACCAGCTGAAAAATAATTTGTAGGAAGGAAGGGGGATTCGAGGAAGGAAAGTCAGTGAGTACAGCTTCTCAATTCATCCACTCATTCAATCGTAATTATTGAGCACTTACTGTGTGCAAAGCACTGTACTAAGAGTTGGGAAAGTACAATACAACAACAAATAATAATGTTGGTATTTGTATTTGTTAAGCGCTTACTATATGCCGAGCACTGTTCTAAGCACTGGGGTAGACACAGGGGAATCAGGTTGTCTCACGTGGGGCTCACAGTCTTAATCCCCATTTTACAGATGAGGTAACTGAGGCACCAAGAAGTTAAGTGACTTGCCCAAAGTCACACAGCTGACAAGTGGACGAGCCGGAATTCGAACCCATGACCTCTGACTCCAAAGCCCGTGCTCTTTCCACTGAACCACGCTGCTTCTCTGACAAATATTGACATTCCCTGCCCATAGTGAGTTCACAGTCTAGAGTGGGGGAGACAGACATCAATACAAACAAATTAAATTACAGTTTTGTACATAAGTGCTTCGGGTCTGGGAACGGGGAAGAGCAAAGGGAGCAAGTCAGGGTGATGCAGAAGAGAGTGGGAGATGAGGAAAAGTGGGGCTTAGTCTGGGAAGGCCTCTTGGAGGAGATGGGCCTTCAGTAAGGCTTTGAAGCAGGGAAGAGTGGTTGTCAGATCAAAGGAGGGAGGGCGTTCCAGGCCACAGGCAGGACTTGGGCTAGGGGTCTACAGTGAGATAGGCGAGATCGAGGCAATGATTGGATCACTGACTGAGAAAGTTGCCCAGGCCTAAGTGATTCCAAACTGCCACAGCCTACTGACATTGGAAATGCGGTGAAGGCAGAGACAGAGGCTTCTTCTCCCTTGGCGCCCGTTGGGCAGGACAGGTCTGGCAGCTTCAGCATTGGTATACTAGGATATACTAGACCCCCTTCCTCCTATCTCAATTCCCTCTACCTTCAAGCCTGCAAGCTTGGGAACGGATGCCAGGGTCCTGGGAGCAGGCTAGCTTGAGTCAGCACTGGACAACGGTTCCTTCTTCCTGAACTCTTTAGACTGTGAGCCCGTTATTGGGCAGGGATTGTCTCTGTTGCCGAATTGTGCATTCCAAGTAGTTAGTACAGTGCTTTGCACATAGTAAGTGCTCAATAAATACTATTGAATGAATGAATGAATCATTATTTTATCACTGCTCTTCTCTCACTCCCTTCTGCATTGCCCTGTCTTGCTCCCTTTATTCATCCTCCTCTCACAGCACTTCTGTACATATCTGTAATTCATTTATTTATATTAAGATCTGTCTCCCCCTCTAGACTGTAAGCTTATTGTGGGCAGGAAATGTGTCTGTTGCTTGTCATATTGGACTCTCCCAAGTGCTTAGGACAATGTTCTGCACACACTAAGTGCTTAGTAAATATGATTGACTGACTGACCCCTATTCTCCTGGAATGGAGTGCCGGAGTGCTTATGGACTGAATAATAATAATGATAATAATAAAGATAATAATGGCATGAATTAAGAGCTGACTTTATGCCAAACCCCGTGCTAGGCACTGTGGTAGATCCAAGATGTTGAGGTCCCCTACAGAATTGATATTCCAAGAAGTGGGGCAAATAGATATTTTCTTTCCATTGTACAGACGAGGAAACCAAAGCCCAAGTGACTTAGCCAAGGTCGTCTGACTCCCAGACCTTTGCTCTTTCCTCTAGGCTACACTGCCTCCTGAAATGCTTCTGTATCCTTGATGGGCCCAGCCTTTCCGGGGGTGCTGCTGCTCGTGGCTTGGGAGTTTCAGGACTCTGTCACCACACTTCTGGGAAGGGATATGTCTGAAAGCTTTCACTGTTCAACATCCTGGGTCCTATTACAGAAGACATAGCCTTTAGCCGTGCCCTCTTCCCTAAACCTGGAGAATTCATTAAAATGGACCACCTCCCAACCCCACCCCCAGATACACCAGGTCCCCAGGCAACAGACCTAATGAAAATTAGTGTGAAACAAATGAAAGGATCTCTTTGAGAGCATTTTCCATGGCTGGAAAAAGTCAAGCTGACTTATTCTGGTTTAAGGTGTACTTTTCAAGTTGACATATTCCTCTCAATTTTTTTCAGATCCATTAGGAAAATATAAAAAATGCAAGATGCAAAATGATCACGGACAAAACACTGTTATCTTCCCCCTGGTATATCTAGGTACTGGTCAGTTTTCATGCTAAGGGAAATCTCCACTGAAAACTGACTCAGAACAGCAACATACATTTTTAGACTATGTAAGTAAAAATTATTAGGAATTCCTCTCTTACCATGTATTTCATATTGCTGGATGACGGATTCACCTCTGATCGCAGCTTGTTGTGCATTTGCACACAGTCCTTGATGAATTCCTCATTTTCTATATCAGGTAAAGGACTAGTTTTGTATCCCTTACCGGAAGTGAAGAAAACCAAAACAGTCATTAGCACAATTCTGGCTTCTGCTATCATCCAGTGCCTCAAATTCATGATCAAGACTTTGAGAAGCTGATGAAGAGGCTGTTTGGATTGCAAAGAGATTTCTCTCACATACTGTGGAAGTAAACTTTAAAGGATCAAACCTGACACAATCAAGAGGAAGTCGTGGTTTCTAGCTCATCCTCCCTACTCTGCATTATCCTGTCCCAGTGCCGCCCCACATTCCCCTCCCCCAACTCAGGCCCCGCCCCATCACTCCCATCCAACCACTTCCTACTCTTCAAGCCTCCCCACCCCCCAACACCCTCCCCACACCCTCCTCAGCCAAGTGCGGCCTGTGGAGCCCCCACTCCATCGTGTAAAATCTTCCCTTCATCCTTGACTGACTCTGACCCAGTCACTGCTGCCCTCCTCCGTCACTATTTGGCTGTCCCCAAATGACACAATCTCTCCTGCCACCCACTCCGGAGTTGGGGCACAGGAGGACCTATTTTGTCTCACTCCCCAAGACTCACTGGGAAAAAGGGAGGAGTCTGCTCCTTCATGCTCCCCAATGCCGCTTTTATACCATCCCACCTCCCCCCTCCCTCTCCCTCCCCCATATCATCTGCCTCTACCACCTACTCCAGTTACTAGTCACGGTCATCTACCAACCCCCAGATTCCTCCTTCAACTTTCTGAACCAGGTTGATCCCATTCTCACACTCCTTCTCTTAGAAGCAGCATGGCTCAGTGGAAAGAGCCCCAGCTTGGGAGTCAGAAGTGGTGGGTTCTAATCCTGCCGCCACCCCTTGTCCTCTGTGTGACTGGGCAAGTCACTTCACTTCTCTGGGCCTCAGTTCCCTCATCTGTAAAATGGGGATGAAGATTGTGAGCCCTACGTGGGACAACCTGATTACCTTCTATCTCCCCCAGTGCTTGGCAAATAGTAAGTGCTTAACAAACACCATTATTATTATTATTATATATTGATCCTTGGGGACTTCAATATCCATGTAGATGTACCTAACAATCCTGCCACTGTCCACCTCTTCTCATTCCTCAACTCCAGTGACTTCTTGCTCCACCCCACCTCATACACTCACCAACTTGAGAACACACTTGTGATTGTTCATTCTTTACTCTCACCACCTCTGAAATTCCTCTATCAGACCACGGCCTCCTAACCTGCTGTCTTTCCCATACAATCAGCCCCCACAAATCTGTCCTGGTCCCCCACAGAATATTCCAGTCTTTTGATTCCTATCAATATTCTAAAGCCATCATGCTCCATTTGGTCTTGTACAAGACGACTGACGGTCCTGTCTCCGTTTTATCCCCTTCCAATATTGTACTAGACATCCTGTCTCCCTTTTATCTCTTTCCTGGGGGAGATCAATCATTTAAGTTTGGGCAGCAACGTGTCAATTACGTTACCTTATATGGACCACTCCTAAGAACTGGGTTCTGATTGGAGGCTGGAGTACAGGTAACGCAAGGGGATTAGGTAGGATTTTGTGCGTGCTGGAAGAGTTGCAGTCCCGTAGAATGCGGAAATGCTCGCAAATAAAGGTATCGGGTTCCGTTGGCTCAGGGCTGTTGGTCACTCCTACCCCCCTGGGGTGAATGGGCGGTGGCCACTTTTCGCCCTTTCCTGCTCCTCGGCTCACTCTCTTCAATCTGTTCATTTCTGCACCAAAGTCACGAAACCCTTTTACGCGATTGTGAGATCAGAGTCATTTCTCTGATAAATTCCCTAACAGTTTCCATTCCCATATTACCCCTTCTTGACATACAAGTCGTCACCCTTAACACTACTCTCTCCACTGAACCCAACTCCGTTACATCCCTATCCCTCCACCAATCTCATGCCACTAACCCACAATGCTGTATCGTCCCCAAAGTATGCTTCCTCCGCGCCCGTGGTAGAATTGTGAAGCATTTTTGGAAATTCAGACATCTATCTGAAGTGGTCCACCTTAAATTCATTCTTACTTTAATTCTACCTTCTCCTCTGCTTGACAACAATATTTCTTCTCCCTAATTAACTCCCATTCCCACTGCCCTCTCCAGCTGTTCCAGACGTTTAACTTCCAATTTAAACCTCCTGTACCTCCCCATCCCTACCACCTCTTTCCCCTAATGACCTACCCAAACACTTGATTAACGAAACGAAACTAACAGTTGTAGTCTTTCTAAAATGTTCCCTGTTCCTCTCCAGTCCCCACTCCACCTCCACCCTCTTGACTCTCCCAGTATTCCCAGGAATATCTCAAAAAGACATCTCTCACCGCCTCTCAAATTCTACTCCCTCAACCTGCACTTCTGACTCTATCGCTTTATGCGTTATTAAAATGCTTCCCCCCTCCCTTCTTCCCTTATTTGACTGCCATCTTCAATCACTCACTTTCCAACGGCTTCTTCGCCACTGCTTTCAAACATGCTTAAACATCCCTGATCTAAAAAACAAGCAAACAACAAAAAAACCACCCTGACCCCACGGCTCCCAACAGTTATTGCCCTATCTCCCTCCTACTATGCCTCTTCAAATTCTTTGAGTTGTTTACATCCACTGCCTCCATTTCCTCTCCTCAAATTCGCTCTTTGATCCTCTCCTATCTGGTTGCCGCCCCCTTCACTACAGAGAAACAGCCCTCTCTAAAGTAACCATTGATCGTCTTTTCATCAGCCTCAACTCCACCCTAATCCTCCTCAACCGCCTGTCTGGCTTCAAAACTGTGAACCACTCCCTTTCCTGGAAACATTATCTAATCTTGACTTCACTGATATTGTCCTGTCTTGGTTCTCTTTCTCTCAGAAGGCTCTCTCTTCAGCAGTCTCCTCTTCTGCCTCTCACCCTTTGATGGTGAGGTCCCTCAAGGCTCAGTTTGGGGTCCTCTTCTCTTCTTCTACACTCACTCTCTTGGAGAACTCATTCACTCCCATGGCTTCAACTACCATCTCTGTGTGGATGAATCTGCATCTCCAGCAGTGACCTCCCTTCTTTGCAGCCTCTATATTTCCTCCTGCTTTCAGGCCATCTAACCCACATGTCCTGCCAGGACTTCAAACTAAACCTCTCCAAAATAGAACTCACCTTTCTACCCAAACCCTGTCCTTCCAATGTCTTTCCCATCACTCTAAACAATATCACTATCCTCCTTATCTCACAAGCCTGAAACTTTGGCAGTATCCTCATCTTTCTCATTCAACCCACATATTCAGTCTGTCACCAAATCCTGTCAGTTCTACCTTCACAACATCTTTAAAATCTGCCCTTCCTCTCCATCCAAACTGCTGTTATGCTGATCCAAGGCAAACCTGCCTTGACTATGCATCTGCCTCCTCATGGACCTTTCGGCCTTCTATCTCTCCCTGCTCCAGCCCATACTTCACTAAGCTGCATTTTTCTAAAAAAAATTCAGTCCGTGTCTTCCCACTCCTCAAGAACCTCGACAGCATAAGACTCGAAAGCATAAGACAAGATCTCTACTCTCCAGTAACAGTAGAAGCCACAAAACTTTCTGAACACCTGTTTTGTGCTGAGCACTGTGTCAAGTGCTGAGATAAGTGCAAAATAAGTGAATTCACAATGCAGACACAGTCGCAGTCGCTGCTCCACATTAGGATCAGAGTCTCCCCAGCTCGTCCCTATACAGCCTTTAAGGCCCCTCAGATGCTGTCTCCCAGGATTGCCCAAGGATCCAATCCAGCTCCCCAATCTCCATCTTAAGCCTGGTTCCTGGGGTGAGAGAGAGGGTGGGGGCCCTCGCTCTCTTCCTTGCCACACTATGATTGCTGTATTCCAAGGAGGAGGAGGAGGGAAGGGGCAGTTCTGCACATAAGGGCTGGCCCTGCCCACCTATGCAATATCATCATGCTGATCCAAACACTTATTATGTTCCTCATCTACTGCATCAGCCTCCTCTCTGACCTCCCCGACTCCTGTCTTTCCACATTCCAGCCCATACTTCACTTTGCTGCCTGGATCACTTTTCGTAAAAAAGATTGGTGCACATCTCCCCACTCCTCAAGAATTTCTAGTGGTTACCTATCCACCTTGGCATTAAACAGAAAGTCCTTGCCATTATATTTAAGGCACTGGATCACCTCTCCCTGTCCTGCCTTATCTTGCTACAACCTAACCTGCACACTTAGCTCCCCTAATGCCAAATTACTCACTGGACCTCGATCTCTGGCTACCATTTGACCACCTCCACTCTCTGGCCTAGAACTCCTTCCTATTTGTAACCGACTACCAGTCTGCCCACCTTCAAAGCCCTACTCAAACCACATCTCTGCCAATCAACCGATCATATTTCATTCAATAGTATTTATTTATTGAGCGCTTACTATGTGCAGAGCACTGTACTAAGCGCTTGGAATGAACAAGTCGGCAACAGATAGAGACAGTCCCTGCCGTTTGACGGGCTTACATATTTCTTGAATGCTTACCGAGTGCAGAGCACTGTACTAAGCACTTAGGAGAGTCAACCATAAAAGAGTTGGTAGACATATTCCCTGCTTATAGACAAGCTTATAGAGGGGGAGGCAGATATTAAATATAATTTAATAATAAAGATAAATGATTCATAAATATAAATACATAAATAAATGAATATTTACATAAGTGCTGTGAGACTGAAGGAGGGGTGAATAAAATATACAAATCCATGTATAAGGGTGAGGCAAAAAGGAGTGAAGAAAAGGAAATGAAGACTTGGGAAAGGCTTCTTGGAGATTTGCTTTGATAAGGCTTTGAAGGAGGGGAAAACGATCATTTTTCAGATATGAAGGGGGAAGATGTTCCTGGCCAGAAGCAGGATGTGGGCAAGGGGTCATCTGTGAGATAGGTGAGATAGAAGTAAAACTTTCATTCATTCAATAGTATTTATTGAGCGCTTACTATGTGCAGAGCACTGTACTAAACGCTTGGGATGAACAAGTCGGCAACAGATAGAGACAGTCCCTGCCGTTTGACGGGCTTACAGTCTAATCGGGGGAGACGGACAGACGAGAACAATGGCAATAAACAGCGTCAAGGGGAAGAACATCTCGTAAAAACAATGGCAACTAAATAGAATCGAGGTGATGTACAATTCATTAACAAAATAAATAGGGTAACGAAAATATATACAGTTGAGCGGACGAGTACAGTGCTGTGGGGATGGGAAGGGAGAGGTGGAGGAGCAGAGGGAAAAGGGGAAAATGAGGCTTTAGCTGCGGAGAGGTAAAGGGGGGATGGCAGAGGGAGTAGAGGGGGAAGAGGAGCTCAGTCTGGGAACGCCTCTTGGAGGAGGTGATTTTTAAGTAGGGTTTTGAAGAGGGAAAGAGAATCAGTTTGGCGGAGGTGAGGAGGGAGGGCGTTCCAGGACCGCGGGAGGACGTGACCCAGGGGTCGACGGCGGGATAGGCGAGACCGGGGGACGGTGAGGAGATGGGCGGCAGAGGAGCGGAGCGTGCGGGGTGGGCGGTAGAAAGAGAGAAGGGAGGAGAGGTAGGAAGGGGCAAGGTGATGGAGAGCCTTGAAGCCTAGAGTGAGGAGTTTTTGTTTGGAGCGGAGGTCGATAGGCAACCACTGGAGGTGTTTAAGAAGGGGAGTGACATGTCCAGATCGTTTCTGCAGGAAGATAATAATGTATAATGTTGGTATTTGTTAAGCGCTTACTATGTGCCGAGCACTGTTCTAAGCGCTGGGGTAGACTTAGGGGAATCAGGTTGTCCCACGTGGGGCTCACAGTCTTAATCCCCATTTTACAGATGAGGGAACTGAGGCACTGAGAAGTTAAGTGACTTGCCCACAGTCACACAGCCGACAAGTGGCAGAGCTGGGATTCGAACTCATGAGCCCTGACTCCAAAGCCCGTGCTCTTTCCACTGTGCCACGCTGCTTCTTAGGAAGATGAGCCGGGCAGCGGAGTGAAGAATAGACTGGAGCGGGGCAAGAGAGGAGGAAGGGAGGTCAGAGAGAAGGCTGACACAGTAGTCTAGCCGGGATATAACGAGAGCCCGTAATAGTAAGGTAGCCGTTTGGGTGGAGAGGAAAGGGCGGATCTTGGCGATATTGTAGAGGTGAAACTGGCAGGTCTTGGTAACGGATAGGATATGTGGGGTGAACGAGAGGGACGAGTCAAGGATGACACCGAGATTGTGGGCCCGAGAGACGGGAAGGATGGTCGGTGATAGAGAAGTCTGGGAGAGGACCGGGTTTGGGAGGGAAGATGAGGAGCTCAGTCTTGCTCATGTTGAGTTTTAGGTGGCGGGCCGACATCCAGGTGGAGACGTCCCGGAGGCAGGAGGAGATGCGAGCCCGAAGGGAGGGGGAGAGGACAGGGGCGGAGATGTAGATCTGCGTGTCATCTGCGTAGAGATGGTAGTCGAAGCCGTGAGAGCAGATGAGTTCACCGAGGGAGTGAGTGTAAATGGAGAACAGAAGAGGGCCAAGAACTGACCCTTGAGGAACTCCAACAGTTAAAGGATGGGAGGGGGAGGAGGCTCCAGCGAAGGAGACCGAGAATGATCGGCCAGAGAGGTAAGAGGAGAACCAGGAGAGGACAGAGTCCGTGAAGCCAAGGTGAGATAAGGTATGGAGGAGGAGGGGATGGTCGACAGTGTCAAAGGCAGCAGAGAGGTCAAGGAGGATCAGAATGGAGTAGGAGCCATTGGATTTGGCAAGAAGGAGGTCATGGGTGACCTTAGAGAGAGCAGTCTCGGTAGAGTGGAGGGGACGGAAGCCAGATTGGAGGGGGTCTAGGAGAGAATGGGAGTTAAGGAATTCTAGGCATCGATTGTAGACGACTCGTTCTAGGATTTTGGAAAGGAAGGGTAGTAGGGAGATAGGACGATAATTGGAGGGGGAAGTGGGGTCAAGAGCGGGTTTTTTTAGGATGGGGGAGACGTGGGCATGTTTGAAGGCAGAGGGGAAGGAGCCCTTGGAGATTGAGTGGTTAAAAATAGAAGTTAAGGAAGGGAGGAGGGCAGGGGCGATGGTTTTAAGAAGATGAGAGGGAATGGGTTAATAAAGGGGTGCTTAATACAGTGTTCTGCATACAGTAAGCATTCAGTAAATAAAACTAATTGATTAGGGATAGTTAGTTAATCTAGCTGTAAATGATGTTGTGTCATCCACTCCTATTATTCCTATTAGAATGTAAACTCCTTAAGGTCACCGACGTGACTTTTGTTTCTATTCATTCAATAGTATTTATTGAGCACTTACTATGTGCAGAGCACTGTACTAAGCACTTGGAATGTACAATTCGGCAACAGATAGAGACAATTCCTGCCCAATGACGGGCTTACAGTCTAATTGATCGTATTCCCCCAACCTACTTCAGTGCTTTGCTTGGAGAAGGCGCTAAATAAAGGCTATTGATTGATAGATCATCTCAATGGGTTCTTGCTCTCTAAGTGACAAAAGCAGAGGCTGAGGGGCAAGATGCCTAGGTTTTCAATGGAAGAATCATATAAAACACAAACACATATGATATTACTTAGCTCTTGCAAGCACTAAAGGCAAAAATAAATTAAGAAAATGGCCACTGGAGAGGCATCGGTGCCAAGAAATCATTTCTGGAGATCAAGGAATCACTGTGACTGCCAAATAAAATGCCATGTTAAGTGGGCATTTCCAAATATATGGAAATTTGGGGTTTGATCCACTTGATTAGCTTTACTTGATCTTTTTTGTTTTTTCGCTTTTTACATAGGCTTTTTGATGTGGCTGGAATTTGGGGTGGGAAGAATCCATGGGAAAAGATGATACCATAAAAAAGCTGCAGTGATTATCATTTGATTTAATCTTTTATTTGAAATCAACGGGAGCTCTGAGGGGCTAGAATGAAAAGACGACTGTAAGGGTTCAGAAACATTTAGTACATTTCCTTTTGTAGAGACTCCATTACTTTGTTTTTCTTTACCTCTTTTGCAGAAATTCAGATTTCAAATGAAATAACAACTCATACTTGATAATTTCAGAATGGAAGTAATTAGCATTTAGAAATGGCAAGCAAATATTCCACACACTTTGATGTCACAATCATTAGAAATTTTTATTTGGATAACTACAGATTTAAATGAGAAAATCTGTGGATACTAAAATAATTTTCCAGAACAACAGAACAATCCAAATAACCACCACAGACCTTGATGGTATGGTGACTTTACAGAATTTGGCTTTTAAATAAAATGAAAGGCATCTTAACAGGTGAATTCTAATTAATGTCACCTGTTGGAAAAAAAGCAATAGAATACTGATAGAGTGATACTAAAATAAGTTACTACATACTATAACTGAATTCTAGAATCCCTATTGGTTTTAGCTTGTTTCAACTCAGAATTGTAAATCCTGAACCTTTTCAAATTATTGAACCCATAAGACCTGGGTTAGATAAATAAATATTTATTTTTGAAATGAATAAATATTTATCCTTGGAAGTACTGAATCTAAAATAAAATAGTTCTCCCCAAATTCAATAGTTTTGAAATGATGACATCAGCTTGTCATTTGTATTTCATTTTAAATCTAAAAGTAAGATAGGCCTCTTCAATTTTAAAAACAAGCGTTTAATTGAAGACAGGCAAATCCGTGGTGATATTTAATATTCAATGACAATTTACATAATCCATTTTCAATTGTTAATGAAGGTGACAATGTTGCTAAAGGAGAGTCAGAAGCAAAATACATTAAACTGACTAGTTTAAAGTAATTTTTCCTTGATAAAACACACCTATGCAAGAAAAATGCTAATCATATTCACTGCAAAATTTCTATGACTGCCAATCTGTTTATCTTCAACAATCTTACTGCTTCATTTTTAATCCCAAACTTTCTCTACCTTCTATCTCTTCCACATTTAGAACTCTCATTGACTTTAAACAGACCTCTGATGTGGAAGACATATCTAAGGATGTGAAAGAAGAGAAAGATCATTAACAGTTTCTAATTTGTTACTAATTACTTTCTTAATGTTATATTCGGAAACTTACGGTAAAGAAGAACAGAAATTAAAACAGTGAGGCCTATTGCTAGGAATCTAAAAAAACACATGGCGATGCAGGTAGGATCACATGTAATTGGGCGAGGAGTCTCCCATTTTGGATACCACCAATATGGATAACCTAGAAACAAAGGATAAGTTATAAGCATGATTTCACATCAACTATACAGTACATGAAGTGACTGAGTTTTAGATACATACCTATGTTTTTATCACGTTCTCGATTTCCTAGAAAGAGAAATAACACACTTGAGTGTACTATGAAAAAAGCGATTCCGCTTCGGTTCATCTCATTTTTTTCATTCGAAGAAGATACCATGGACGCTGATGTCCCCCTATGAGTTTGTGTGTGGCTGACACAGCCAAAACGGGGCCCTTGGGTTTGCCACACTGTGCACACAAAAGGGAGGTCCCAGTTGTGCTGTCGAGCTTAATGTCTGCAGCCCTGGCTGTGGTTTTCACTTTTAGTAACAGTTGTGTCTCCTTGTCTCAAAGTTCAAATCTTGAACAATTGTTTTTCAGGTAAATATTAACTATTTAAGCCTGAAGAAACATGCAGAGAAACTTTGAAAGTCTATAATTTTTCAACCGTGGGCAAGAAACAGGCCTACCAATGCTTTTGTACCGTACTCTCCTCTGCACACAGTAAGCGCTCAATGAATACCATTGAATGTCAATTAGACCTAATCAGAAATAAATTGAACAAAGCCTTTTTCAAAGGGGAAGCAGGGAAAATAAATGACGTTCTACATAAAGGACCCCAGGAATTGAGGTGAGGAGTAGACCTCTCTGTGGGTTTACTGGAAATTAAGCACAGTGAGACAATCAGAACAAATGTCTAATTTTGCTTTCAACAGATTGATAATATTTAACAAGCCGCATGGCTCAGTGGAAAGAGCACGGGCTTTGGAGTCAGAGGTCATGGGTTTAAATCCCGGCTCAGCCACTTGTCAGCTGTGTGACTGTGGGCAAGTCACTTAACTTCTCGGTGCCTCAGTTACTTCACCTGTAAAATGGGGATTAAGACTGTGAGCCCCACGTGGGACAACCTGATTCCCCTGTGTCTACCCTAGCACTTAGAACAGTGTTCGGCACATAGTAAGTGCTTAACAAATACCAACATTAGTATTTAATGATCATCTACTGGGTGGAAAGCACTGTAGTAAGCACATGGGAGAGTGTGATAGAGTTAGCAGAATATTACTGCAAGCCTCAAGTAGTTTACAATCTATTGAGGACAGGCATCAAAATAATTTACAGAAATGAGGACGAAGTAGATACACACACGAGTTACAGCTTACACATTACAGTGAATACCTAGTACAGTGCTCTGCGCACAGTAAGCCTCCATTAAATTCCACTGATTGATTCATTTCATGTATTCAAAAATTCTAAGGGAGGTTCAGGGTACAGAAGCATATAGTTGGTGTAGAAGTGTGGCAGGGGTTGGGGGAGGACAGTTTGAGGGAGATGTAGAACCTCAGGGGATGAGAAATTGATCAGGGAAGACTTCCTGGGGATTACATTCAGGGAAGAAAAATCTTAGGAGGCTCTCAAAGTTAGTGAGGTAATATTCTCTTTCATTTTCAGAAAGGGTACATATGAATACTAGCAGCAAGGAGGGAAAAAGTTACTAACTTATGTTAGATACATTTGATGTCAATCAATCAATTAATGGTATTTATTGAGTGCTTATTGAGTGCTAAGCACTTGGGAAAGTACAATGCAACAGACATCATACATCTGGATTGAACTAAAGGTTTTATAATACTTGAAAAGAATTTGAAATATCCAGGAAGATAATGTCTAAGTACAGTTCTCAAGATCCATTACAGGCATACCCAACAGTGATGTCATGTTTCTCCAAAATGAGATTTATTTTCAATGGCTATATGATGGTGTACTTTTTATCACAGAAATGCATGCAATTTAAGCTTCATTCCAGAATCATCCCCAGCATTATGGCCTAATAATAATCAATTTATGACCCACATGGGGCTCACAGTCTAAGTAGGAAGAAGTAGCAGTTTCCTTACCTGTAAAAGGGGGGTGAAGACGCTAAACTCCATGTGGGACATTGACTATGTCCAACTTGATTGGCTTGTATCTACCCCAGTGCTTAGATAAGTGGCTGGCACATAGTAACCACTTATCAAACACCATAATTTAATATTGCACATGGTATTTGCAAATTAACAAATTAACAAATACCAATTAAAAAAGAGAAAAGGTATTTAATCCCTATTTTGCAGCTGAGGAAACTGAGACACAGACCAGTTACACACAGGTCACACAGCAGGCAAGTGACGTAGCTTGGATTAGAACCCAGATCCTCTGACTACCAGACTTGAGCTCTTTCCCCTAGGCCATGTCGCTTCTAGGCTTTATATCCCAAATTCCATATACTTGGGAACTTTGGATAAAGCATTAAAGATCCTTGGCTGGAAAACACAAAATTATAGAAAGGCAACTGAAACGATCATGAAGATAAAGCAGCCTCAGAGTGAAAATAGACTAAAAAGTTTAGGACTTTTTAATCTGCAAAGATGAAAGCTGGAAAGAGGCCTGACAGAAGTCTACAAAATCATAACGGGTGTGAACAAAGTGAAAACAGAATTGTTGTTCACTAAATTCCACAAAAAGGTAACATGAATTGAAGTTTCAAAGAAACATGTTTTCACACATTTGATTTTTGATAAGCATATAGAATTTAGTGCAGAAAATTGCACAAACATAATAATAATAATGATGGTATTTGTTAAGTGCTTACTATGTGCCAAGCACTGTTCTAAGCACTGGGGTAGAACCTAGGTAATCAGGTCATCCCACATGGGGCTCACAGTTTTAATCTCCATTTTACAGATGAGGGAATTGAAGCACAGAGAAGTTAAGTGACTTGCCCAAGGTCACACAGCAGACAAGTGGCAGGGCCGGGATTAGAACCCATGACCTCTGACTCTTTCCACTGAGCCATGCTGCTTCTCATAAATATCATTAGCCTTAGGAAAGATGTGGATAATTTATGCATGCTAAAGATTCAAAAAAGGTTTAGAGAGTTTCATTAATAATATGTCCCAATGGGTTTTTGGAAAGATATACTAGGGATATTAGAAGGTATAACTATAATCATTAGGAGGGAAATGATCACACTGCTTCTTCAAGGGCTATTTTGGCTGTCAGAAACTAAATACTGGACTGGATAGATCAGAGATCTGCCAGTATGTCATATTTTATGTCCTTAAATAATACATAAATTTGAAAACACAAAGTCACTGATTTAAGAAATATCACAGAAAAATGACCAACATTTAAATAAATTTACCCACCACTTCAGTATTTACAACATATCGGTTTCAACTTTTTAGTCGACAATAGCCTCCTTTATGGCAGGATCCCCAGAGCATGGAGGATGAAGAGGATGTGCATGAAAGCCTTAGGAAATGGGGGAAAGCATTTTAAAATCTGCGATGGACGGCAGGGGGAAGTTGAGGAGAAAGTTTAAAGGGGGAGGAGACAGAGTGGGAGAGACCCAAGGGTCACCTGAGAGAGGTCGACATATACATTTACTTCCAGTGAAGTAAAAGTCTGCTATTCTAACGGGGAACCTCCCTAACTCAATATACAAACATGAAGGTACTCATTTATAGCCTTAAGTAATAATTCTGTATAATTCATGTAAAAATATGGGTAGCTGACACATAGACCATTGTTCCTATAAGAAAATTGGTTTCAACTCACATCATATCCACTTACAAGACAACTGCAGGAACCAAATGTACATAAGTCAAAGGAATGCATTTACTTATATACACATTTATAGACTATATAAATATACTATATTTAAAACAATGTGCTCAATTTAATAATATGATGCATAATAATTGATATTTCCAACTCTTCCCTCATTTCTTCATCCAAACTGTCATTACCTAGAACCAAAATAAATCATGGGGCCTATAGGCAAGATACCAAGACTTAATGAAAAGCATCTGTATGCAAAATTGGTCTTCAAGCTATTAATATTTGAATGGGCTAGACAATATGTGAAAAAGTTTCCAAAGTTTCCTTCCCCAAATAATCCAATATCTTTTTTCCTCTTCCCTGCTACTTCTTTTTTACTTACGACATTGTTTGTCCTGACACGTGTCCCCTTCTTCACATTGACTGCACGGTGATCCACTTTTGTAAGGACGTGCACCAGTATTTCCTCTGTAAATACGGAATGAAATTCACCTGTTACACGGGTATCAATGGCTACCATTTAGATCACGTATTTACATTTATGAATATGTCAATGAATTCATTTTGCTTATATACTCCAGGAAAACAGATTTACAGAAAGGCTGACTTCCAAAGGAAATAAGTCTCCAGCTGTTCATTCAATCATTTATTCACACTCCTTCAAATGCTTAGTACAGTGCTCTGCATGCAGTAAGTGCTCAATAAATACAATTGAATGAACAAATTACCTCAGCTGCATAATGATATGCCCCCTCCTTTCTTTAGGCAGTCAATCAATCAAGAGTATTCATTCATTCATTCAATCGTATTTATTGAGCACTTACTCTGTGCAGAGCACTGTACTTATTAATTGGAAAGTACATTTCAGCAATAAAGTCTTACTATGTGCAAAGCACTGTTCGAAACTGTGGGGGGAAAACATTCAAGTTGAAGAACAAGGGGCAGTTTCAAGGGGGGCCCACAATCTAAGAATGAGGTGGGGTGAGAAGAGAAAGGGAAGGGTTGCTAATAATACTAATAAGGAAAGGCAGAATAATAAAAATGCAAAAACGACCTGAAAGACTCTCAAATCTCCCCCCCCCCAGACTGAAAGCTTGTTGTGGGCAGGGACTGTGTCTGTTATATTGTTGTATTGGACTCTCCCAAGTGCTTAGTACAGTGCTCTGCACACAGTAAGTGCTCAATAAACACAGCTGATTGATTGATTACCCGCTTGTCTCCCCCACCAACACAGTCATGCACGTAATTGATCAACCCATCATATTTATTGAGTGCTTGCTAGATGCAGAGTCTGAGGCATCCCGGCTCCATAATATTAGAGGACTAGGATGTTTAATACAGTGCTTTGCACTAAGTAAGCGCTCAATAAATACTACTGATTGGTTGAAAGACAAATTACCCTTCATCTATGACTCTTTTCTGGCCAGCGGATTCCTCCTTGCCACCTCTAAGACCTTGTTTCCCACCCCCCTGCCACTCTCTCTTAAGAAGGGTTCCCCATCCCTGACTCACGGGAAGGAATGGAGGAGGAGCTTCCTTACTCCCCACTCCACCCAATGTTGTTCTTGTTCTCTCCCACCCCCTTTGTCTTACCTTTCCTTCCTCTGAATCCACCTCACTCGCCTATACCAGCCTCTATAGCTGTCACCCACCACCCTCCCGATCCCACCTCTGCATTTCTCCCTGACTTTGACATCTTTCTCTCAATCCTACTTTCATTCATTCCATTCTTCTACTCAGATTCTCGGGGCCTGCAGCCTTCATGCTCATCATCTGTCCTGCATGACCGGTTCCTAGCCCCAGCCCGCTGGGTCTTCCCCGTCTAAGAGATCAGTTGCCCGTTCCCCAGCCAACAGGAATCCCGTCGGCTCCTGCTCCGGCCCAGGAAGGGAGAGGAAACCCCTGCAGCATGAGGCTTTCTTGATGTTCAAAGTGTTGGGAGGGGGTGGCCGTGGCTGCCGGTCGTTCTTGGGCCTGTTGGACTGAACCATGAGGAGCCTGATATTATGCTCCTCCAGCCCCAGTGCCCTACTGTTTTCACTGCCGTCCTTAATCTCTTATACTGTTTGACATTTTTACTGTTGGTCTTTAGATTGTGAGCCTTCTGGGGGTCAGGATTCAGGCCTAATTTTTCCTCGGCACATAATAGGCACTAGATAAATACTATTATTACTCTACCAGTCCAAAAAACCGTTTCCTTCCACTTCTCGATATGTATTGACCCACTTCAGCCACCTAGCAGAGTGGACATATACTGGGATCTTATCTTCAGACAATGCTCCATGTCAATCGGTCAGTGATATTTATTGAGTGTCAACCATGTGCAGAGCCCTGAACTAAACACTCTGGGTGAAGATTCATCTGATAGAGACAATGATAGCTTAGCAGCAGCAGATGATGATAGCTTAAAAAACTGAGATGGTACAGAATATTTATGTCCAGATTTCCCTCTCACCACAGACCATGATCCTCCCATCTCACACATCCGTAACCTTGGCATTATCTTTGACACATCTCTCTAACACAACTCATACATTCAATCTGTCGAAAAATCCTGCCTGTTCTCTGTTCATGACACCTCTAGATTCCGCCCTTTCCTTTCCATCCAAACTGCTACCATGCTGATTCAAGCATTTCCTGCCTTGACTACTGCTTTGCCTCTTCGCTAATCTCCCTACATCTCTCCTCTCTCTAGTGTATATTTCACTCTGCTGCTCAGATCGTTTTTCTGAAAACATTCGGTCCATGTCACCCCACTCCTCAAAAATCTCCAATGGTTGCCCATCCACTCCTGCCTTAACAATTCACCATCGGCTTTAAGGCACTCCTCTTTCTCTCACACCTAACCTCAACCAACTTCAAGCAACCCAATCCACACACATCACTCCTATGATAACAATCTACTCTTGGCACCTCAATTTCTTCTCTCCCGCTACTGACCTCTTGCCCACATTCTTCCTCGCCCTTCATATCCAATGGTCCATCACTCTTCCCACCTTCAAAATTGCCCTAAACTCACATCTCATCCAAGAGGTCATCCCACACTAAACCATTTATTTCCCCTATCCGCCTTCCCCTCTGTGTACACTAAGAATTTGGCTGTATACTCCTTCAAGGACCTTGACACTCACCTAAGCCCCATGGCTATAATCTATTACTTCCCCATCCCTAATCTACTGTTAATATTCATCCATTCATTCAATCATATTTATTGAGTGCTTATTGTGTGCAGAGCACTTTACTAAGTGCTTGAAAGAGTACAATTCAACAGTAAACAGACACATTCCCTGCTCACAATGAGCTTACAGTCTAGAAGGGTGGGGAAAGAAATATAAATAAATGAATTACAGTTCTGTACATAAGTTCTGTGGGGCTGGGAGTGGGGAAGAACAAAGGGAGCAAGTTAGGGCGACACAGAAGGGAATGGGAGAAGAGGAAAAGGGGTTTAGGAAAGGCCTCTTGGAGGAGACATGTCTTCAACAAGCAAAAGCAACATGGCATAGAGGACAGAGCGTGGGCCTGGGAGTCGGAAGGTCATGAGTTCTAGTCCGGGCTCTGTCATTTGTATGACCTTGGGCAATTGACTTATCTTCTTTGTGCCTCAGTTACCTTAACTGGAAAATGGAGAATGAGTCTGTGAGCCCCACAAGAAGCGGAGACTGTGTCCAACCCAACTTGCTTGTAGCCACCCCACTCCAGTAGTACCTGGCAAATAGTAAGTGCTTAACAAATACCAATATTATTATTATCACTGTTATTCTTAATAAGGCTTTGAAAGGGTGAGAGCAATTGTTTGTCAAATTTGAGGAGGGAGGGCATTCCAGGCCAGAGGCAGCACATGGGTGAGGGGTTGGTGGCAAGATAGACAAGATCGAAGTACAGTGAGAAGGTTAGCATTAGAAGAATGAAGTGTGTGGGTTGGGTTGTAGTAGGAGAGTAGCGAGGTGAGGTAGGAGGGGGCAAGGTGGAGGAGTGTTTTAAAGCCAGTGGTGAGGAGCTTTTGTTTGATGCAGAGGAGATGGGCAAACACTGGAGTTTTTTGAGAAGGGAGGAGATATGTCCTGAACATTTTTTGTAGAAAAATGATTCAGGCAGCAGAAGAAAGTATGGACCGGAGTGGGGAGAGACAGGAGGCTGGGAGGTCAGCAAGGAGGCTGATGCAGGAATCCAGGCAGGATAGGATAAGTGATTGTATTAATGTTTAGAAGGCGAGGAAAGGGCAGATTTTGGCAGTGCAGTGAAGGTGGGACAGACAGGATTTAGTGATGGATTGAATATGTGGGTTGAATGAGAGAACGGTGTCGAGGATGACACCAAGGTTATGGGTTTGTGAGACAGGAAAGATGGTGGTGACATCTAGAGTGATGGGAAAGTCGGGAGAGGACAGGGTTTGGGTGTGAAGATAAGAAGTTCTGTTTTGGACATGTTAAGCTTGAGGTGATGGGAGGTGTCTTGAAGGCAGGAGAAAATGCAAGACTGCAGAGAGGGAGAGAGATCAGGGCTGGAGATATAGATGTATCATCTGCATAGCAGTGGTAGTTGAAGCCATGGGAACGAATGACCCCTCCAAGGGAATGGGTGAAGATGAAGAATAGAAGGGGACTCTGAACTGAGCCTTGAGGGCCCCCCACAGTTAGGGGTGGGAGGCAGAGGAGGAGCCTGCGAAGGAGACTGAGAATGAACAGCCAGAGAGATAAGAAAATGAGGAGAGCACAGTGTTAGTGAAGCCAAGGCTGGATAATGCTTCCAGAAGGGGGTGGCAAACAGTGCCGAAGGCAGCTGATAGGTCAAGGAGAATTAGGATGGAGCAGAGGCCACTGGACTTGGTAAGAAGGAGAACATTGGTGACCTTTGAGAATACAGTTTCTTGGAGTGAATGATGGAAGCCAGATTGGAAGGGATCAAGGAGAGAATTGGAGGAGAAGAATTTGAGACAGCAGGTGTAGACAACTTGCTCGAGGAGTTTGGAAAGGAATGGTAGAAGAGAGATGGGGTAATAACTGGAGGGAGCCAAGGGGCCAAGGGAGGGTTTTTTTAGGGTGGGGAGGCATGGGTGTGCTTGAAAGCAGTGAGGAAGAAGGCACTGGAGAGCGTACAGTTGAAGATGGCTGTTAGGGAGGGAAGAAGGGAGGGGGCAAGAGATTTGAGTAGGTGCGAAGGAATGGAGTAGGTTGCACAGGTGGAGAGGGTGGATTTTTAGATATCTGTCTCCCTCTTTAGATTGCAATCTTCTCAGAGTCAAGGATCATGTCTACCAACTCTGATTATTGTACTCTCCCAAGTGCTTAATATAGTGCTCTGCATTCAGAAAGTGCTCAAAAAGTATCATTGATTGATCTACCAGCTCATAAGTAATTTTGAATTCCCTTCGACCTCATCTTTATATGGCCTCTCTAAGGTCACCAATAAACTTTTTCTTGCCAAACCCATCGCCCTTCCTCAATTAAGCTGTCTTTTCCCCGACTCCCTCTTCCTTCTGCTTCGCCTGTGCATTTTTCATTCAATCGTATTTATTGAGCGCTTACTGTGTGCAAAGCACTATACTGAGCCCTTGGGAGAGTACAATATAACAATAAACAGACACATTCCCTGCCTACAACAAGTTCACAATCCAGAGAGGGAGACAGACATTAATATAAATAAATCAATTAGATAAATTACAGATATATACATATGTGCCGTGGGAGGGGGAAGGAGCAAGCAAAAGTGGCAGAGAAGAGAGTGGGAGGAGAGGAGGGCTTATAGTCAGGGAAGGCTTCTTGAGGTGAATAAGACTTTGAAGTGGGGGAGAGTAATCATCTGCCTGATATGAGGAGGGAGGGCGTTCCAGGCCAGAGGTAGGATACATGCAAGAGGTCGATGGTAAAACAGACGAGATCAAGGTAGAGTGAGAAGATTAGCATTAGCTGAATGAAGTGTGCGGGCTGGGTTTTAGTAGGAGAGCAGCAAGGGTGAGATAGAAGGGGGCAAGGTGATTAAGGGCTTTAAAGCCATGGTGAGGAGTTTTTGATTGATGTGGAGGTAGATGGGCAACCCCTGGAGTTTCATGAGGAGTGGGGAGACATGGTCTGAATGTTTTTGAAGGAAAATGATTCAGACAGTAGAATGGAGTATGGACTGGAGCAGGGAGAGATAGGAGGCAGGGATGTCAGCAAGGAGGCTGATACAATTCATTCATTCAATCATATTTACTAAGAAGTTGGAAAGTACAATTCAGCAACAAATAGAGACGATCACTACCCAACAACAGGCTCACAGTCTAGAAGAGGCCTCTGTCCAAAACAGAACTCCTTATCTTCCCACCCAACCCTGTCCTTCCCTTGACTTTCCAAACACTATGGACAGCATCACCATTCTCCCTGTCTCCTAAGCCGGTAACCTTGGCATTTTCCTCAATTCATCTCTCTCTCATTCAACCCCCTTAGTCAATCTGTCAACAAATCCTGTCGGTTCCACTTTCACAAAGCTAAAATCCACTCTTTCCTCTCCTTCCAAACTCCTTCCAAACACCAAATCCCACCTTGATTACTGCAACAGCCTCCCTGCTGACCTCCCTGCTTCCTGTCTCTCCCCACTCTAATCCATACTTCACTCTGGTGCCCAGATCATTTTTCTACAGAAACATTCAGTCTCTATTCCCCCACTCAAGAACCTCCAGTGGTTGCCCATCCACCTCCACATCAAACAAAAACTCCTTACCATTGGCTTTAAAGCAATCACCTTGTCCCGGCTTCCCTTACTTCACTGCTTTCCTACTAAAACCCAGCCCACAAACTCCGCTCCTCTAACGCCAACCTAATCACTGTACTTCAATCTCATCTATCTCGCCACCAACCTCTCGCCCACTCCGGCCTCTGGCCTGGAATGCCTTCCCTCTTCATATTCGAGAGAGGATCATCCTCCCCACCTTTGAAACCTAATTAAAGCACATCTCCTCCAAGAGGCCTTCCCCGACTAAGCCCTCATTTCTTCTCCCATTCCCTTCTGCCCTTGCACCTGGATTTGTACCCTTTATTCTCCCCTCTCTCAGCCCCACCAAACTAATGTACCTATCCATAATTGATTTATTTATATCACTGTCATTTTCCCCATCTAGATTGTAAGCTTGTGTGGGGCAAGGGAACATCTCTGTTGTAGTGTTACTCTCCCAAGTGATTATTACATATGTGAAGAGGGAGGGAGTTCCAGGCCAGAGGGAGGACCATTGTGGGTGAAAATATATTTTGGTTTCTTTAACAAAATAGGCAACAGCATTTATGGCAGGACAAGGGGCAGTGAGGTCTAGTGACAAAGGGAGGGGGCTGGGAATCAGGAGGCCAAGGTTCTATTCCCACCTCTGCAACTGGTCTGCTGAGTGCTGGGGAAATCATTTATCCTCCTTGGGCTTCTGTTTTTATATATTATATAGACTGTATATATTAAGACATGGGGGAAAATTGTATTCTCAGAAAGTGGGCTTTGTGGCCAGAGAGCCTACCAAATCTATCCAAGTGACTTCCCGAAGTGCTTACTATTGTGTGCCCTAGACACACTAAGTGCTCAATAAATACCACTGATTCCTTGATTCATACTCTCTTTTCCAATTACAAGCATTTGCTCATGCCTGTCATTCATTTTGAAAAGAAAGCAGCAGGGAATACATTTGTAAAGTGATAGAAATCCAATCAATTAGTAACTGATAAAGATGTACTAGAAAGGAAAGCTAAAAATTAGGGCAAAATGGGGTTTGAGGGTTTTTCCTCTCCCTGGAGATTTCAGTTTCCCATGTTACCCCAACTACTGTCTCTGAAACCTCAATGAATTAATTATCTCAAGGACTCACTCGTGAATACTATTTTCCCATTAAAAATATTAATAGCAGATAAACTTACGCCGGTGAATAGTTGCATATAAATATTCCAGTATTCCATCCACCAAGTTTTGGGCAGATTCTAATAGCGCAACCAACTTTGTAGGTATAAGCCCAAACAACCTAAGTGAAAAGGGAGTCATTAGATTAAAATATGCGACTGAACACAAAATGACTACTTTGCCGTTCAATTAATGGGGACGTGAGGCCATTACATAAAGGCCACTTCCACCGGTTGTGAGCATGACTGATTCAACTGGATATGCTTCGAAACAACTCGGTTAACCCGATCTTCCTCCCAGATGGCAAGTGGGAGTGAATCAATACACTCCTGGATGACACGTACCAGCCTCTTCCCATACGTGATGACTACTCCAGACAATCAATCAATGGGCCACTTAGACAGTCTCTGCATTACTCTGTGCCCGGGGTAACTGGAGAAATCGAAGCTCGGGTCACTGTGATATGCGGTGGCTCGAGTGCCCTGGGCTGTGAGATGCCGATGGTAAGTGGACTGCCAGGTGGTCAGAACGGTCGGGAGGCTGTCAGTCAACCAGAAGGAAAGAAGATCCAGAGATCCAGACCGGGCACGGATGGCTCTTGGCCTGAGGACTCCTCTGGGGGCCCCAGAGGACAACACTGTTTGAACCTTGCCGGGTGGGGGGGTATCCCTTTCAGCTGCCTGGTTGATGGCAGGCTCGTTGCCAGTGTAAGACAGTTAGCCCACCTGGCAGCCCTGAGTATAGGCCCTCCACTTTATTCATTCAGTAGTATTTATTTAGTGCTTACTATGTGCAGAGCACTGTACTAAGCGCTTGGAATGTACAAATCGGTAACAGAGACAGTCCCTGCCCTTTGACGGGCTTACAGTCTAATCGGGAGAGACAGACAAGAACAATGGCAATAAATAGTATCAAGGGGAAGAATATCCAGAGATTTTGGGTTGCCCTGTTCCCTTCTCATTCTGTAAACTCATGGTTGGTGGGGAACGTGACTATAATAATAATAATGTTGGTATTTGTTAAGCGCTTACTATGTTCCGAGCACTGTTCTAAGCGCTGGGGTAGACATAGGGGAATCAGGTTGTCCCACGTGGGGCTCACAGTCTTAATCCCCATTTTACAGATGAGGGAACTGAGGCACGGAGAAGTTAAGTGACTTGCCCACAGTCACACAGCCGACAAGTGGCAGAGCTGGGATTCGAACTCATGAGCCCTGACTCCAAAGCCCGTGCTCTTTACACTGAGCCACGCTGCTTCTCCATAATAATGTTGGTATTTGTTAAGCGCTTACTATGTGCCGAGCACTGTTCTAAGCGCTGGGGTAGACACAGGGGAATCAGGTTGTCCCACGTGGGGCTCACAGTCTTAATCCCCATTTTACAGATGAGGGAACTGAGGCACAGAGAAGTTAAGTGACTCGCCCACAGTCACACAGCCGACAAGTGGCAGAGCTGGGATTCGAACTCATGAGCCCTGACTCCAAAGCCCGTGCTCTTTCCACTGAGCCACGCTGCTATCTCTATGTGATACGGTACTCTCCCAAACGCTTAGTAGAGTTCTCGGCATACAGCAATCAATCAATAAATACCACTAACTGATTGACTGATTGGGGAGAGCACTAGAGCCATTATGATTGATAAAGTATTCCATCAAGAACAAGGGGCTGAACCTCATTCCTGAGGCTGCAGGACAGCGAACTTGCGGGGACTAAGTGGTTGTGGGAATAACTTTTAGGGTAACGCCACTTCCACTCTCTTCCTGGCCAGCTGGGTTCCCTAGGACATGGAACAAGCAAGTAGGCGAGCAGGGTCGCAGTATGCCGCTAAGTTCTCATGAAGGCTTTTTGACATATAAGCCCTATTTCCAACCCAAATAACCACTGCCCTAAAACCAGGAGATGCTCTGCTATTGGGTCCTGGCCTCCCCGTGCCCATCAGTTCTTGGTAAGGACTTCTGCTGAGCCTGACCCCCTTGTGGAATGTTCTCGGGGCATCTTTGTTCCAAGACCTTGACCGCTGATAGTACAGCTGCAGAACAAGGAACCCAAACCAGGACCCAGATCCCCTAATTTCCATGGCATCAGCAACTAGACTATATCACAGTCACAGTGGAAAATGGCTCTGCGATGACTAAATCTCTACATCTCTGCCCCTGTCCTCTCCCCCTCCCTTCAGGCTCGTATCTCCTCCTGCCTCCAAGACGTCTCTACCTGGATGTCTGCCCATCACCTAAGACTCAACATGTCCAAAACTGAGCTCCTCATCTTCCCTCCCAAGCCCTGTCCTCTTCCTGACTTCCCTATCACTTCGGATGGTACGACCATCCTTCCCGTCTCTCAGGCCTGCAACCTTGGTGTCATCTTTGACTCGGCTCTCTCATTCACCCCACACACCCAATCCGTCACCAAAACCCGCTGGTCTCACCTTTATAATATCGCCAAGATCCACCCTTTCCTCTCCACCCAAAAGGCTATCTTGCTGTTACAGGTTCTCATAATATCCCGGTGGGATTATTGTGTCAGCCTTCTCTCTGATCTCCCTTCCTCTTGTCTCTCCCTGCTCCAGTCTATTCTTCACTCCGCTGTCTGGATCATCTTCCTGCAGAAATGCTCTGGGCATGTCACTCCCCTTCTTCAAAACCTCCAGTGGTTGCCTATCAACCTCTGTACAAAACAAAAACTTCTCACTCTAGGCTTCAAGGCTCTCCTTGCCCCCTCCTACCTCTCCTCCCTTCTCTCTTTCTACTGCCCACCCCGCACACTCCACTCCTCTGCCGCCCACCTCCTCACCATCCACCGTTCTCGCCTATCCTGCCGTTGACTCCTGGGCCACGTCCTCCCGCGCTCCCGGAATGCCCTCCCTCCTCACCTCCGCCAAACTAATTCTCTTCCCCTCTTCAAAACCCTACTTAGAGCTCACCCCCTCCAAGAGGCCTTCCCAGACTAAGCTCCCCCTTTTCCCTCTGCTCCCTCTGCTTCCCCTTTACCCCCCTTCACCTCCCCTCAGCTAAGCCCTCTTCTCCCCCCTTTCCCTCTGCTCCTCCCCCTCTCCCTTCCCCTCCCCTCAGCACTGTACTCGTCCGCTCAACTGTATATATTTTCATCACCCTATTTATTTTGTTAATGAGATGTACATCACCTTGATTTTATTTATTTGCTATTGTTTTAATGAGATGTTCATCCCCCCCTTCTCCCCCCTTTCCCTCTGCTCCTCCCCCTCTCCCTTCCCCTCAGCACTGTACTCATCCGCTCAACTGTATATATTTTCATCACCCTATTTATTTTGTTAATGAGATGTACATCACCCTGATTTTATTTATTTGCTATTGTTTTAATGAGATGTTCATCCCCTTGATTCTATTTATTGCTATTGTTTTTGTCTGTCTGTCTCCCCCAATTAGACTGTAAGCCTGTCAAAGGGCAGGGACTGTCTCTATCTGTTACCGATTTGTCCATTCCAAGCGCTTAGTACAGTGCTTTGCACACAGTAAGCACTCAATAAATACTACTGAATGAATGAATAAATCCTCACGAGGAAAACAAACTTAACCAGAAATAAAGTCTTAGAGATATTAGCAAGAAAAGACTTGATGTAAGACCAACGACTTTGGGTCCCCCACGAGATACAGTTACTGAATAAAATTTGGGGCATGATCTAAAGTGTTCTTAATTTCTGAGGTAACTCTGAGATCTTATGGTTGGCTATAGAGTGAGGCAGAAGAGATATTGGGGGACAAAAGGCTCAAGAAGTAGAAAAAAAAGACCTCTCTGCCTAACTTTTCAAGCCCACAAATTCTACCACAGACACTTAGCTCCCTAAAGGAATGACATTCTCAAGGAAGTTCTATCAATTCCAATTTACTTGGGCTTCACAAGAGCTAAAAGCTATGTACACCCTTAGTAAGAAACGGACTCACTCTACTGAGATTGAAAGGGATAACGCATGAAAAATAACTATTTTCAGAAATACGGATTTTGTTCATAGTGGTGTCTAAGAATTATTTACAGCAAAGCCCATTACTGGAAATTTGACTTAATATAAAATAATTACCTGAGTATAATGGCCACATACTCCGGTGCATCGTTTAGTATCATAAGTGTAGGACCTGAATTCATTGTACCAAGCAGTAATTGCATTTTTGGGATTAAATTTGCCCACGCCTCCAAGCCATATATTTTCTCCTACACTTCTAAATTTAGGATGGACAGCTCCTTTTTTGCCTAAAAAAGTATTGTGTTTAAACACGCATTTCTTCGACCACGCTCTTGCTGTCCTTGCCAGGGCCGCATCCCAACTCTGCAAGATAAAAATTAAGACAAATCATTCAGGCTGTAGGTATGCTGCAGGATCACTGGAATCATTTAATAACTGTAATATTTGTTAAGCAACTACTGGGTGCCAGTCAGTCAATCATATCTATTGAACACCTATGTGCAGAGCACTGTATTGTGCGCTTGGGAAAGTACAAGGAGGTTGGTAGATACATTCCCTGCCCACAGAGAGGCTTGCGTGTGCCCCTTTTCAATTTCCCATTCAACAGCCGTATGACCACCCTCCTACCAGATCTTCTTACTACCTAGAATTGGGTGGCCATCAGTATTGCTTCGGTGCAACTGAATAGACGTCATTCTGAGAGCTCACTGTTGGCGGTCCAGTTGTGCCATTAAATGTAGAATTCGGTTTGGAGGTGATCATGGTATAACCCTTCTAGAAGATGGATGTGTCTTCCATGTTTGGTCCAGTTAGCACAGCCATACTATAGATCAGATACAAAACTAGCCTTACCAATCTTTACCTCTGTATTTCAGCTAGACAGGGATCCCACCTTCCTTCTTATTTGTCACTGTTCTCAGGGCTCTAATACAATGACCTGTCAACACTCAATAAACATTACTTGTTGATTTCTATTAAAGATAGTGATTTATTGTGGACCTTTGAAATCTTGTGCTATTTCCTCTGTGATCCATATGTTGAGGAAAAGTTCATGCCAATCTCTGAGAATTAGGTCCTCTTTGTGCTTGTGGATTTTTGCTGGAATGTCATCTGATCTCGGTGTTTTTCTACTTTTCCTGGCTTTGAATGAGAGGAGTGTTCCTTTCTCCACATTCTGGATTTTTTTTTTATTCTTTAGAAAGCCTCTTCAATGATGGAAGGCATGTTCATTGTGAACAAGAGTGTTCAATGTAGAGTTCAGATTATCTGTATAGTAACCCCTCTTTTCCAACTCCAATCTTTAGTGGAAATGACAATAATTGAAGTATTTCTTTAATGCTTACTATGTGCCAAACACCGTACTAAGCCTGGGGTAGACACAATATAAGCAGATTGGACAGAGTCCCTGTCCCACATGGGATTCAGTCTAAAGGGAAGGGAGAACTGGTATATTACTTTTCCAAGTGAAGAAACTGAAGCACAATGAAGTTAGAGTTGCCCAAGTTCACATAGCTGGGAACCCAGGGAAGCAGAGGGGCCTAATGGATAGAGCATGGGCCTGAGAATCACAAGGTTCTGAATTCTAATCCCATCTCTGGCACTTGTCTGCTGTGTGATCCTGGTCAAGTCACTTAACCTCTCTGTATATCAGTTGCCTCATCTGTGAAATGGGGATTAAGACTGTGAGCCTTATGTGGGACAACCTGATTACCCTGTATACCCCAGCGCTTAGAACAGTGCTCTGCACGTAGTAAGCACTTAACAAATGCCAACACTATTAAGACTGTAAACCCCAAGTGGGACATGGACTGCGTCCAACCCGATTAACTTTTATCTACCCCAGCGTTTAGTACAGCACCTGGCATATACTTAGCACTTGGCAAAGACCATAAAAAAGGTCTCCTGACTCCCAAGCCTGTGAAAGTCTATGGTGTTATCTTTTATCTCTTAAATATCTCCCGGGAGCTATATACAAACATGTACACATCTCAGTAATAGTTAATCAATCACTCAGTCAATGGTATTTATTGTTCATTTACTATGTGCAGAGCACTATAGTAGGGCTTGGGGGAGAAAATACCAAAGAGTAGGTATAGATAATCCCTGACTACAAGTACCTTACAGACTAGAAGGAGAGATAGACACTAAAATAAATTACAAATTGGTAGGTATGTAAGTTCAATGAGGCTGGGGGAGGTCTAAATAAGCACTTTTGAGAGTACAGCTAAAGCAAGATGTGTGTTCTCTGCCCTCTAGAAATTAACAATCATATGGGGAAGACAGACAAAGATCACTTACAAAATGGTGGGGTTAGGAGGGCAAACAAGGATAAGGCAGGCAGCTTAGAAAACAACTAAGTCAGAAATTGAATGGATGCAATCAATCGAAGAAATCAATCAATGGTTTGTAATGAGTAGTGTACAGAGCATTATCAATTGCATTTACTGAGCAGTGTGTTCAGAGCCCTGCACTAAGCATAGGGAAAAGTCTGATATAACAGAGGTGATGAGACGTGTTCACTGCTAAGGAGTCTACAGTCTTAATGCGGGAGACTCATTCATTCAATCTTATTTATTGAGCAGTGTGCACAGCACTGTACTAAGCCCTCGGGGAAGTACAATACAGCACTAAAGAGAGACAACCCCTGCCCAGAACGATACCACAGTGGTAGTGAAGCCAAGGTTGCATAATGCTTCCAGGAGAAGGGGGATTTTTTTGTTTTAAGTAAGGGGATATATAACTACTGATAGTCATTAAGTGATTAATTAGAAGGGTTGCAGTCTCCTTTCTCCCAGAATTTTGAAAGTTGAAAATGAGATAGGGTAAACACTAGATCAACAATCCTCCAAAACCTTTTGCCTGGTGCATGCCCATTTGGAGTAGGTGGGAGTGTGGATATGGACTCCCAAGTCACTGGGTGTTCACCCCACAGCACGTACGTATCCTCCCCTAAGTTTCCAACTTATTTCTCCTGTAGACATCGTTTCCCCTTCTCGACACTACACTCCTTTTGGGCGGGGATCGTGTCTATCATCCCTATTATACTCTCTCAGGCTTTTGCTAGTAAACTCTAAATAAAATCCATTGATTAATTAATTGATTGGGGGTGCCAACCCTTGAAGACACCTGAATTCTAGGGAGAGAAGCAAGAATCTCAGTAGCGGTCTCCTAAAACTGCTGCTGCAATTGCTTGTAGCAGAAAGAACATCTGCTTTGGTGTTTTGACCTGTAATGTGTAAAATGAGAGGGATCTCAGATCCTGGATCATTTCTTTGGATCGGGTCCCATATTCTGGAGGAAGGGGACTAGGAGAGATGATCAAGTCTGCCCAGGGACCGGCTAAACACTTCAGGGTTGTTAGGTTTTCAGTTTCAACCCCAACATGCTCACCTTCCCGAACTTTAAACAAATCTGGGCCAGATCCTTGAAATATTACCATTTAATAAGAATTGAGATATTTGCTAGGAGCCTACTCTATGCCAAGTACTGTTTTAAAGACTTAGATATGAGATATGCAAGAAAGACACAGACCCTGACCCACATGGGGCTCACAGTCTAAGGGGAAAGGAGAACGGATATTTCAACTCCATTGTACAGATGAAGAAACTGAGGCTCAGAGAAATGAAGTGACTTTCCCTAGCTCACACAATGGGCAGAGCCAGGAGAAGCGGCATGACAGCACTACAGCAGAAGCAGTAGTGGATAGGGCATGGGTCTGGGAGGCAGCAGGTCACGGGTTCCAATCCTGGCTCTGTCACTTGTCTGCTGTGTGACCTTGGGCAAATCACTTCACTTCTCTGTGCCTCACTTACTTCATCTAGAAAATGGGGATTAAGGCTGCGAGTCCGATGTGGGACAAGGACTGTGTCCACACCAATTTGCTTGTATTCCCCTAGCGCTCAGAAAGATGTGTGGAACATAGTAAGTTCTTAACAAATACCATAATTATTAATGATTATTAGAAGCAGATCCCCTGTGTGGCACCAGTCAATATGATCATTCCACTGGACCACTCATTCATTTGTCAGATTTAAGTTTCAGGAATATCTGAATGGCTGTATTTTAGGTCTAGGTGGGAATTATACTCTGGCACAAGGATCCAACTTCTTTTTTCAATACTTTTTTAAAAATGGTATTTGTAAAGTGCTTACTATGTGCCAGGCACTCTATTGAGCACTGGGGTAGATACAAGATGATCAGGTTGGATGGAGACCATGTTCCACCTGGGCTTCAGTCTAAATCCCCATTTTACAGATCGGGTAACTGAGACGGAGAGAAGTTAAGGGACTTGTCCAAGGGCACAAGGCAACAAGTGATGGAGCTGGGAGAGAGCTCAGGTTCTCTGACTCCTTGGGCCCTTGCCCTACCCACTAGGCGACACTGCTCCCCAGCCTACAATCCTGGGGTCCCCACTGATACACAAGAAGCGGCGTGGCTTAGTGGCAAGAGCCCGGGTTTGGGAGCCAGAGGATGTGGGTTCTAATCCCGGTTCCACTACTCATCTGCTGCGTGACCACGTGCAAGCAACTTCATTTCTCTGTGCCTCAGTTACCTCATCTGTAAAATAGAGATTAAAGACCCTGAGGGCCACGTAGGACAACCGGATTACCTCGTATCTATCCCAGTACTTAGAACAGTGCTTGGCATATAGTAAGCGCTTAATAAATATCATCATCATCATTATTATAATATTATTATTATTATTATGACTTGGGGTTCTTGCTCCTTGCCTTCCACCAGGACTGGGGCAATCCTGGAAATGGGCCGACTAGGTCCTGAAGGCATTATTCATTCATTCATTCATTCATTCATTCATTCATTCATTCAATAGTATTTATTGAGCGCTTACTATGTGCAGAGCACTGTACTAAGCGCTTGGGATGAACAAGTTGGCAACAGATAGAGACAGTCCCTGCCATCTGACGGGCTTACAGTCTAATCGGGGGAGATGGACAGACAAGAACAATGGCACAGAACTGATGTTTAAGTATTGGTGGCTAAAATGACCGTCATCCCTAAGGCAGCGCAGCTCAGTGGAAAGAGCCCAGGCTCGGGAGTCAGAGGTCGTGGGTTCTAATCCCGCCTCTGCCACTTGTCAGCTGTGTGACTCTGGGCAAGTCACTTGACTTCTCCGGGCCTCAGTTACCTCATCTGTACAGTGGGGATGAAGACCGGGCGCCCCACGTGGGGCAACCTGATGACGCTGTATCTACCCCAGCGCTTAGAACAGTGTTTGGCACATAGTAAGCGCTTAACAAACACCACCATCATTATTATTAACAAATACCAATGTTACTCAGGCGCTTAGTACAGTGGTCTGCACACAGTAAGCGCTCAATAAACAGGACTGGGGATTGAGGGGGTGAACGGGGGTGGCCCTCACCATGTAGCGCATGTTGCTGGCGGCGGGATCGACCTTGGCGCGCAGCTCATTGTGGACGTCCACACAGGCCTTGATGAACCACCCGTCTTCGATGGACGGGACCTTGGGCGGGGGCCGCCTGGCTCCCAGGACCAGGGCCACCAGCCAGGCCCCGCGCAGCCACGGGCTCAGGCGGCCCCGGGGCCCCGCCGGCCCTCCGCCCCTCGCCCCCATCCGCCCCTGACGACCGCGCCGCGAGCCCAGCAATGGCCCTCACGGGCTCTCAACTCTTCTCGCGCGCGCGCGCGCCCGGGAGCTCCGCCCCCTGAGGACCGTGCCGCGTGCCGAGCAACGGCACTCACGGGCTCTCAACCCTCCGCGCGCCCTGGAGCTCCGCCCCCTGAGGACCGTGCCGCGTGCCGAGCAATGGCACTCACAGGCTCTCAACCCTCCGCGCGCCCTGGAGCTCCGCCCCCTGACGACCGCGCCGCGTGCCGAGCAACGGCCCTCACGGGCTCTCAACCCTCCGCGCGCCCTGGAGCTCCGCCCCCTGACGACCGCGCCGCGTGCCCAGCAACGGCCCTCACGGGCTCTCAACCCTCCGCGCGCCCTGGAGCTCCGCCCCCTGACGACCGCGCCGCGTGCCTAGCAACGGCCCTCACGGGCTCTCAACCCTCCGCGCGCCCTGGAGCTCCGCCCCCTGACGACCGCGCCGCGTGCCGAGCAACGGCCCTCACGGGCTCTCAACCCTCCGCGCGCCCTGGAGCTCCGCCCCCTGACGACCGCGCCGCGTGCCCAGCAACGGCCCTCACGGGCTCTCAACCCTCCGCGCGCCCTGGAGCTCCGCCCCCTGACGACCGCGCCGCGTGCCTAGCAACGGCCCTCACGGGCTCTCAACCCTCCGCGCGCCCTGGAGCTCCGCCCCCTGACGACCGCGCCGCGTGCCGAGCAACGGCCCTCACGGGCTCTCAACCCTCAGCGCGCCCTGGAGCTCCGCCCCCTGACGACCGCGCCGCGTGCCGAACAACGGCCCTCACGGGCTCTCAACCCTCCGCGCGCCCTGGAGCTCCGCCCCCTGACGACCGCGCCGCGTGCCTAGCAACGGCCCTCACCCGCTCTCAACCCTCCGCGCGCCCTGGAGCTCCGCCTCCTGACGACCGCGCCGCGTGCCTAGCAACGGCCCTCACCTGCTCTCAGCCCTTTCCGCGCGCGCTCCCTGAAGCCCCGCCCCCGGACGACCGCGCCGCGTGCCTAGCAACGGCCCTCACGTGCTCTCGACCCTTCTGGCCTCGACTCTTTCCCCGAGGCGCGCGCGCCCTGGAGCTCCGCCCCCTGACGACAGCGCCGCGTGCCTAGCAACGGCTCGCGCGAGGTGGGCATTGCGGGTCGCGTGGGCTGCGGCCTGTCGCCGCGTGTGGCCCCGGGGGGGCGGGAGGGGAGCGGCCTCCCGGGGCTGCCTGGCTAACGGCTCCTGCCCAAGGCGGCGGCCAGGCTGTTGGAAGACGGATAAATAATAATAATAATTACGACATTTCTTAAGCGCTTACTATGTGCCAGGAGCTGTGCCGAGCGGTGGGGTGAATTACCAGCCAATCGGGATGTGCACAGTGCTTGTCCCACGTGAGACTCGCAGTCTCAATCCCCAGTTTACAGATGAGGGAACTGAGGCCCAGAGAAGTGAAGTGACTCAGTCAAGGTCACCCAGCAGACAAGTGGCAGAGGTGGGATTAGAACCTGGGACAACCTCCTAACCTCATATCTCCCCCAGCGCTTGGAAAAGTGATTCATTCACTCAATAGTATTTATTGAGCACTTACTATGTGCAGAGCACTATACTAAGCGCTTGGAATGTACAATTATGATCCCTGCCCAATGACGGGCTCACAGTCTAATCAGGGGATTAGTGCTTGGCACATAATAATAATAATAATAATGTTGGTATTTGTTAAGCGTTTGCTATGTGTAGAGCACTGTTCTAAGCACTGGGTAGATACAGGGTAATCAGGTTGTCCCACATGAGGCTCACAGTCTTCATCCCCATTTTACAGAGGAGGTAAATGAGGCACAGAGAAGTTAAGTGCCTTGCCCACAGTCACAAAGATGACAAGTGGCAGATCCAGGATTCAAACCCATGACCTCTGACTCCCAAGCGCGGGCTCCTTCCACTGAGCCACACTTAACAAATACCATCATCAGTATTATTATTTCCACCAAGTCGCACTGCTTCCGCTAACAAATTATCCGTAACTATTTTATAAGCCTGTCTCCCCCAAGAGGTTCTCTGCCCACAAGGAGCTTACATTCTATTTTATTTGGCTTTTCTAGCTCTCTCACCGTTAAGTGCTGCTACTACTAGATTTATTCCTCTAACCCTATTACTTTAGTGGTCCAACTGAGTTATTTGTGCATTCATTCAGCTAAAAGTCCTGCAGTCTCATCAGTCAACAATATTTAGTGACAACGTGACAATCTTGACAATATTTACAACATGCAGAGCCCTCTCCTGAGCGCTTGGGAGAGAACCACACACCAGAATGAGCAGACACATTCCCCCACCCTTAACGAGCTTGCACTTTAGGGGGGGAGATGAGCATTAATATGAGCAAATAATTGATAATCGTGGAGACACTTAAATTGCATTTACTTCAAAAACACCCCCCCCCCCGCATATTAGTTATGTGCAGCAACTGTGGCTATTTTTTCTTCTTGTGCCTGGCTGAGATCATGATGGTTTAGAAGCCAGAATCGGACATCTTGGGATTGCTGCAGGCTGGCTCATCCGGGCCCTGCCCCCTACAACTACAGGAGCCCACTGCTGTGCCAAGTCATTTGAGGAGGATAAGATTGTCACCTGGCCTCTAAACTAGAACTCATCTCTTGGAGTGTGGCATCAGGGCAGAGGCCTTGTCTTGTCAGATGGTGATTACTCTAAGTGGTTCTCAAAAAACCTGAGATGTTTGAGCGATCTTCAGCGACCGCAGCATAAAAACTGTCCAAGGAAGGACAAGGCAGACGGTGACTTAGGAGAAGAAGGGTGAAAGTCAGACGAGTAGTGAAGAATACAGATTGCCTTCATTTTAGTGGGTGCGTGGATCCCGGGGAAGGATAGGTTACCTAGATGAGGAAATCACGTGCGGGAGAATCGAGCCTCCAGAGAGAGCTAGCCCCAGTTTCGGCTGCAAGCTTACTGAAGACACATCTCCTCCAAAAGGCCTTCCCTGACTCAGCTCTCCTTTCCTCTTCTTCCAGTCTCTTCTGCGTCATTCGCTCCCTTTATTCACTCCCCCTCCCAGCCCCATAGCTCTTATGTCCTCATCTGTCATTTGTTTCTATTAGTGTCTGTCTCCCCCTCTCTCACTGTGGGCAGGGAATGTGTCTGTTTATTGTTATATTATTTTCTCCCAAACGCTTCATACATTGCCCTGCACACGGTAAGTGCTCATACTGACTCACTCTTGAGCCACTTCTGGTTCTCTAGCAGTCAAAATTCAGCTCCCAGAGGAGCCCTCATCTTACCTTTGCCAGGATCTTGGACAGATTTTACTCCAAATCACCAGAGAGGCCATCCCAGATGGACTCCCTTCTCCCCTCCCCTTTACCCCCACCATTAGAAAAGGTGTGACGTGAAGTAGTGACCGCTGTGAGCCCATTGTTGGGTAGAGATTTTCCCTATTTGTTGCCAAATTGTACTTTCCAAGAGCTTAGTACAGTGTTCTGCACACAGTAAGCGCTCAATAAATACGAACAAATGAACGAATGGAGACTGATGCAGTAATCCAGGCAGGACAGGATGAGTGATTGTATTAATATGGTATATTAATTTGGATGGCAAGGAAAGGGCAGGTTTTAGCTGTCATGAAGGTGGGACCGATAGGATTTAGTAATGGATTGAATATGTAGGGGGTTGAATTAGTGAGAGGAGTCAAGGATAACGCTAAGGTTACAGGCTTGGGAGACAGGAAGAATGGTGGTGCTGACTAGAGATGGGAATGTCAGGGGAGGACAGGGTTTGTGGGGGAAGATAAGGAGTTTTGTTTTAGACATGTTAAGTTTTGAGGTGACAGAAGGATGTCCAAGTAGAGATGTTTTGAAGGCAGGAGGAAATGTGAGACTGAAGGGAGGGAGAGAGATCAGGACCGGAGATAGAGATTTGGGTATCATCTACATAGAGGTATGTAGGTATGTAGTCCAAGGGCATGGGTATAGATGGAGAATAGAAGGGGACCCAGAGCTGAACCTTGAGGACGTCCCATAGTTAGGAGGGTCGGAGTCAGAAGAGGAGCTCATGAAGAAGACTGAGAATCAATGGTGAGAGACAAGAGGAGAGGAGAACGAGGAGAGGACAGAGTCAGTGAAGCCAAAGTTGGGTAAGAAGAGGGAGGCAGTTCAAGGTCAGAGGGGGGACATGGGAAAGGGATCAGAGGCGAGACAGATGAGATCAGGGCACGGAGAGCAAACTGTCGCTAGTTGAGTGAAGTGTGCAGGCTCGGCTGTAGTAAATTGGTAAAATAAGGTTGGAGGGGAAGAACTGATTGATTAACTTCAATTAATCAATATATGGTATTTATTGAGTGCTTCCTATGTGCAGAATACTGTACTAAGAGCTTGGCGGAGTACAGTACAACAGAATTAGCAGACACATTCCCTGCCTATGACAAGCTCACAGTCTAGAGAAGGAGAGAGACAGTAATAAGAATTAATAAGTAATTTATAATATACAATTTAAAGATATGTAACGTGCTGTGGGGTTGGGGGTGGGGTGAATAACAAACATCCAAAGGTCATCGATCCAAGTGCATCGATGATGTAGAAGGGAAACTGAGCCAGGGGAAAGAAGGCTTAATTTGGGAAGGCCACTTGGTGGAGATATGACCTCAATAAAGCTTTGAAGGTTGAGCGAGTGGAGGTCTGGCATATGTCGATGGGGAGAGAGTTCCAGGCCAGGGGGAGAACTTGGGAAAGAGGTTGGCAGCGAGATAGATGAGATGGGGGCATAGTGAGTAAGCTGGCACTGGAGGAATGGAGTGTGTGGGCTGAGCTGTAGTAGATTGGTGAGGTAAGGCAGAACTGAGCAAGCTGATTGAAGGTTTTAAAGCCAATGGTAAGGAGGTTCTGTTGGATGCCGAGGGGGATAGGCAGCCACTGGAGGTTCTTGAGAAGTGGGAAGACGTGGACAGATGTGGACTGAACGTTTTTACTGATAAACGATCCGTGCAGCGGAGTGAAATATGGATTGACGCGGGGAGAGACGGGAGGCGGGGAAGTCAGCAAGATGGAGGATTGAACAAGGTTCATCAGAACAGATGATGAAATCCCCCTGCTTGACCCCTGTTCCTCCCTCCACCCCCCACCTATCTACTGACTAGAACATTTGTTCCTATTGTCAAAAGTCATAAAATCTAGACTGTGAGCCCGTTGTTGTTGCCGAATTGTACTTTCCAAGCGCTTAGTACAGTGCTCTGCACCCAGTAAGCGCTCAATAAATACAATTGAATGAATTAAACCACCAAACCTGAGAACGTAATCAAATACTGCTCAAAAAGACTCGTCAACTAGTCCCAGAGCATGGTGGGATTGTTCAGCCACGAGCACAGCCTGCCCTCCAAATTTGAAAGCCAATTTGAACCCTTGTAGAATGTCTATACAAGTATCCAATATTGGTACCAGGTTTTGGAATTTTCTTGGTTTGGTGATGCATTACTAGCTAACTCAAAGATTAGATTAGCAAGGGGTAGAAGTGAAATTGGCATATACTAATTTGGTTCTTTGGGGCCCCCGACTCAGCAGATTTTACATTTCATTCAGACCTTTACTCCACCACAAGCTGAATCTTTTTTCCTCCACTTCTGGGGAAACCGCCCAAAGAGATATTCCTCTAGAGTATCCTTTTTGAGCCGAGAAACAGTGTTACCCAGGTATGAAGGGGAGAAAAGCCTTTTTTCAATCTTGAGCTGGCTGCCGCAGGATATCTATTCCTAACTCTGCTCAGTAACTGCCTTGTTCCCAAGTTTGGGGAGTCCAAAGATAGATAGTCAGTCAGTAACATTTATTAAGTGCTTGCATGGTGCAGAGCACAGAGGTAAGCGCTGGGAAAATGCACGTATGTAGATATACAGACCCAGTCTCTGGCTTGGCTTAATAAATAGAGTACAGGTCTGGGAGTCAGAAGATCATGGGTCTTCTGGGGATTGAGACTGTGAGCCCCACGTGGGTCAAGGGACTGTGTCCAACTCAATTTGATTGTATTCACCCTAGTGCTTAGTACAGTGCTTAACAAATACCATAATTATTAATATTATTCTTATCATTATTACTATTTGTTCCAAACACTGTACTAAGAGCTGGGGTATTCATTCATTCATTCAATAGTATTTATTGAGCGCTTACTATATGCAGAGCACTGTACTAAGCGCTTGGAATGAACAAGTCGGCAACAGATAGAGACAGTCCCTGCCGTTTGACAGGCTTACGGTCTAATCGGGGGAGATGGACAGACAAGAACAATGGCAATAAATAGAGTCAAGGGGAAGAACATCTCGTAAAAACAATGACAACTAAATAGAATCAAGGCGATGTACAATTCATTAACAAAATAAATAGGGTAATGAAAATATATACAGTTGAGCGGACGAGTACAGTGCTGTGGGGATGGGAAGGGAGAGGTGGAGGAGCAGAGGGAAAAGGGGAAAAAGAGGGTTTAGCTGCGGAGAGGTAAAGGGGGGGTGGCGGAGGGAGTAGAGGGAGAAGAGGAGCTCAGTCTGGGAAGGCCTCTTGGAGGAGGTGAGCTTTAAGTAGGGTTTTGAAGAGGGGAAGAGAATCAGTTTGGCGGAGGTGAGGAGGAAGGGCGTTCCAGGACCGCGGGAGGACGTGGCCCAGGGGTCGACGGCGGGATAGGCGAGACCAAGGGACGGTGAGGAGGTGGGCGGCAGAGGAGCGGAGCGTGCGGGGTGGGTGGTAGAAAGAGAGAAGGGAGGAGAGGTAGGAAGGGGCAAGGTGATGTAGAGCCTTGAAGCCTAGAGTGAGGAGTTTTTGTTTGGAGCGGAGGTTGATAGGCAACCACTGGAGTTGTTTAAGAAGGGGAGTGACATGCCCAGATCGTTTCTGCAGGAAGATGAGCCGGGCAGCGGAGTGAGGAATAGACTGGAGCGGGGCGAGAGAGGAGGAAGGAAGGTCAGAGAGAAGGCTGACACAGTAGTCTAGCCGGGATATAACGAGAGCCCGGAGCAGTAAGGTAGCCGTTTGGGTGGAGAGGAAAGGGCGGATCTTGGCGATATTGTAGAGGTGAAACCGGCAGGTCTCAGTAATGGATAGGATGTGTGGGGTGAACGAGAGAGACGAGTCAAGGATGACACCGAGATTGCGGGCCTGAGAGACGGGAAGGATGGTCGTGCCATCCACGGTGATAGAGAAGTCTGGGAGAGGACCGGGTTTGGGAGGGAAGATGAGGAGCTCAGTCTTGCTCATGTTGAGTTTTAGGTGGCGGGCAGACATCCAGGTGGAGACATCCCGGAGGCAGGAGGAGATGCGAGCCTGAAGGGAGGGGGAGAGGACAGGGGAGGAGATGTAGATCTGCATGTCATCTGCGTAGAGATGGTAGTCAAAGCCGTGAGAGCGGATGAGTTCACCGAGGGAGTGAGTGTAAATGGAGAACAGAAGAGGGCCAAGAACTGACCCTTGAGGAACTCCAACAGTTAAAGGATGGGAGGGGGAGGAGGCTCCAGGGTAGGAGACCGAGAATGATCGGCCAGAGAGGTAAGAGGAGAACCAGGAGAGGACAGAGTCCGTGAAGCCAAGGTGAGATAAGGTATGGAGGAGGAGGGGATGGTCGACAGTGTCAAAGGCAGCAGAGAGGTCAAGGAGGATCAGAATGGAGTAGGAGCCATTGGATTTGGCAAGAAAGAGGTCACGGGTGACCTTAGAGAGAGCAGTCTTGGTAGAGTGGAGGGGACGGAAGCCAGATTGGAGGGGGTCTAGGAGAGAATGGGAGTTAAGGAATTCTAAGCATCGATTGTAGACGACTCGTTCTAGGATTTTGGAAAGGAAGGGTAGTAGGGAGATAGGGTGATAACTGGAGGGGGAAGTGGGGTCGAGAGCGGGTTTTTTTAGGATGGGGGAGACGTGGGCATGTTTGAAGGCAGCCGGGAAGGAGCCATTGGAGATTGAGTGGTTAAAAATAAAAGTTAAGGAAGGTAGGAGGGCAGGGGCGATGGTTTTAATAAAGTGAGAGGGAATGGGGTCCGAGGTGCAGGTGGAGGGGGTGGCACTTGCGAGGAGGGAGGAAATCTCAGAGGATACTGCAGGGAAGGATGGGAAAGTAGGGGAGAGGGTTGGTGGGGGGGGAGGGGAGAGGCGGAGGGGTGACTTCGGGGAGCTCAGACCTGATTGTGTTGATTTTCGTGAGGAAATAGGTGGCCAGATCATTGGGGGTGAGAGATGGGAGGGGGGGAGGAACAGGGGACCTAAGGAGAGAGTTAAAGGTCTGGAACAATCGGCGGGGGTGATGGGCATGGGTGTCGATGAGGGAGGAGAAGAAGTTTTGCCTGGCGGAGGAGAGGGCAGAGTTAAGGCAGGAAAGGATAAATTTAAAGTGGGCGAGGTCGGCTTGGTGCTTGGACTTTCACCAGCAGTGCTCAGCAGCTCGAGCATAGGAGCGTAGGAGGCGGACAGAGGAGGTGATCCAGGGCTGTGGGTTAGTGGAGCGAGAGCGGCGGAGGGAAAGGGGGGCGAGAGAGTTGAGATGAGTAGAGAGGGTGGAGTTGAGAGCGGAGACCTGATCATCGAGAGTGGGAAGTGAGGACAGGGCGGCAAGGTGAGGAGAGATGCTTTTGGAAAGACGGATGGGATCGAGAGAGCGGAGGTCTCTGTGGGGCAGTAGTGAAGATTTGCAGGGGGAGGGAGTGTGAGAGATGAGGCCGGTGAGAAGGTTATGGTCTGAGAGAGGGATTTCAGAGTTGGTGAGGGAGGAGATAGTGCAGCGGTAGGAGATGACGAGATCGAGGGTGTGACCGAGTCGGTGAGTGGGCGCGGTATGGTGGAGGAGGAGGTCAGCAGAGTCGAGGAGGGATAGCAGGCGGGCGGCAGAGGAGTCGTCGGGTACATCCATATGGATGTTGAAGTCTCCAAGGGTCAGAGTGGGCAGAGAGAAGGAGAGAAGGAAGGTGAAAAAGGGGTCAAGGTGGTTGAAGAAGTCGGAGGTGGGACCGGGAGGGCGGTAGATGACAGCGACAAGTATCTGGAGGGGGTGGTAGAGGCGAAGCTGCGGAGAGGGGAAGTGGGGGGTGGTAAAGGGAGTAGAGGGAGAAGAGGAGCTCAGTCTGGGAAGGCCTCTTGGAGGAGGTGAGTTTTAAGTAGGGTTTTGAAGAGGGAAAGAGAATCAGTTTGGCGGAGGTGAGGAGGGAGGGCGTTCCAGGACCGTGGGAGGACGTGGCCCAGGGGTCGACGGCGGGATAGGCAAGACCAAGGGACGGTGAGGCGGAGGGCGGCAGAGGAGTGGAGCATGCGGGGTGGGCGGTAGAAAGAGAGAAGGGAGGAGAGGTAGGAAGGGGCAAGGTGATGTAGAGCCTTGAAGCCTAGAGTGAGGAGTTTTTGTTTGGAGCGGAGGTTGATAGGCAACCACTGGAGTTGTTTAAGAAGGGGAGTGACATGCCCAGATCGTTTCTGCAGGAAGATGAGCCGGGCAGCGGAGTGAAGAATAGACTGGAGCGGGGCGAGAGAGGAGGAAGGGAGGTCAGAGAGAAGGCTGACACAGTAGTCTAGCCGGGATATAACGAGAGCCCGTTGCAGTAAGGTAGCCGTTTGGGTGGAGAGGACCGGAAGAGGTGAAACCGGCAGGTCTCGGTAACGGATAGGATGTGTGGGGTGAACGAGAGAGACGAGTCAAGGATGACACCGAGATTGCGGGCCTGAGAGACGGGAAGGATGGTCGTGCCATCCACGGTGATAGAGAAGTCTGGGAGAGGACCTGCCAGAGAGGTAAGAGGAGAACCAGGAGAGGACGGAGTCCGTGAAGCCAAGGTGAGATAAGGTATGGAGGAGGAGGGATTGGTCGACAGTGTCAAAGGCAGCAGAGAGGTCAAGGAGGATTAGAATGGAGTAGGAGCCATTGGATTTGGCAAGAAGGAGGTCATGGGTGACCTTAGAGAGAGCAGTCTCGGTAGAGTGGAGGGGACGGAAGCCAGATTGGAGGGGGTCTAGGAGAGAATGGGAGTTAAGGAATTCTAAGCATCGATTGTAGATGACTCATTCTAGGATTTGGGGGTAGATATTAGGTAATTAAGTCAGACACAGTCCCTTTCCACATGGTGCTCACAGCCTAAATAGGAGGGAGAATAAGCACTGAACCCCCATTTACAGATGAGGAAACTGAGGTTCAGAGAAGGTAAGTGACTTGCCCAAGATTACAGAGCAGACAAGTGGCAGAGCCAAGATTAGAACACAGGTCCTCTGACTCCCAGGCCTGTGCTCTTCCACTTGCCCCCATTGCTTCTCTAATGTTTTCTAAAATGGCTAGGCTATCTTGGACTTTCTTGGCTTACCAGGTCTGTATACCTAAAAAGTAAAAAGATGTATTGAAAAAAGTTTTTTCAGAGACTAGCCTTCTCAGGGAAAACTGGTTCTTATGTCTAGAAGAAATCCTCTTTTTCCCCCTTTCCACTAGAGGAAATGGAGATCAATAATGTATGGTTTGGGGTCACACAATTTGGGGTCTTTAAAATTGCTTGGAACCTGAACTATGCCAAATTCCACTCTCTCTCCCAAAAAACCACAAAGTTATGAGCTTGATTTTCCTGTCCTTCACTCCCCCATCAGTGCACAATGGCATGATGAGGTGACTTCCTTCCTAATCTCCGCTTGAAGTGGAGTGCTCACTCCAGCCAGAGGTTGTCCTGGCTGCATCATCCCTCAGGCTCCTTGGTCAGGGGAAAAGAATGCACCAGGCCTATATTTTAAGGGACCCTCTCTTCAGCTGTCCCCATCCTCCTTCGATACCTGGGGATGGAATTCCACCCTCACAGGAGCAGATGGTGGGCAGAAACATACTTGTATAATGTTTGACTTCTTAGAAGGGTTGTGGAAATTTAGATCAGGCAGGCCTGTGTATAGGGGCATGGAGAAATGAGAAATCATCGAAGAAAGAATAAACTGTTGGTTTTTTTTACTACAGTTGCTGTTTGATTTGTTTGGTTCAGCCCATCACTTTGCCTTATGTGCCTCTCTCCCTCAATAATCAATCAATCGAAAGTATTTCTTGAGCAGTTACTGTGTGCAGAGCACTATACTAAGACTCGTGGGAGTAGAATACAATAATGTAGCAAACACATTTCCCTGCCCACAATGAGCTTACAGTCTAGAGGGGGAGACACACAATATAAATAAATTATGGGTATGTGCTGTGGGGCTGGGAGAGGAAACAGAGCAAGTCAGAATGATGCAGAAGGGAGTGGAAGAAAAGGAAAAGAGGGCTTAGTCAGGGAAGGCCTCTCAGAGGAGATGTGCCTTCAATAAGGCTTTCAAGAGGGGAAGAGTAATTGTTGGATAGGAGGAGGGAGGATGTTCCAGGCCAGAAGCAAGACATGGGCGAGAGGTCCGCGGTGAGATAGATGAGATGAGGTACAGCATGTAGGTTAATAATTATTAATAATTGTGATATTTGTTAAGTGCTTACTATGTACCAGGCACTCTACTAAGCGCTGGGGTAGATACAAGGTAATTGGGTTGGACACAGTCCCCATCCCTTATAGGGCTCACAGTTTTAATCCCCATTTTACAGATGAAGTAACTGAAGCACAGAGAAGTTAAATGCCTTGCCCAAGGTTACACAGCAGACAAGTGGCCTAGCCAAGATTAGAACCCAAGTCCTTCTGACTCCCAGACCTGTACTCTATTAAGCTAAGCCAGAGATTGGGTCTATATCTACGTACATGCATTTTCCCAGCGCTTACCTCCGTGCTCTGCACCATGGAAGCACTTAATAAATGTTACTGACTGACTATCTATCCTTGGACTCCCCAAACTTGGGAACAAGGCAGTTCCATTGACTAGTTGCTGAGAAGAGTTAGGAACAGATATCCTGAGTCAGCCAGCTCACGATTGAAAAAAGGCTTTACTCCCCTTTACATCTGGGTAACACTGTTTCTCGGCTCAGAAAGGATACTCTAGAGGAATATCTCTTTGGGCGGTTTCCCCAGAAGTGGAGGAAAAAAGATTCAGCTTGTGGTGGAGTAAAGGTCTGAATGAAATGTAAAATCTGCTGAGTCGGAGGCCCCAAAGAACCAAATTAGTATATGCCAATTTCACTTCTACCCCTTGCTAATCTAATCTTTGAGTTAGCTAGTAATGCATCACCAAACCAAGAAAATTCCAAAACCTGGTACCAAAATTGGATACTTGTATAAACATTCTACAAGGGTTCAAATTGGCTTTCAAATTTGGAGGGCAGGCTGTGCTCGTGGCTGAACAATCCCACCACGCTCTGGGATTAGTTGACGAATCTTTTTGAGCAGTATTTGGTTATGTTCTGGTTAGGGCCGTGCACTATGCCCCAGTTGTTATTATGCAGACTTGTCCTGGAATTGGGAATGTCCTAAACTACTCTTGGGCAGCCCATCCTAGAACTGAGCCCCGGGAGCTCTTGTTCACTTTAAATCTATGAGTTCCCCTGAGGACTAGAAGAAGCTCACTACACTGTTACTGTTTATTGCTTATTTTATTTGTTCAGAACTGACTCTGTGCCAAGCACTATGCCAGGGCCTGGTACAAGAATGGTCATTCGAATATGGTCCCTCACGATTTAAGAAACTATGGGTGGAAAAACTGGCGACCTATCTAGACTGTAAGCTTGTGGACAGGGATCATGATTGCCAGCTCTGTTACACTGTACTCTCCCAAGCCCTTAATAGAGTGCTCTGCACCAAATAAACGTTTAATAAATAGGATTGATTGATTAAAGACAGTTACAAAGTACAGAAAACAAGAATGTTAATGACAACAGAGTAGTTCTGCACTACAGACATTGAAATCTTTTTTTAAACTCTTCATTGCTCCAACAGAGCCATCCAAAGTCAAAGGCTTCAATCTTGCCAATGTTCTAAGTGTTCTTATAGTGGGGCAGCTCTTTTTAACTTTCCGCCTGTTCACTTCAGGGGGACAAAGCAATTTCATCAATGTCGGTCTCTATCCCTTGAGAGGCTGGTGGACTGCAACCTCATGCTTCTCCCTCCTTTCTCCGGGCTCATAGTCACTGAGAGAAGAGGAAATGCACTCAGGCTAGAAATGGTTTCCCTAAATTCCCAGGTTTCAAAAAAATTATATTGCCAGCTAGCTTTTAATCTTTCCTAGCTTCACTAATGGGTAAATATTTGACCTCAAAGACTAAAGAGTAGCTTGTACTGAAGAATGGGAAGCACGTATTGTAATTCAGAGCAAAAGGGAGAAATCTGATCATGTGTTTTAAACCAATTAAAGCAATCAATTCTCTTGTTGTTCATAATGAGCCCATATTTTCACTATTATTGGGCGACTTCTTTATTAAAAGTTATTCCCTAGGGCCTGGTTTCAAATGAATAAAAATTTTCAGCTAATTAATTTCAAATTGTTTTGCTTATTCACATCATTGAAATACCCTTGACACTTGAATAATTACATTGATTCTGATGCATCATTTTCATAATGATACTTTCAGTATGGATACTTTCAGTATGTTAAATAGGTAAAATCGTGTTATTGAAGTTATAAACATTTGTAGGTGGAAGAAGGAAAGACATCAACTACATACAGGGAAAGTATACTCCTGTATTCCCATTATTTGCCCTGCAGATAATTTAAAAATTATAATTCACTAGAAAATTGACTAACAAGAAATGTTTTGCCTTGGTAAATTTGCAATGGACATTTTCATATTTACCAGTTGTATTCATCCTGGCCTGGACTCACATGAGAAGTAGCGTGACTCTGTGGAAAGAGCATAGGCTTGGGAGTCAGAGGTCATGGGTTTGAAGCCCTTCTGTGCCACTTGTCAGCTGTGTGACTGTGGGCAAGGCACTTAACTTCTCTGTGCCTCAGTTACCTCATCTGTAAAATGGGGATTAAGACTGTGAGTCTCACGTGGGACAACCTGATTACCCTGTATATATTTTCATTACCCTATTTATTTTGTTAATGAGATGTACATTACCTTCATTCTATTATTTTGTTAATGAGATGTACATCACCTTGATTCTATTTATTTGCTATTGTTTTAATAATAATGTTGGTATTTGTTAAGCGCTTACTATGTGCCGAGCACTGTTCTAAGCGCTGGGGTAGACACAGGGGAATCAGGTTGTCCCACGTGGGGCTCACAGTCTTCATCCCCATTTTACAGATGAGGTAACTGAGGCACCGAGAAGTTAAGTGACTTGCCCAAAGTCACACAGCTGACAAATGGCCGAGCCAGGATTTTTTAATGAGATGTTCATCCCCTTGATTCCATTTTTGCTATTGTTATTGTCTGTCTCCCCTGATTAGACTGTAAGCCCATCGAAGGGCAGGGACTGTCTCTATCTGTTACCGATTTGTACATTCCAAGCGCTTAGTACAGTGCTCTGCACATAGTAAGCGCTCAAAAAATACTATTGAATGAATGAATTTATCTACCCCAGCACTTAGAACAGTGCTCTGCACATAGTAAGTGCTTAACAAATACCAATATTATTATTAGTAGTAGTATTATAAGTCCCGGGCCTGACTCAATCATTCAATCATTTGTATTGATTGGATGCTTACTGTGTGCAGAGCACTGTATTATGTGCTTGGGAGAGTTCACTTCAAAAGAACTAGTGGACACATTCCCTGCCCATAACAAGTTTACCATCTAAAGGAGGAAACAGACAATACAATTGATTTATAATATATAACTGAAAGATACATAAGTGCTGTGGGTTTGTGGGTGGGGCAAATATCAAATGTTCAAAGGTCACAGATCTAACTGCATATGTGATGCAGAAGGGAGAGCGAACAATGGAAAAGAGGGCTTAATCTGGGAAGGCTTCTTGGAGGAGATGGGATCTTAACAATTCACTGAATGTGGAGAGAGTGGTGGTTTGACATATATAGACAGGGAGGGAGTTCCAGACCAGGGGCAGGATGTGGGAAAGTGGTCAGCGGTGAGAGAGATGAGATCAGTTTATACAGTGAGTAAACTGAAGCTAGAGGAGTGAAATGCGCTGCCTGGGCTGTAGGAGGAGATTAATGAGGTGAGATAGGTGGGCGAGCTGAATTGGCTGCTTTAAATCTGATGGTAAGGATTTTCTGTTTGATGTGGAGGTGGATGGGCAGCCACTGGAGGTTCTTGAGGAGTGGGGAGACATAAACTGAACATTTTTGTTGAAAAATGATCTGTGAAGCAGAGTGAAGTATCAACTGGAGTGGGGAGAGACTGGAAGCTGAAAGCAAGGAGGCTGATACAGTAATCAAGGCGGGATGGGAGGAGTGCTTGGATCAGCACAGTAGCAGTTTGGATGGTGAGGAAAGGACGGATTTTAGCAATGTTGTAAAGGTAGAGCCGACGAGATTTGGCGACAGACTGAATATGTGGGTTGAATAAGAGAGATGAGTTGACAATAAGGCCAAGGTTTGAAGCTTGTGAGACAGGGAGGATGGTGGTATTGTCTACAGTGATGGGAAGGTCAGTGGGAGGACAGGGTTTGGGTGGGAAGATGAGGAGTTCCATTTTGGACACGCCTTTACTATTGATCCTGTGTTAATTATAAGAGCTCAGTAGCCAAAATCCTAATGAGACTTGAATCTTGGCTACTCTCAAAGGACAAGGTCAAAACCTTTTATAGATCTTCCTTGAGGAATGATGAATGTACATCTATCTGGCATATCCTCAGGACTATCGTTAGAAAATATTTTCCTCACGGGGATCTTCGCCAAACCATTTTCACAGAAGCTAAGTATGCATGAGGCAATCATATTGGTGGTTTAAAAAATGTTTTCAGAATCTACTTTTTAAAATAACCGTTGGAAAATCCACTTCATTAGTTACCTAATGATAGAAAGATTTGTTCTTTTTTTGGTTCCACTCAATTAATCAGCTAAAAGGACTAAAAGGACTAAATGAAGTAATGCAAGCACAATTGTTTTTGCCTGGAAATTTTGCCGGGATGTGGGTCTTCTGAGTGGCCCCGCAATCTATTGTTCCCAAGCCAATCTCCACAGGTACTGGCCACTTTGTACTGTTTCCCTCTCCTGAGACCACTAGCTTCTCTGGCCTCTAAAAACTGTCCTGAGGTTTCCCTGTGAAGTACAGTGTAATCAGGTTGGAGTCTGGTGGCATCAGGATTTCTGTTGTCTCGTACTCTCCCAAGCTTTCAGTACGGAGCTCTGCTCACAGTAAGTACTCAATAAATACCAATGATTGATCAACAGACTGATCGTTTGATAGATTGAATTCTCTGGGTGACAAAGGGCAATCTGCCAACAGAACGGCCTTAACCACTAGGTTAAACTGGGCAAGAAGTACCCCAGAGTCCTGATTCTTGCCCACCCCTCCCCCACAGTGCTGTGCCACACTGCAAGGCTCTGCAAATGTTTCACAGTATGGTCAGCATCGACAGACTCACAGTAAGGAGGGAATGAGCCAGCTGTTCCACCAAAGTTTTTGTGACAGGATTGTGAGAGAAATTCGCATTCCCAATATACACTCCAAATAATCAGAACTGAAGAACACAGTGGGATTTCATTCCAAAATGCAGGAAGGGAAACAGCTGTAAAGAAGCTACAGCAAAATTCCAAACTACACTTATAATGGTAACTCCAACTCCAACTCTTCTAATAAGACACACTTCTTTGAAAAACAAGCAGTTTTAGATCGACAAGTTTCTAAGAAGTAGCAGCTTGACTTATTGGAGAGAGAACAGGCCTGGGAGTCGAAGAACCTGGGTTCTAATCCTGGCTCTGCCATTTGTCTGCTGTGTGACCTTGGGCAAGTCACTTAACTTCTCAGTGCCTCAGTTACCTCATCTGTAAAATGGGGATTAAAACCGTGAGCCCTATGTGGGACAGGAACTGTGTCCAACCCAATTACCTTGTATCTACCCTAGTGCTTAGTGCTTACCCTAGTGCCTGTGCACAATAAGCACTTAAAAATACCATTATTATTAGTAATAGCAGTGATAAGTAATAGAGTAAATTCCCAGTTCATGGAAAGATCTTCCCCAAGGTTATGCCCAACATAGAAGCAGGACTGTGTTTGACATAATTGTATTGTTACCTTCCCAGTGCTAATTTCAGTGCTTGGCACATAGCAAACGCTTAACACATACCAGGATTATCAATCAATCCACCAGTCAATCTATAGTACTTATTGAGTGCTTAGTAGGAAAAGAAGAGAACAAGTGGCTCCACCTCTCCTTTAGGAAAATCTCACACCAGAGTATCTGGGGAATGGCGATCTAGTGCCTTCTCCGTAATGAATTTAACTAAGTATGATTTTCCTACTTCCCTTATTTCCCCTTGGTATCTGGGCTGTTCCCTCCAAATGCATGTTTTGTCGATCAGTCCTGCTAACATGTTGACAGGGTTCACGCTGGGCCGCTAAGAAAGTGCAGCTAAACAGCAGCCCTTTCTCAGCCACAGGGAAATAGCTTGGCCTAGTGGGAAGAACATGAACCTGGGAGTCAGAGGCCCTGGGTTCTACTCCTGGACCTGCCATTTGTCTGCTGTGAAACTCTGGGCAGGTCACTTAACTTCTGTGCCTCAGATTCCTCATCTGGAAAAGGTTCCAAAATGTTCTCTTGGTTACTTTGACTGTGAGGGATAGGAATTGTGTCCAATCTGATTCTCTTGTATCTACCCCACTGCTTGGAGCCTAGTAAGCACTAAAAAAACTCATTTAAAAACAAAACAAAAACTACCAGCAGCAGTAAGGCTATTTATTAATAGCAAATTTACGGTATGCCAAGTACTCTAATAGCTACTCAGGAGAAAACCAGGAATTTTGATTTTGATTCAGATATGATCCTGAGCCCACAGGGCCTCAAAATATAGAGGAGGCAGAGGGGAAGAACAAGCACAAGAGGAAGGCATTAAATGGTATATTCAGAACACTCACTCACAAGGAGAATAGCAGTAAGTTATTGATATTGGCCTCATGGCTGTCTCCTTGAGCTCTCAGCAGTCCTGGCTGTGCCAAAGTGGGAAGGGTATAAAAACAGCTATCGTCAGTAATATTCCAAGGAGGTTGCAGGGGAGGAGGTGTACATTCTACCAGGGTCCAACATGGCCCCCACTGCTTTATTATAACTTGGCATCTACATGTATAGGTCCCCTGAAATCCCACCCTCTACATACTGGACCTGTTTACAGTACAGTCATATATTGGTACTTTAAGGTCATATAGAATTAATCTCACTAAGATGAATACTAAGCAACTCCCATTTGTGTAATACACTCCTCTGTATTCTCTTCTAGTATTTGAGAAGCAGCGTGGCTTAGTGGAAAGAGCACGGGCTTGGGAGTCAGGGGTCGTGGGTTCTAATCCCATCTCCCCAACTTGTCGGCTGTGTCAGTGGATAAATGTGTTGGCAGCCAACCTGTGGTACCAGAGAATCTAACGCTTTGGATAAAACAAAGGTAACGGTTCTCCATTCCACTTTGCCAGTAAAATCTAGTCCCTGTCACTCTGCCTGCTAAAAAGAGATGCCAAAAATATATATATTTTTAAATGAATAATATGCAAAACAAGATAAAAAGGTAGGTTTCCCGTTCTCTAGAAACTTTCAAATAAGGCAGACTGCACATTAATATATAAAATGCAGGTGACAAATATGTAATTGTAAAATACTATAAAAATAACTTTTTAAGAGGTACAGTCATCTGAACTTCTGAAGTTCTGAACCTTTATAGTATCTACCTATTCAAATCAGCAAAGAAAAAAACAAACTTTTGAAATATGGTTTTATATATGCAGGTTTCCAATTCCAAACTTTGCTTTAGGGTAGAATGGTTTCTAGGGAGGAGTTGATTTAGTTGCTTCTTTTGATCTTGTTACGTCAGCAAAAAACTAATGAAAGTATTTTACTAAAATATTCATTTTTGGAGCTGCGAAAGCATATATTGTTCATAACAGATGTTACTGGGAGCACATGACCTCAGTAGGAAAAGGAGATTAAGTTCAAAAGTGGGGGAACTCTTAAATGCAGGGTCCTGTAGGACCCTATTATCGCTACAGCATGTAAGGTGGAAAGCCAGGTTGTAAAGAAGGGGTCAGGAATACAGTCAATTAAAATGCAACACCATCAAGGGCTGAGTGTAAGATGAAAGGCCCAGCGTGTCAAATGGATGGAAGACCAGCTGTTGAGGAAAAGACTCTGATCACCTGAAGAAGAGAAGTTGACCTGAGCTGTGATATTGACAGATCTATTACCTGAATGGCAGAAGGGCAATGAAGGAATAATTCTAACATAGATTCCCAATGCCCCTGCCCTATAGTTGAAATGGGTTGAGATCAGGCAGCTGGAGCCCGTGAGGAGGAAAAAGGAAACTGGAATGGGGGCAGAGGGGCAAGGGGCTATCCAACCACCCTTTAGGCTACAAGCAGCCAGACGAGTGGATAGAGCACGGGCCTAGGAGTCAGAAGGACCTGGGTTCTAAACATTTGCTGTGTGACCTTTGGGCAAGTCACTTCATTCTCTGTGCTTGGTAACCTCACCTCTAAAATGGGGTTTAAGACTGCAAGCCCCATGGGGGACACAGACTGTGTCCAACCTGATTACTTTGTATCTACTCCAGGGTTTAGAGCACTGCCTGGTACATAGTAAGCACTTAACAAATGAGCAATGGGATCATTCACCTCTACTCTCTCCCCTATCCTTACTGTATTTTAATATCTATCTTCTCTTGTAGACTGTAAGCTCTTTGAGGCAGGGATCAAATCTACCAACTCTATAGGATTGTACTTTTACAAGTACTTAGTACACAGTAAGCACTCCGTATGTACCATCGATCGATTGTAACCTGTACTGAATCTTCTCCCTCTTTGGGCATCAGGTTGAGAGGCTCCATTTAGGGGGCATTGTGGAAGCGGGTTCCCATGCCATGAGGAATGGGGTTTTTATCCTAATTACCTATTAACTCCAAATCTATCTTGGACCGTAATATTTTAATATGCTCATATGCCCTCAAGAGACTTGGAAGGTGCTTCTGGATTTGACCGAACACTAATTATCCTTCAGAGATGAACTGGCAGCAACAACCTTGTTTATGATCAAAATAAAAGCAACACAGTAGCTGACAAAGGTTCTCGGCAAAGTCTCTTGACAAAGTCTTGTCATTGTGATGTTGACTGATCTATTATCAGAATGGCAGAAGGGCAATGAAGAAATAATTCTAATACAGATTCTCAATGCCCCTGCCCTATAAATCTGCTGATATGCTCTATTCCTCTGATCCCACAATATTGGATTTATGTCTATTGATTCATCGGAAAACAGAGGCTTTGGCCAATCCTGGATCTTCAAGGTCACTGATCCTTTCCTTCCACAGATCAATCTTGGCAGTGTTATGAATTAGAAATTTACATTCCGTATTGATGGTGCTTCTCCACCTACAAATGTCTTCCAAAATTCCCCCTGACTTCTTCTCCTATCCAGACCCTCTAAGCCAGTGATTTTCACTGGCACTCAATCAGCTCTCCCCCTTCTACCTTACCTTGATGATGTCCTACTGCAACCCAGACCAGAATTATTACTCCTCTAACATCACCCTACTCATCTCATCTATCTGGCTCCCAACCCCTCACCCACATTCCACCTCTGACTGGGAATTCCCTCCTCCTTCATCACTCAACAGGCCATCACTCTCCCTACCTTCAAAGCCCTACTAAAACCTCATCTCCTCTAAGAGCCCATCCCTGACTAATATCTCATTTTCCTATACCCTGTCCCTTCTGAGTTGCCTCAAGATTCATTTCTGGGTCCCCTTCTATTCTCCATCTACTCCCACTCTCTTGGAGAACTCATTAGCTCTCATGGCTTCAACTACCACCTCTGTGTGGATGATACGCAAATCTACATCTTCAGCCCGGATCTGTCTTCCTCTCTGCAGTCTCACATTTTCTCCTGCCTTCAAGACATCTCTACTTGGATGTCCTCCTGTCACCTCAAACTTAATATGTTTAAAACAATACTTCTTATTTCCTTACTCAAACCTTCTCCTTCCCCTAACTTTCCAAAGATTGTAGACGGGTACCACCATCCTTCCTGTCTTACAAGCCTGTAACCTTGGTGTTATCCTTGACTCCTCTCACCAATTCAGCCCACACATTCAATCCATCATTAAATCCTGTCGATTCCATCTTCACAGCTTTGCAAAAATCAGCCCTCTCTTCTCCATCCAAACTGCTACCACATTAATCCAATCACTTATCCTACCCTGCCTTGATTAATGTATCAGCCTTTTTACTCACCTCCCAGCCTCCTGTCTCTCCCCACTCCAGTCCACAGTTCACTCTGCTGCCTGGATCATTTTGCTACAGAAACGTTCAGGACCTGCTTCCCCACTCTTCGAAAAACTCCAGTGGTTGCCCACCCATCTCCACATCAAAAACTCCTCACCATTGGCTTTAAAGCACTCCATCACTCTGCCCCCTCTTACCTCACCTTACTAGTCTCCTACTACAATACAGCCTGCACACTTCTCTCCTCTAATGCTAATCTTCTCATTGTACCTCGATCTGGTCGATCTCGCCAGCGAGCTCTCATCTACATCCTCTCGATCTGTTCGATCTCTCCAACGAGCTCTCATCTACATCCTACCTCTGCCCTGGCCTTCCCTGATTGAACCCTACTTTCCTCTTCTCCCTCTCTTCTGCATCACCCCAGACTTGCTCTCTTCATTCATCCCTCCCTCCCAGTCCCATGGCACTTATGTACATATTTGTAATTTATTTATTTATTTTAGTGTCTGTCTCCCCTGTTTGTTTTGGGCAGGGAATGTGTCTGTTCATTGTTATATTGTACTCTCCCAAATGCTTAGTACAGTGATACACACATAGGAAGTGCTCAATAAATATAATTCAGTGACTAAATAAATAAGAACTTGATATGCATCCCACCCTCAGTCCCACAGTACTTAGACATTAAAATAAGTTATAGATTTGTTCATAAGTACTGTCTTCCCTTCTAGACTATAAACTTCTTGTAGCCAGGGAATATGTCTATCAATTCTATTTAATTAAATTGCCCCAAGTACTTAAAATAATGCTGAAGTCAAGATAAGTACTTAATAAATATCTTGATTGATCAAAAATACTTTGTATTGTTCTCTACCAAGCACTTACTACAGTACTCTGCACATTGATTGATTTTGTGTTTCAAAATCTTGGGAAGGATCCCAGGACTATCCAATTCTTTCTGGGACCCTTCCACTGCACAGACCAAAAAAAAGAAATGTATGACAGGATCTCTATGTTACAAGATCACCATCCTTTAAGAAAGATTTTTCCTTGGTTTTGCCCAAGAAAGAAGATGCTTAAAGTAAAGTAGGGGTAGGGATCAAGTAGTTCTCGCAGGAGACTCTTTAATGGCTTTATATGTGGACACTACAACATTTTGGAGAATGATTCTATTTAAAATGATCAACTCTTAGAAGCCTGTGAAACATTCAAGGTACCTAGACCGTAAGGTTACAAGCAGGGATCATATCTACCAACTCTTTCATTTTGTACTCTCCCAAGTGTTTAGTACAGTGCTCTGCACACTACTGTGCACTCAAATATCATTGATTTTATACATAAGCAGTTGCACCCCCACAACACACATGTGTCCTCTGAATTTGAAAATAACACTATTGACATTGAGTGCTATCCATACACCCAAATGAGGCTGAAAGGAGGGCTATAGGCTTGACACACTCTCCTGCCTTGTTTACAAAAAGGAATAGAGGCTTTCTGCACAAATGTAGTTCCCTCAAATTGGACCTACCTGCTTTTTGACTCTCTCTCCTAATATCTCAGCATTTATAAAGTCTTGGCTCTGAGAGAACAGCCCTGCTCCTGATTTCAGTCCACCAGACTTGATTTCCCAAGAGGGCACTGCTCTGCCATACAGCTGGAGCCTGTGCTTCAATATTTTCTTATCTTCATGTCTGTCTTCCCATCCTCTAGACTGTAAACCTGCTCTGGCAGGGAATGTGACTACTAATTCTGCTTTATTGAACTCTCCCAAGTGCTTAGTATAGTGTTCTGCACATGGTAAGAGCTCAGTAAGTACACCTGATTGATTGATTGATTGATGCTGACCTCTGGGGCGCATATGCCCCCTTTCAGTTTCCTAGTCTTCGGCTGCTTGAATATCCTGATGTCTATCATCCATTCTCCTCATCTGTCCTGCCCAATCAGTCAACTGATCGGTGGTATTAATTGAGCTGTGTGCAGAGTTCTGTACTAAGTGCTTGGGAATCTCCAATACAATAGAATTAGTAGCTAAGATCCCTTGCCTAATCCCTTGCCCACATGGAGCTTGGAATCTATGGGGAGGATGCAGCAGAGATGGGTAGGGTTCAGTGGTGATGCTGGTAAAACTTTTCTAGAGGATGGGTAGGTCTTGTGGAGGTGGTCTGGTTTCCACAGCCAAAGAGGAGGGAAGACTCTTCAACAAGCTAGGCCCCTTGTGGACAGGGAACCCATCTATCATCTTGGTCATATTATGTCCTCCCAAATGCTTTGTTTAGTGTTCTGCACACAGTAAGGGCTCAATAAATACCTTTGACTGACCTTCAAATTCATCTCTACAATATCGCCAAGATCTGCCCTTTCCTCTCCACCCAAACGGCTACCTTACTATTACGGGCTCTCGTTATATCCCGGCTAGACTACTGTGTCAGCCTTCTCTCTGACCTCCCTTCCTCCTCTCTCGCCCCGCTCCGGTCTATTCTTCACTCCGCTGCCCGGCTCATCTTCCTGCAGAAACGATCTGGGCATGTCACTCCCCTTCTTAAACAACTCCAGTGGTTGCCTATCGACCTCCGCTCCAAACAAAAACTCCTCACTCTAGGCTTCAAGGCTCTCCATCACCTTGCCCCTTCCTACCTCTCCTCCCTTCTCTCTTTCTACCGCCCACCCCGCACGCTCCGCTCCTCTGCCGCCCACCTCCTCGCCGTCCCTCGGTCTCGCCTATCCCGCCGTCGACCCCTGGGTCACGTCCTCCCGCGGTCCTGGAACGCCCTCCCTCCTCACCTCCGCCAAACTGATTCTCTTTCCCTCTTCAAAACCTTACTTAAAAATCACCTCCTCCAAGAGGCCTTCCCAGACTGAGCTCCTCTTCCCCCTCTACTCCCTCTGCCATCCCCCCTTTACCTCTCCGCAGCTATAGCCTCATTTTCCCCTTTTCCCTCTGCTCCTCCACCTCTCCCTTCCCATCCCCACAGCACTGTACCCGTCCGCTCAACTGTATATATTTTCGTTACCCTATTTATTTTGTTAATGAATTGTACATCGCCTTGATTCTATTTAGCTGCCATTGTTTTTACGAGATGTTCTTCCCATTGACGCTGTTTAGTGCCATTGTTCTTGTCTGTCCGTCTCCCCCGATTAGACTGTAAGCCCGTCAAACAGCAGGGACTGTCTCTATCTGTTGCCGACTTGTTCATCCCAAGCGCTTAGTACAGTGCTCTGCACATAGTAAGCGCTCAATAAATACTATTGAATGAATATGGACCCTGTTGCTTCCATGTTCTGTCTTGCAGGCTTTGGAAGGCCCATACTGGCCTCCTTTATTCTGCTCACTCTTTAGTTATTCATGACACTTGTTAGGCAACGCACAGCATAGGAGGCAGAATTCAGTCACTAGTTCTGTGTTGACAATGAAAATCTTTTGTTGTATGTAGGGTTTCCCAAGTGTTGGCTGGTATATGACTTCTGCTTTCTTCAGATTTATGCTCACACCACAGTGCTAAGCTTCATCTGCAAAGCAATTCATAATTAGCAGCATGCCTACTTGCATAAGGGAAGCAACATGGCATAGTGAGTAGAGTACGGGCCTGGGAGTCAGAATTCATGGGTTCTATTCCCAGTTCTGCCACTTATCTGCTGTGTGACCTTGGGCGAGTCACTTAATTCTCTGTGCTCGGTGACGTCACCTGTAAAATGGGGTTTAAGACTGCAAGCCCCATGAGAGACATGGACTGTGTCCAATCTGATTACTTAGAGCAGTGCCTGGCAGAAAGTAAGCCCTTAACAAATACCATAATTATTATTAATGATTATTATTATATGTGCCCCTAGAACACAGTCACCTGCTCACAGTAGTTCCTGAACCACAGCCTCAAAGACTATTGGTGATAATAGTAATAATAACTGTGGTATTTGCTAGTATGCGCTTCCTGTGCAGCAGGCACTGTACTAAATGCTGGGGTGGATACGAGAAAATCGTGTTGACATAGTCCCTGTCCTACGTGGGGCTCACAGACTCAATCACCATTTTACAAATGAGGGAACTGAGGCTCAGAGAAGTGAAGTGACTTGTTCTTAACCTGCTGAGTTGGAAGTTTCCCAATGGATCAGAAATGTTTTTGATACAAGCTTGTAGATTTCTCATTGCATCTGTGAGAATGATAGCATAGAACAGGCTGAACAGGACTGAACCTGCTGTTTTATGAGCAATAAACATGGTATAAAGGTCTTTGTGTTGTTCTCTGCATTGCAGAGATCAGATCTGCGGGGCTGCAGTTTGGTCAGAATCCACCCTGTGATTCAGGAAGAACACAAAGATACTCTTACTGTATTTTTGTGTTCCTCAGATTCTCTCGTAATAATTATGTGTCTGGGACTTTGGGTGTCTTACTTATTTATTTTGATCAGTTTCTGCCTCTGCTACCACACTCTGTGGCTGTTTCAAAATCCTCTGCTGCTCCATGAGCCCATTGTAGGGGTATTTGAGAAATACCATTGTGTATCCAAGAGGGTTTTCCTTCAAGCTTCCTATTTCCCAGCTGTAGGCAAAGTACTGAGAGCTTGGAAGCCAACTGTAAGGAGTTTTTGTTTGATACGGAGGTGGATAGGCAATGGCTCGAGATTTTTGAGTCAGACAATCAGTCAATAGTATTTATTGAGCACTTACTGCGTGCAGAGCACCATACTTGGGAGAGTACACTCTAATGATACACAGACACATTCCCTGCCCACAGTGAGCTTACGGTCTAGGGGTAGGGAGACAGACATTAATATAAATAAATTATAGATATGATCAGGGAAATCAGGGAACTCAATGTCCTATACCAATAATGAGGAATAATAATAATTCATTAATTCATTCATTCAATAGTATTTATTGAGTGCTTACTATGTGCAGAGCACTGTACTAAGCGCTTGGGATGAACAAGTCGGCAACAGATAGAGACAGTCCCTGCCGTTTGACGGGCTTACAGTCTAATCGGGGGAGATGGACAGACAAGAACAATGGCAATAAATAGAGTCGAGGGGAAGAACATCTCGTAAAAACAATGACAACTAAATAGAATCAAGGCGATGTACAATTCATTAACAAAATAAATAGGGTAATGAAAATATATACAGTTGAGTGGGCGAGTACAGTGCTGTGGGGATGGGAAGGGAGAGGTGGAGGAGCAGAGGGAAAAGGGGAAAAAGGGGGTTTAGCTGCGGAGAGGTGAAGGGGGTTGGCGGAGGGAGTAGAGGGAGAAGAGGAGCTCAGTCTGGGAAGGCCTCTTGGAGGAGGTGAGTTTTAAGTAGGGTTTTGAAGAGGGGAAGAGAATCAGTTTGGCGGAGGTGAGGACGGAGGGCGTTCCAGGACCGCGGGAGGACGTGGCCCAGGGGTCGACGGCGGGATAGGCAAGACCAAGGGACGGTGAGGAGGTGGGCGGCGGAGGAGCGGAGCGTGCGGGGTGGGTGGTAGAAAGAGAGAAGGGAGGAGAGGTAGGAAGGGGCAAGGTGATGGAGAGCCTTGAAGCCTAGAGTGAGGAGCTTTCGTTTGGAGTGGAGGTTGATAGGCAACCACTGGAGGTGTTTAAGAAGGGGAGTGACATGCCCAGATCGTTTCTGCAGGAAGATGAGCCGGGCAGCGGAGTGAAGAATAGACTGGAGCGGGGCAAGAGAGGAGGAAGGGAGGTCAGAGAGAAGGCTGACACAGTAGTCTAGCTGGGATATAACGAGAGCCTGTAACAGTAAGGTAGCCGTTAGGGTGGAGAGGAAAGGGCGGATCTTGGCGATATTGTAAAGGTGAAACCGGCAGGTCTCGGTAACGGATAGGATGTGTGGGGTGAACGAGAGAGACGAGTCAAGGATGACACCGAGATTGCGGGCTTGAGAGACGGGAAGGATGGTCGTGCCATCCACGGTGATAGAGAAGTCTGGGAGAGGACCGGGTTTGGGAGGGAAGATGAGGAGCTCAGTCTTGCTCATGTTGAGTTTTAGGTGGCGGGCCGACATCCAGGTGGAGACGTCCCGGAGGCAGGAGGAGATGCGAGCCTGAAGGGAGGGGGAGAGGACAGGGGAGGAGATGTAGATCTGCGTGTCATCTGCGTAGAGATGGTAGTCAAAGCCGTGAGAGCGAATGAGTTTACCGAGGGAGTGAGTGTAAATGGAGAACAGAAGAGGACCAAGAACTGACCCTTGAGGAACTCCAACAGTTAAAGGATGGGAGGGGGAGGAGGCTCCAGCGAAGGAGACCGAGAATGACAGGCCAGAGAGGTAAGAGGAGAACCAGGAGAGGACAGAGTCCGTGAAGCCAAGGTGAGATAAGGTATGGAGGAGGAGGGGATGGTCGACAGTGTCAAAGGCAGCAGAGAGGTCAAGGAGGATTAGAATGGAGTAGGAGCCATTGGATTTGGCAAGAAGGAGGTCACGGGTGACCTTAGAGAGAGCAGTCTCGGTAGAGTGGAGGGGACGGAAGCCAAATTGGAGGGGGTCTAGGAGAGAATGGGAGTTAAGGAATTCTAAGTATCAATTGTAGACGACTCGTTCTAGGATTTTGGAAAGGAAGGGTAGTAGGGAGATAGGGCGATAACTGGAGGGGGAAGTGGGGTCGAGAGCGGGTTTTTTTAGGATGGGGGAGACGTGGGCATGTTTGAAGGCAGCCGGGAAGGAGCCATTGGAGATTGAGTGGTTAAAAATAGAAGTTAAGGAAGGTAGGAGGGCAGGGGCGATGGTTTTAATAAGGTGAGAGGGAATGGGGTCCGAGGCGCAGGTGGAGGGGGTGGCACTTGCGAGGAGGGAGGAGATCTCCTCTGAGGATACTGCAGGGAAGGATGGGAAAGTAGGGGAGAGGGTTGGTGGGGGGGGAGGGGAGAGGCGGAGGGGTGACTTTGGGGAGCTCAGACCTGATTGTGTTGATTTTCGTGAGGAAATAGGTGGCCAGATCATTGGAGGTGAGAGATGGGGGAGGGGGAGGAACAGGGAGCCTAAGGAGAGAGTTAAAGGTCCGGAACAATCGGCGGGGGTGACGGACATGGGTGTCGATGAGGGAGGAGAAGAAGTTTTGCCTGGCGGAGGAGAGGGCAGAGTTAAGGCAGGAAAGGATAAATTTGAAGTGTGTGAGGTCGGCTTGGTGCTTGGACTTTCGCCAGCAGCGCTCAGCAGCTCGAGTATAGGAGCGTAGGAGGTGGACAGAGGAGGTGATCCAGGGCTGTGGGTTAGTGGAGTGAGAGCGGTGGAGGGAAAGGGGGGCGAGAGAGTCGAGATGAGTAGAGAGGGTGGAGTTGAGAGCGAAGACCTGATCGTCGAGAGTGGGAAGAGAGGACAGGGCGGCAAGGTAAGGAGAGATGCTATTGGAAAGACGGATGGGATCGAGAGAGCGGAGGTCTCTGTGGGGCCGTAGTGAAGATTTGCAGCGGGAGGGAGTGTGAGAGATGAGGCAGGTGAGAAGATTATGGTCAGAGAGAGGGATTTCAGAGTTGGTGAGGGAGGAGATAGTGCAGCGGTAGGAGATGACGAGATCGAGGGTGTGACCGAGTCGGTGAGTGGGCGTGGTACAGTGGAGGAGGAGGTCGGCAGAGTCGAGGAGGGATAGCGGGCGGGCGGCAGAGGAGTCGTCGGGTACATCCATATGGATGTTGAAGTCTCCAAGGATCAGAGTGGGCAGAGAGAAGGAGAGAAGGAAGGTGAGAAAGGGGTCAAGGTGGTTGAAGAAGTCAGAGGTGGGACCGGGAGGGCGGTAGATGACAGCGACAAGTAACTGGAGAGGATGGTAGAGGCGAATGATATGGGCTTCGAAGGAGGGGAAGGAGAGGGAGGGGGGAGGAGGGATAGTGTGGAAGCGGCAACGGGGCGAGAGGAGGAAGCCGATGCCTCCTCCCTTACTGGTGAGTCTGGGGGAGTGGGAGAAGGAGAGGCCGCCGCTGGAGAGAGCGGCGGCGGAGACCATGTCTTCGGGAGCGAGCCACGTTTCCGAAAGGGCGAGGAGGAGGAGAGAGCGAGAGAGGAAAAGGTTATAGTTATTTGAATAACTATAATTCAAATAATGAGTAGTCTCCAAGCTACCGCCTCAAAGGGGGAAGGGTGTGAGAGGCCTAGAGAGAGTCTGTGGGTGGGAAAGTCACCCAGGGAACTTGCATCTGAGCCCCGTGTTCGTCATGCCTCCCTTCAAATTCCCAGGCTGTGGGTTCCGGATGTTTGGAATGTTCGGGATGCTTTGGGGTGCAGGGACGTTGGCGGGCTGAGGAGGAACTCCTGAACTTTTCTGTAGAAATAAGAATAACTATAATAATGATGATGGCATTTGTTAAGCGCTTACTATGTGCCAAGCGCTGTTCTGAGTGCTGGGGTAGATACGAATAATCAGGTTACCCCATGTGGGGCTCACAGTCTTCATCCCCATTTTACAGATGAGGTAACTGAGGCAAGGGAAGTGACACTTGCAAGAGAAGTTGCTACTTGCCCAAGGTCACCCAGCAGACAAGTGTACAGATGAGGTAACTGAGGCACAGAGAAGTGAAGTGACTTGCCCAAGGTCACTTGGCAGACAAGTGGCGGGGGCGGGCAGAGAGATAAACTGGGCAGTGGAGTGAAGGATGGACTGAAGTGGGGAGAGGCAGGAGGTGGGGAGGTCAGAAAGGACGCTGATGCAGTCGTCCAGGCGGGATTCATTAAGCGTATTGAGCGCTTACTATGTGCAGAGCACTCTACACACAATATGCTCTGCACACTACTAAGCACTTGGAATGTACAATTTGGCAACAGATAGAGACAACCCCTGCCCAATAACGGGCTCACAGTCTAAATGGGGGAAACGGACAGCAAAGCAAAACAGAACAAAACCAAACAAGACAACATCATCAAGATAGGGTAGGATGAGTGATTGTACTAATATGGCAGCACTTTGGATGGAGAGGAAAGGGAGGATCTCAAGCGCTTAGTACAGTGCTCCTCACACAGTAAGTGCTCAATAAATACTATTGAATGAATAGTAAGCACTCAATAAATACTATTGAAAGAATGGCGATTTGGTGGGGGAGGGACCAGCAGGTTTTGGTGACGGTTTGTATGTGTGGGGAGAATGAGAGAGTGGAGTCAAGGATGAGACCAAGATTGTGGGCCTGTGAGGGGGAAGGATGGTAGTGCCTTCCACAGTGAGGGGATTCATTCATTCAATAGTATCTACTGAGCACTTACTATGTGCAGAGCACTGTTCTAAGCCTTGGAATGTACAATTCGGCAACAGATAGAGACAATCCCTGCCCAGTGATGGGCAGGGAGAGGACAGGGTTTGGGAGGGAAGATAGGAAGGCCTTGGTTGAGCTGGGCAGGGCCGGTGCCTTCCACTTGTGGGGCTCCAGCAGGGCTCCAAAGGTGCTGGTGGAGGAGAAGGGAAGGCAGGCCGAGGCGGGGCCTCGTTCAGTCCCAGAGGTCAATCCGCCGCCAAGACACAGGAACCTCCATGGCCCTAGGGAGGAGGAGACCCTGGTGGGGGGGACCCCCCGTAGGCAGAAAGAGGTGATGGGGTTGCCCCCATTCCAGCGGCAAGCTGGCCCTGCCGCCCCTGGGCCTGCCTGTTGCCGCTTGGGGAGGCCTCAGCCCCAGGAGAGACCCCCTCCAGTCTCATTCCGTTGCGCCTCGCCCTCCTTTTCCTTTGGCAGCCTCCTCCCTTACCCCCCAGCCCCTGGGCACAGGGAGCAGCGCGGTGGGGGGGTCCAGTGGAGGCAGTTCAATCCTCCCCGTGAGTCCTGTTGACCCCGCAGCCCTTATTGATAATAGTAATCATAATAATAATGGTATTTCTTAAGCACTTACTCTGCCAAGCACCATTCTGAGCCCTGGAGGAGAGACAAGGTCATCAGGTTGCCCCCCCTGGGGCTCCCGGTCTTCACCCCCATTTTACAGAGGAGGTCACCGAAGCACAGAGAAGTGAAGCGACTTGGCTGAAGTCCCACAGCTGATAAGTGACGGAGCTGGGATTAGAAGTCACGACCAACGCCTGAGCCCGGGCTGTTTCCATTAAGCCGTGCCCCTCTAAGAGTCTATCCCTGAGAGTGTGGGGGTCCCCAGCCGGGCAGGGAGCGGCTGCGGCCAAGATCGCATTTACTCTGGGCCAAGCGCTGGGGAAAAAATCCATGGGAGAGCAGCATGGCCTGGTGGAATGAGCTCGGGCCTGGGCATCAGGAAACATGTCTGTTTATTTATATTGCTGTCTGTCTCCCGCTGTTAGGTGTGGACAGGGATCGTCTCCCTTTTTATTGCTTATTGTACTTTTCCAAGCGTTTAGTACAGTGCTCTGCACACAGTAAGGTCTCAATAAATACGATCGAATAAGTGAATGAATGGTTCTCAGCCCAGCCCTGCCAGCTGTCTGCTGTGGGATAATAATAATAATAATGATAATAATAATAAGGGTATTTGTTAAGTGCTACTATGTGCAAAGCACTGTTCTAAGTGCTGGGAGCGATACAAGGTGATCAGGTTGTCCCACGTGGGGCTCACAGTTTTCATCCCCATTTTACAGATGAGATAACTGCAGCACAGAGAAGTTAAGTGACTTGCCCAAAGTCACACAGCTGGCAAGTGGTGGAGCCGGAATTAGAACCCATGACCTCTGACTCCCAAGCTCGGGCTCTTTCCACTGAGCCATGCTACTTCTCTAAGAAGCACCATGAAGAACCCATGACCTTCTGACTCCCAGGATCATGTTCGGCTGAGACAGAATAAAGAGTCCAAAATGAATGTTTTTGAGCAGGCCAGACCACACCATTAATAGTGCATATATCCGTCTAATCTTCATTTAACACTGATGTTAGCTGAATAAAAATAAATCCTACAAATCGGTATCAACCCTGTATAACATGAACCTTTGACACCTCATTAGTTTCATCCCATTTCTTAAAGACTGATGCTCAATTTCGGACCACAGCAAGGTCATCTGGACCTGGCTCCCACTGTCCACTACTGTATCACTTCAACGTTTTTTTCCTGTTCTCCCTGTTTCTGGCTACCCCGTTTTAGATTATTGTAGAGCTAAAATGGGTATCCTATCATCTCTGTTCTCCTAATGTTTTCCATGCAGAGAAAGTGCAATATAATAAGCATTGTGTTCACAAGGACACATTGTGATCTTAACTCACCACTTGACTGTATTGCACTGAAGTGATTTGGTGAAATTGCTCTAGAAGATCATTTCAAAGCACACACAAATTCTCTTGAACAACCCTCAAGAAGATGTGAGAATCAAACATAAAATGAAAGGACCATTCAGTGGGTCACTCAGCATACGCACAGTGCATCCAAAGGACTCTTGGATGTTCGAGTGGATGCTTCTCCCAAAGTGCTCAGTTTATTTTTGGCCCTGGAAGAATTAGATTCTTATTTTTAAATAAACCCAGAAAAGCAGAGCGAAACAATAGGAAAGCCAATTTAAAGAGGAAGAGTTGGCCCATTGCAGGATATGTGATCCTTTTCACAAATTAGGTTAAGTAGGATAAATGTTTAGAAAATGGAAATTTTTATATGCTCTCTTTCCTGATTTTTTAGTTTACGGCAAGATTCGTTGGAATGAATTTGGAGATTAAGGGAGTTGCTGCATCCCCCAGAGGGCAAATTCAGCAGTCATCTTTGACAAAGAAGCCTACGCAAGTACATATTTCTCTCGATCTATCTGTCTATATATACACATACACACATAAACATCTATATATTCATGCAACTCTTTTGGTTTTCTATTGTGGGAATGTTGATTATTGTTTCTGTAGACTTCAGTAATAGCTCAGGGACTTAAGATTTTAAATTACGTTTTCATGGGCAGAAAAGCAACGTAGGAAACAATCAAATGTCGAAAAGCCCAAAATGAAGGACTTTTCTCATTCTGTGTTTCAAAGTTATCATAAAATATTTTTTCTTAATAAATTTATTAATCACGATTGTTTAGGCTAGCAATAGCATGTAGTAACTTTTCAAAAATTATTTCTGTTAGGCCACAGGCATCATGACACTTTTGTAACTGTCTCATTTCATTTTATATCATACACGCTTAAAGAAGGAAATCTAGGCAAATATAAGCAGTAGAATTTGTGTTTCAATTTGTGGCTCCATTTCTCCAGGATTGTTGTTCCTATGCCCACAACCTCGGTGTCATTCTTGCCTCTGCTCTCTCATTCACCCAACACATCCAATCCATCACCAAAACCTGCCGGTCTCACCTTCACAACATCGCCAAGATCCGCCCTTTCCTCTCCACCCAAACTGCTACCTTGTTGATACAATCTCTCATAATATCCTGACTGGATTACTGCATCAGCCTCCTTTCTGATCTCCCATCCTCCTGTCTCTCTCCGCTTTAATCTATACTTCACTCTGCTGCCCGGATTATCTCTCTACAGAAAAATTCTGGGAATGTCACTCCTCAAAAATCTCCAGTGGTTGCCTATCAACCTTCGCAGGAAGCAAAAACTCCTCACTCTTGGCTTCAAAGGTCTCCATCACCTTGTCCCCTCCAACCTCACCTCCCTTCTCTCCTTCTACAGCCCAGCCCGCACACTCTGCTCCTCCTCTGCCACTAACAGAGAAGCAGCGTGGCTCAGTGGAAAGAGCACGGGCTTTGGAGTCAGGGCTCATGAGTTCGAATCCCAGCTCTGCCACTTGTTGGCTGTGTGACTGTGGGCGAGTCACTTAACTTCTCTGGGCCTCAGTTCTCTCATCTGTAAAATGGGGATTAAGACTGTGAGCCCCACGTGGGACAACCTGATTCCCCTGTGTCTACCCCAGTGCTTAGAACAGTGCTCGGCACATAGTAAGCTCTTAACAAATACCAACATTATTATTATTATTAACTTCCTCCCCCTGCCTCATTCGCGCCTGTCCCGCTGTCGACCCCTGGCCCAGGTCCTACTGCTGACCTGGAATGCCCTCCCTCCTCCTATCCTCCAAACTAACTCTCTTCCCCTCTTCAAAGCCCTATTGAGAGCTCACCTCCTCCAGGAGGCCTTCCCAGATTGAACCCTCCCTTTCCCTCTGCTCCTCCTCCCCTCCCCATCGCCCCTACTCCCTCCCTCTGCTCATTAGGGATTGTCTCTATCTGTTGCTGAATTGTACTTTCCAAGTGCTTAGTACAGTGCTCTGCACACAGTAAACGCTCAATAAATATGATTGAATGAATGAAGTGCCAAGTTCTACTAAATCTTTTCAGCCTCTGTAAACCTTTTTTTTTTTTTCAGGTATTCCTAAACGTAAACACATTTTCCAATGACTGGGAATTTCTAGTATTATTCATGGTTCTCTTTTAAGCCTCATAAATAGCTGTGGGAGAACTACTGGAATATGATTTATTTTTTCCATCTTGTAGCTGTTCTTTTGTGTGCTTTCTGTATATCACCCAATTGGCCATATTCAGAAAATGTCATGTTACATATAAATATCTGAAAATATTGACTCTCTTGGTGTTATGAATAATTGAATTGGAATCTCATAGTAGAGATGGAAATGTGGGGGTGGAATCTAGACATTGGAGGTCACAGAGTCTTATTTGGGAGTGAGCGTGGTCTGGGGAAATATCCTTTGGAAGTAATCTCAGTGGTATTGAGAGGAAAAACAAGGATGGGCGGGCAGAGAGAACTGGAATGAGTGTGGTCATGATAGAAGTAATGAAGCTGAGGAGAAAAACAAGGAGAACCTGATCCTAGTCATGGCGAAAGCATCACTTTTGGGAAGTGATGTGGAGAAGAGTGGAATTTAATAGCTTGGAAATTTGATGGCCCATCAGTCTCAGAAGGCCAGATGTATGGTTTTGCTGCAGTGTATAGTATAGTATAGATGTTATTCATTCTATTAGTTCTAGACTGATCAAGCACTCAGCCCAAGAATCAGTGGTATTTATTGACTCCTTACTGTATGCAGAGCACTGTACTAAGCACTTGGAAGAGTACAGAGTTAGAAGACATCCCTATTAAAGGAGCTTACAGTCTAGAGATGATATGGCATTTTTAGATCCAAAAGTTGATCTTAATGAATGGATTTTTTTTCTCCCCCAAACCAAGGGATGGCGTTACAAATCATGGATTACTCAAACCCCTCGCCCTGCTGAGTAAGTCCACTCTTTTAAAGTTTTTGTTGTTGACAGATAGAGAATTTGCAAATCCTACTCAAGCAAATTCTAACCTGATGATTTAGTTTTTCAATTATATAGTTTTATTGTATTTCTACAGAAAACGTCATTATTTAGTAAAGATATAACATGAGTTTCATTTTGTGTCTCCACTTGAGTACACTTTGTATTTATGTTCAATTGCTCTTTATTAGCATTTACTGGTCTCAACAATTGTAACATCTTTTATGTTCTGAAGTATTCCCAAATGGGTTAAAGAATTCTGGAACATAAAAATCAAGGTTTTATCTTAAAAGTAAAGGCCAGAGATAGGTAATAATAATAATAATAATAATGTTGGTATTTGTTAAGCGCTTACTATGTGCAGAGCACTGTTCTAAGCGCTGGGGTAGACATGGGGGAATTGGGTTGTCCCACGTGGGGCTCACAGTCTTCATCCCCATTTTACAGATGAGGGAACTGAGGCACAGAGAAGTGAAGTGACTCGCCCACAGTCACACAGCCGACAAGTGGCAGAGCTGGGATTCGAACTCATGAGCCCTGACTCCAAAGCCCGTGCTCTTTCCACTGCGCCACGCTGCTTCTCAAGAAGCAGAAGTACAGCCTCTTCACAGCCTCTTCACAGATGTGGAGCAATGACAGCAAATTTAGATTTGGAATCCAGATATCCAAAAAAGTCCATAAGAATGTATTCTACTGGTCTAAATTCAGTTTCTGACCTCGTGAAAATTGTTTACAAGGAGGCAGGGCACTTGCCTATTGGTCTGTCCAGTCCAATGATAGTACATAGTCATGGGTTCGACTTCCGGCTCTGCCACTTGTCAGCTGTGTGACTGTGGGCAAGTCACTTAACTTCTCTGTGCCTCAGTTAACTCATCTGTAAAATGGGGATTAACTGTGAGCCTCACGTGGGACAACCTGATTACCCTGTATCTCCCCCAGCGCTTAGAACAGTGCTCTGCACATAGTAAGCGCTTAACAAATACCAACATTATTATTACATTTATTTTTTTAATTATGACTAACGTGTTTTGTTTTTCTCCTTCAGTGTGCCGTACCTTGATTTGGGGAAACTGGGAGAGTCTGATGATGAGGTAACTCAACTAGAAGTAGTAATAGCATTTAGTGAGCAACCCCTGAATGCAGTGCACCTGGGAAGAGCAAAAACCGAGATGTTACATGATACCTACCTAAAAGGATCCTTTTAGTGAGGAAGTCAGCCAATAAGATATTTTCAAATAAAGTGATACAAATTAATGAATGGACATCTGAATGAAAATGTCCACTCGAGTTCTGAGGATGGATATAAGCCAATAAATAGTTAAGTGGCAGAGAAATTTCTTCAACCTGGAGTACTAAGGAAATGGGGAAGGTTTGTTAAAGGCATTCCAAGCCAGGGGAACCGTGTGAACAAAGGGAATGCAGAATTGAGAGAAGGGTATAGTTAGGAGGTTAGTGGAAAGAGCATGGACTTGGGAGTCAGAGGTCGTGGGTTCTAATCCCGGCTCCACCAGCTGTCAGCTGGTGTGACTTTGGGCAAGTCACTTAACTTCTCTGGGCCTCAGTTACCTCATCCGTAACATGGGGATGAAGAATGTGAGCCCCACATGGGACAACCTGATCACTTTGTATCCCCCCCAGGGCTTAGAACAGTGCTTTGCACATAGTAAGCACTTAACAAATACCAACATTATTATTATTGGGAGACTCCAAGAGAGTGACCTGGGGACTAGCAGGTGAAGAGAGCACCTATATGAGGTGGAGTGAGATGGTGGAGAGCTTTCTAGCCAATTTTGAATTTGTGTTGAATGCAGGGGGACATGGGAGTCCAGTGGAGGTTTTGAGGGAGTGAAGAGCTGTGTGCTGAGTAACGCTCCGAGGACAAGCTGCAATTTTATGGCCAAAACTTGTACTGGGGTGGAGAGGGAAGAACGGATGGGGGAGACGCTGTGTTAGGAAGAAATGGTAGGATTTGATAGTAGGTTGAATACTAAAATGTATTGTCTTTTGTCTTAGAGCAATGTCATCTGGACTGAAAGATATTTATTCTTATTTTATTTTAGGACGAAATCCCCAATATTCCATTCAGTCCAGCATACTCTTATATCGGTTCTCCACTTCCACGTTTGGCTATTGGTTTGTGCACTCCAGTACAAACCCCTCCTGCTCAAGAACATCAGAAGGAAAAGGTTAGTATGTATCACCATCAATATTAATAGCATGAATGGAGCACTCTGTGGGTTTAACTTTTTGTATTTAACTCCCTCCTCAAACCCTCTGACCCCCATCTCTTGCCCCTAATGACCTGGCACATACTTTATTGAAGAAAATTGAAACCACCAGGTGTGGATCTCCCTAAAACCTTTTCTGCTCCTCTCCAGCCCCTCTCTCCTTCTACCCCTACTTCGACTCTCTTGTCTTTCCCAGCACATGTCAGAAGATTTCCCGCCCCCTCTCAGAGTTCATCATCTGCACCTCAGACCCCATCCCTTCGTGCCATTTCCCCTTCCTGACCATCATTTTCAACCATTCACTTCCTAATGGCTTTTCCCCCAATGCTTTCAAATATGTTCACGTAACCCCATCCTAAATAAGCCTTCCCTTGACCTCTGGCTCCATTATCACCTCACCTCCTTTCGACCATTCCTCCAAATTTCTCTCCCTCTTCTCCAGGAAACGTTATCTAACCTTGTCTTCACTGACTCTGACCACTCCTGGTTCTGTTATCTCTCTGGACGCTCATTTTCAATCTCTCTTGCTGGCCATTCCTCTGCTTCCCATCCACTAACTGTGGGAGTCCCTCAAGGCTCAACTGTGATTCCCCTCCATTCACACCCACCCCCTTGGAGAACTCATTCACTCCCAAGGCTTCAACTACAATCTCCGTGGGGATGATTCCCAAACCTGCATCTCCAGTCTTGATCTTTCTCTTCTGCAGTCTCATCCATGGCTCAGTGGAAAGATCACGGGCTTGGGAGTCAGAGCTCATAGCTTCGAATCCCGGCTCTGCTACTTGTCACCTGTGTGACTGTGGGCAAGTCACTTAATTTCTCTGGGCCTCAGTTACCTCATCTGTAAAATGGGGATTAAGACTGTGAGCCTCACGTGGGACAATCTGATTATGCTGTATCTACCCCAGCACTTAGAACAGTGCTCATCACATAGTAAGCGCTTAACAAATACCAACATTATTATCCTTTCTCATACCTTCAGGACATCTCTATCTGGTTGTCCCACCGAAATCTCAAACTTTACATGTCCAAAACAGAACTTGTCATCTTCCCACCCAAACCTTGTCCTCCCCATGACTTTCCCATCACTGTAGGCAGAACTACCATCTTTTCTGTCTCGCACACCCGTACCTTTGGTGTTATCTCCAGCTCCTCTCAGTTCAATCCCCATATTCAATCTGTCACCAAATCCTGTCAGTTCTCTTTGCACAGCATTGCTAAAATCTGCCCTTTCCTCTCCTTTCAAACTACTACCACTTATCGTATCCCACACTGAGCACTATATCAGCCTTCTTGCTGACCTCCCTCCTTCCTCTCTCTCCCCGGAATGAACTCCAGTTCATACTTCACTCTGTTGTCCAGCCAATTTCTAAAAAAAAGTTCAATTCATGTGTCCCCACTCCTCAGAAACCTCCAGGGGTTGTCCATCCACCTCTGCATCAAACAGAAGCACTCAATCACCTTGGACCTGCTATCTTGCCTTGTTGATTTCCTACTGCAACTTAGTATGCTCACTTTTCCAACACCAGCCTACTCACTGTAACTCAATCTCCTCTGTTTCGCAGCCAACCCTGTGCCTATGTCTTGCCTCTGTCATGGTAGTCCCTCCCGCTTCATATCCAACAGATCATCACTCTCCCTTCTTAAAATCATATCTCGTCCAAGAGGCCTTTTCCAATGGAGTTCTCATCTCCCTGACTTCCTCTCACTTCTATGTTGCCCTTGCACAATTTGAACACAACACCCCCCAACACTCATGTACATATCCATAATTTATTTTAATGTCTCTCTTCCGCTTTAGACTTTGACCTCTTTGTGGGTAGGGAACATGTCTACCAACTCTATAATGTTGTGCTCACCCAAATGCTTAGTGCAGTGCTCTATACAACATAAGCCCTCACTAGATATGATTGATTGATTGAAACTCCTCAAGCGAGTTATTATCCTGCTGCTTTCTTCCTCTTCTCCAATTCTCTATTTGACTTCCTCCATCTGGTTTAGGCCCCTTTCACTCCATGGAAACTGCCCTCTCCAAGGTTACCAATAACCTTGCCACATCCAGTGGCCCCTACTCCATCTTAATCCTCCTCAACCTCTCAGTTGCCTTCAACACTGTTGACCACCTATTTCTCCTGGAAACAATATCCAACCTCGACTTCACTGACACTGTTCTCTGCTGGTTCTCCTTCTATCTCTCTAACCACTCATTTTCAGTCTGTTTTGCAATCTTCTCCTCTGCCTTCCACCTCCTAATTGTGGGTGTTCCTCAAGGTTCAGTGTTGGGTTCCCTTCTGTTCTCCACCTACACCCACTCCATGGAAGAACTCATTTGCTCACATGGCTTCAACTCTCACCACTATGCGGATGATTCCCAAATCTACATCTATATCTAAATCTACATCTACAGCCCTGATCTCTGTCCTTCTCTGCAGTCTCACATTTCCTCCTGCCTTCAGTGCATCTCTACTTGGATTTCCATGCTCACTTTGATCCTTGGAGACCTCAACATCCACATACATGGGGAAGCAGCGTGGCTCAGTGGAAAGAGCCCGAGCTTGGGAGTCAGAGGTCATGGGTTCAAATCCTAGCTCTGCCACTTGTCAGCTATGTGACTGTGGGCAAGTCACTTAACTTCTCTGTGCCACAGTTCCCTACTCTGTAAAATGGGGATGAAGACTGTGAGTCTCATGTGGGACAACCTGATTACCCTGTATCTACCCCAGCACTTAGAACAGTGCTCTGCACATAGTAAGTGCTTAACAAATACCAACATTATTATTATTATAGATGTCCCCAGTGACTCCTCTGCCGCCCGCCTTCTATCACTCCTCAGCTCCACCGATCTGCTCCACCCCACCTCCCTCACCCTCCAACTTGTACAGACACTCGATCGCATCATCTCTAGCCACAGTACAATATCTACCCTCACCAACTCTGAAATCTGTCTCACTGACCACAACCTTCTCACTTGCCTCCTCTCCCACACTTCTCCTCCCCATAAATCTGTACCACTCCCCAATAGAGACCTCCGATCTCTTGACCCCATCCAACTCGCTCAGTGCATCACACACTTCCTAGCCTCTGTACCCAACCTACCCATTCATGATGACCAAATATATGCACTTCAACATTACCCTCTCTCCTCAACTCAACTCATTTGCTCCCCTATCTCTTGTCGCTCTCATACCACTAATCCACAGCCCTGGGTCATCTGCACTGTCTCCCTCCTTCACTCTTATGCTCAAACCTCTGAACACTGCTGGCGGAAATCTAAACATCAGGCCGACCTTGTCCATTTCAAGTTTGTCCTTTCTTGCCTTAACTCTGCCCTCTCCTCTGCCCAGCAAAACTATTTCTCTACCCTTATTAACACCCATGCCCATCACCCTCACCACTTGCTCCAGACATTTAACTCCCTCCTCAGGTCCTCCCCTCCCTCTGCCCATCCCTCACTCCCAATGATCTGGCCATCTACTTTATTAAGAAAATTAACACTGTCCGATATGAACTCCCCAAAATCACCCCTTCCTCTCCTCAATTCCCCCTCCTCTGGGCTCCCTCTTCAACTTTCCCATCTTTCCCTGAAGTAGAGAGTAGATCTTCTGCCTCCTCTCAAGTGCCAGCCCCTCCACATAAGTATCAGAACCACTCCTTCACACTTTATAAAAACTCTCACTCCTTCCCTCCTTAACTACCGTCTTCAACCGCTCACTCTCCGACGGCTTCTTTCCCACTGCCTTCAAATGTGCCCACGTCTCCCTTCTCCTTGACCCCACAGCTCCCTCCATTTATTGCCCCATCTCCCTCCTACCTTTCTTCTCCAAACTCCTTGAGCGAATCGTCTACACTCGCTGCCTCAAATTCCTCTCCTTCAATGCTCCTGGACACCCTCCAATCTGGCTTCCTTCCCCTTCAATCCACTGAAACCACCCTCTCAAAGGTCACCAGTGATCTTCTTCTTGTCCAATTTCAATGGCTCCTACTCCATCCTAATCCTCCTCGACCTCTCAGTTGCCTTTGACACTGTGGACCATAGCCTTCTCCTCCATACTCCTCGGTATATTATCCAACCTTGGCTTCACTGACTCTGTCCTCTCCAGGTTGTCCTCTTATCTCTCTGGCCATTCGTTCTCAGTCTCCTTCACGGGCTCCTCGTCCCACTCCCCCCCCCCCCATCCCCTAACTGCAGGAATACCTCAAGGTGCAGTTCTCAGTCACCTTCTGTTCTCCATCTACACTCACTCCCTTGGAGAACTCATTCACTCCCACAGCTTTAACTACCATCTCTACGCGGATGACACCCAAATCTACATCGCCCTCACCCCGTTCTCTCTCCCTCCCTCCAGGCTTGCATCTCCTCCTGCCTTCAGAACATCTCTACCTGGATGTCCTCCCGCCACCTCAAACTCAACATGTCCAAGACAGAGCTCCTTATCTTCTCTCCCAAACCCTATCCTCTCCTGAACTTTCCCATCACTATAGATGGCACAACCATCCTTCCCATCTCACAAGCCCTTACTTAACCTTGGTGTCATCCTTGACTCCGCTGTCTCAATCAACCCACATATGAAATCCATCACCAAATCCTGTCAGTCTCACCATCACAACATCGCCAAGATCCGCTGTTTCTCTCCATCCAAACTGCTACAATGTTGGTACAATCACTCATCCTATCCTGCCTGGATTACTGCATTAGCCTCCTTTCTGACCTCCCAACCTCCTGCCTTTCCCCACTTCAGTCCATGCTTCGCTCCTCCCCCTGGACTATCTTTCCACAGAAACGTTCAGGGCAGGGCATGTTCAGGGAAGAGAAGCAGCATGGCTCAGTGGAAAGAGCCCAGGTTTAGGAGTCAGGGGTTATGGGTTCTAATCCCGACTCCACCGCCTGTCAGCTGTGTGACTATGGGCAAGTCACTTCACTTCTTCGTGCCTCAGTTCCCTCGTCTGTAAAATGGGGATGAAGACTGTGAGCCTCACATGGGACACCCGGATTTCCCTGTACCTACCCCAGTGCTTAGAACAGTGCTCGTCACATAGTAAGTGCTTAACAAATACCAACATATTATTATTATGTCACCCCCTCCTCAAAAATCTCCAGTGGTTGCCTATCCACCTCCATATCAAATGAAAACTCTTCACTCTTGGCTTTAAAACTCTCCATCACCTTGCCCCCTCCTACCTCACCTCCCTTCTCTCCATCTACAACTCACACATTCTGCTCCTCTAGTGCTGCTAACCTTCTCACTGTGCCTCAACCTCTCCTGTCTTGCTGCCAACCCCTGGCCCACGTCCTACCTCTGGCCTGGAATGCTCTCCCTCCTCAAATCCACCATACAATCACTGTTCCCCCCCCCAAAGCCCTACTGAAGGTGCACCTCCTCCAAGAGGCCTTTCTAGACTAAGCCCCACTTTTCCTCAGCTCCCACTCCCTTCTGTATCACCACGATTCAATCCTTTTCTTCCCCCTGCCCCCTCAGCACTTATATGTATATATCTATAACTCGATGTATTTATATTTATACTTCTTTACTTGTACTGATGTCTGTCTACCCTCCCTCTAGGCTGTGAACCCCTTGTGGGCTGGGATTGTCTCTCTTTATTGCTGTATTTGTATTTTCCAAGTGTTTAGTACAGTGCTCTGAACACAGTAGACGCTCAGTAAATGCAAATGAATGAATGAATGTCTTATCATCACCTCAAACTTAACATGTTCAAAGCAGAATTCCTTATCTTCCCACCTAAACCCTGTCCTTACCTCACTTTCTCCTTATTGTAGACAGCAACACCATCACAAGCCCATAACTGTGACATTATTCTTGACTCTTCTCTCTCATTCAACCCATATTTTCAATCTATTACTAAATCTTGCCAGAGAAGCAGCAAGGCATAGTGAATAGAGCATGGGCCTGGGACTCAGGAGGTCATGGGTTCTAATCCCAGATCTGCCATTTGTCTGCGGTGTGGCCTTGGGCAAGTCACTTCATTTTTCTGTGCCTGAACTACCTCATCTGAAAATGGGGATTGAGACTGTGAGACCCACATGGAATAAGCTCTGTGTCCAACCCAATTTGCCTGTATCCTCCCCAGCATTTAGTACAGTGCCTGGCACCTAGTAAGTGCTTATTAATAATAATAATAATAATGTTGGAATTTGTTAAGCACTTACTATGTGCCAAGCACTGTTCTAAGCACTGGGGTAATAATAATAATAATAATAATAATAATGATAATAATGTTGGTATTTGTTAAGCACTTACTTTGTGCCGAGCACTGTTCTAAGTGCTGGGGTAGATAGAAGATAATCAGGTTGTCCCATGTGGGGCTCACAGTCTTAATCCCCATTTTACAGATGAAGTAAATGAGGCACAGAGAAGTTGTGAATTGCCCAAAATCACACAACTAACAGGTGGTGGAGCCAGGATTGGAACCCATGACCTCTGACTCCTAAGCCCGTGCTCTTTCCACTGAGCCACGCTGCTTAACAAATATGACTATTATTATTATCATTATTATTATTCAACCTCCACAACATCACCAAAATCAGTCCTTTCCTCTCCATCCAAACTGCTGCCATGTTAATCCAAGCACTTATCCTATCCTGTCTTGATTACTGCACACTGCCTCCTGTCTCTCCCCACTTCAGTCCTTACTTCACTCTGCTTTCTGGATCCTACAAAACCATTCAGTCCATGATTCCCCATTCTCCAATGGTTGCCCACCCACCTCTGCATCAAACAGACACTCCTTACCATTGGCTTTGAAGCAGTCAATCACCTTGCCCCTTCCTGCCTCACCTCACTACTTTCCTACTCTAACCCAGCCCACACATTTCACTCCCGTAATGCCAACCTACTCACTCTACCTCGATCTCATCTATCTCACCACTGACCTCTCACCCACATTCTTCTTTTGGCTTATAACGCTCTCCATCTTCATATCCAACAGACAATTACTCTCCCCGCGTTCAAAGCCTTATTGAAGGCACATCTCTAAGAGGCATTCCTGCCTTGGGCCTGAGACACCCTCTCGCTTCATATCTGACAGAAGATTCCTAACCCCACCTTCAAAGCCTTATTAAAAGCACATCTTCTCCCGGAGGCCTTCCATGAATAAGCCCTTCTTTCCTCTTCTCTCCTTCACTTTTGTGTTGCCCTTGGATTTTCACCTTTTATTCACCCCTCTCTCAGCCCCACAGCACTTCTGAACATATCCATAATTTGTTCTCCCCCTTCTAGACTCCAAGTTGGTTGTGGGTAGGGAAGGTGTCTGCTCACTTAACGGTATTGTACTTTCCCAAGTGCTTAGTACTGTGCTCTGCACTGCTCAATAAATGCAGTTGACTGATGGATAGATTTTGCCAAATCATGTCAGTTGTGCCTTCACATCTCTAAAATCTGCTCTTTCCTTTCTATCTAAACAGCTACTCAGTGATCCAAGTACTTTATCCTGCCTTGACTAATGCATTTTCCTCCTTGCTCACTTTCCAGTTTGTTGTCTATCACCACTCCAGTCCATACTTCACTCTGCTGCCCAGATCACTGTTCTACAAAAACATTCAGTCCATGTCCCTGAACTCTTCAAGAAGTCCCAGTGGTTACCCATCCACCTCTGCATCAAAAATAAACTCCTTACTATATTGGGGTCCCCATCCTACCTGATTTCTTCCTACAGCCCAGTTCCCACATTTCACTCCTCTTATGCCAACCAATTTACTGCCCCTCAATCTCATCTGCCCCACCACACACCCCCTGACCAAATCCTCCCTCTGGCCTGGGACCCCCTCATCCTTTTGCATACTCCAGACCACTACTCTCCCCATCCTCAAAGCCTTATTAAAATCACATCACCACCAAGAGGTCTTCCTTGACTAATCCCCAATTTCCCCTACTCCCTGTCCCTTCTGCATCAACTATGCTCTTGGATCTAAACCCTTGAAGCCCTTGATATACATCCCTAGCTCAACTCCACAGCATTCAGAGGCGTATCTATGATTTATTTTCATATCTTCTTCTCCTTTAGGCAAAATTCTCTTTTGGTGGGCAGGGAACCCTTTTATATCATTTCCTCCCAAGTGCTTAGTATGGTGCTCTGCACACTGTAAGCACTTAGTAAATACTACTGATTGAGTGATTGATTGAAATGCCTGGCAGAGCCACTGAGGACTCATCAAACTCAGAGAGAGCTGAAGCAGGAGCTGATTTGGCCTATGTCGTGGCATGCACCTCTTAAATACTTCTATTGTTGAAAGTGAGGGTATTCAAACCATAGAATCCTCCCAATATGTAAAGGTGTAATACTGCTAACAGTAATTAAATGTCTACTCTATGCAAAGCACTGTTTTAAAAAAGTACACAGGAGAAAATTAGATCAGTCCTTGCCCCTCAAGGTCTCACAATAAGAATAAGAGGGAAAGAGGAAACTGCCAACAGCTATATAAAGAAAGATAGACCAGTAAAATCACAAAAAAATGTGGCACTCCCAGGACATGCTGGGGACTTCATTCCCTCCAGACCCACCCCTCTGAAGGGATAAAGCACGGGCCTGGGAGTCAGAAGGGCATGGATTCTAATTCCAGCTCCACCACTTTTCTGCAGTGTGATCTTGGGCAAGTCACTTCACTTCTTTGTGCCCCAGTTACCTCATCTGTAAAATGGGAATTGAGACTGTGAGCTCCATGTGGGAAAGGGACTGCGTCCTACCCTATTTGCTTGTAATCACCCCAGCGCTTAGAACAGTTAGACGCTTAGAATGAGAAGCAGCGTGGCGCAGTGGAAAGAGCACGGGCTTTGGAGTCAGGGCTCATGAGTTCGAATCCCAGCTCTGCCACTTGTCAGCTGTGTGACTGTGGGCAAGTCACTTAACTTCTCTGTGCCTCAGTTCCCTCATCTGTAAAATGGGGATTAAGACTGTGAGCCCCACATGGGACAACCTGATTCCCCTGTGTTTACCCCAGCGCTTAGAACAGTGTTCTGCACATAGGAAGCGCTTAACAAATACCAACAAATACCAACATTTATTTTAACAGTTAAGACTGTGAGCTTAAAGTGGGTCAACCTGATTACCTTGTATCTACCCCAGCACTTAGAACAGTGCTTGGCATATAGTAAATGTGCTTAATAAACCCAATAATAATAATTATTATTATTAGCCCAGTTCTTCAAACAGTACTTGGCACAGAGTAAGCACTTAAGTGCTTAGTACAGTGCTCTGCACACAGTAAGTGCTCAATAAAGATGATTGAATGAATGAACAAATACTACAATTATCATTATTGCTAATGATTTTTACAACAGGACAATTATTTCTTTGTAGTTTTCTCTATGGGAGCAGAAGACAATACCAGAGGATTTGCCATCCCCATCAGACAAATACAAATTAAAATATCAGCAGTATGAAGCTGAAATGAAAGATGGCTATAGGACATATACTCAGCGATCCACAGCTAAGAAAAACAATGCCACAGCACAACAGTTGCCAAGGAAAATAGAAAGAAAGGTAGTATATATTTAAAACTTGATCTCACTACACCACTCTAAGTGACTTAAGTGACTTAAAAATGTGTTTTTTTCCTTAGCTGGGCATTGACTTGCCAAAAAAAATGTATGTTTGAAAACTGATATTTGGAAAAAACAAAAAAGAATCAGAGTGATGAAAATTCAAGCTTTCTGAGATTTGATTAGTTAGAACTAATCACCATGAAGGCACAAGGGTTTAGGGTGAAAAAGAAGAAATTATACTTGCAGAGCTGTGCAAATCAGTAGGAAAACAGGCTTTTTTCAGTTGTCTCAGGATCAAACATTAAAAGCCAATTTGGATAAAATTGGGAAGCAACATGGCTTAGTGGAAAGAGCCCAGGCTTGGGAGTCAGGGGTCATGGGTTCTAATCCCAGCTCTGCCACTTGTCAGTTGTGTGACCTTGGGCAAGTCACTTCACTTCTCTATGCCTCAGGTACCTCATCTGTAAAATGGGGATGAAGACTGTGAGCCACATATGGGGCAACCTGATTACCTTGTATCTATCCCAGTGCTTAGAACAGGGCTTGGCACATAGTAAGTGCTTAACAAATGCCATCATTATTATTATTATAAAATAGAAAAATCTTCAGTATGCAAATACATCTACATGTGCATATATATTTTTGGTATATATATACTATATCTGTGAATGTAGATATTGAAATGTGTATAGAGTGCTGTGTATTCTTTAAAGTGCTGTGTATTTTGTTGCATGTTCCAGGGGACAAATTTGATCTCTCCAGGCGTGAATGCATCTATTGAAACTAAGAAAATGAAATGGTTAATAGGAGTATCCAGGGAAAACCCATGTTGGGCTTTCACCTTTTGTGGCCCTGTTGATGGATTCTAAAATGATCATATTTCAATTCCATTCCATTCAATCCTATTTATTGAATGCTTACTGTGTGCAGAGCACTGTACTAAGCACTTGCAAAGTACAATTCAGCAACAAATAGAGACTATCCTTACCCAACAATGAGCTCACAGCAGCTACCTTTCCCTTACAGTTGTTAGCATCCACCTTGAGTCTGAAGCCTGCAACTCTGGCAATACTTCTGTTTCATCCCTTTCTTTAAGCTTCCAGTCTGCCACCAAATCCTGTCTGTTCTTTTTCACAACATCTCCAGGATAGGCCTCTTCCTCTTCATCCAAATTTCTACCATATTGGGTCAAGCACTAGCCATATTCCAAGTTGACCACTGCATCAGCTTCCTTGCTGACCTCCCTGCCCTCAGCCTCCCCCCACCACTTCCAAGCAATACTTCTCTCAGATGTCCAGATCGTTTTTCTGCACTGCCCTGTAAGCACCTTGAGGACAGGGATTGTGTCTAACAACTCTATTGTAGTGTACTTTCCCAAGCACCCAGTACAGTCCTCTGCACAGAATAAGTGCTCTAATACCAATCATTGATTCGGCACTTATCTCCCCACTCCTCAAGAACCACCTATGGTTTTTCATTCCCCTTTTATAATAACAGAAATGTCTGACAGTTCATTCATTCATTCAACCGCATTTATTGAGTGCTTATTGTGTGCAGAGCACTGTACTAAGCGTTTGGAAAGTACAATTCAGCAACAGATAGAGACAATCTCTACCCAACAATGGACTCACAGTCTAGAAGGCTTTAAGTTGGCTTTAAGTCCCTCAATCAGCTGTCTTCGGCCATTCCTCCACTCTCTTCTCCCATTACCCCTCAGTTTGCACTCTTTTTTCCTCTTAAGCTAACTTATTCACTGTGCCTCATTCTTCTTTCACCTGCCAATGACCTCTTGCTCACACCCGTCCCACTGCCTGGAACACCCCTCTTCTTTTTATCTGACCATTCAACTTCTCTTCATCTTCAAAGCCCTTCTGAAATCACATTGCCTCCAGGAGGCCTTCCTTGATTAGTTTCTTATCTCCTTAATTTATATCCCCTGTCTGTCACATCAGCACTTTGTTTCCTAAGCAATTGAGAACTCTCAACCTCCTGTAGCACTTATGAACATATGCCTTACAACCTTCCCTCTGGACTCTAAGCTTATTGTGGGCAGGAGGTGTCTCTGCTAGCTCTGTTTTATTGTACTCTCCCAAGTGCTTAGTACAGTGCTCTGCACACAGTAAACGCTCAATAAATACCATTGATTAATTCTATCTGTAATTTATTTGGGTTTCTGATTCCCCTGCTATATTTTAAAATCCTCGTGGACAGGGAGCATATCTATTAACTTAGTTGTATTCTCCCAGAGTCTTAGAACTGTGCTCTATATACACACTGGGAACACCTATATGTATATAGATATTCATATTCAATCGAGTTATTACTGATAGTGAAGTAGGCCATGATTCCAAAGAAGTTGGACAGTTAGAAAATATGAATACCTGGCATTAGTTTTTCTAGGGGCGGTGTTAGTTTATAGACTGCTAGTATCAAGCCTGTAGCAGGCTGGTGTAAAGCTGCTTCCTCCCTTACCTCTGTAGGGCAGATCCGAGCACAGCTAGAGGACACTTTAGCCAAAAGCCTCCCAGGGGCTCACCCATCCTCTGCCAAAGCAACGGCCCCAAATTTAAGTTTCTCTCAAGATTTTTAGTCTCCTGCACTCCAGCAGGAATGTTTCCCAGGTAATGTATCCCAAGATTAGTAATTTGAAGTTATGAAAGGCACCAAAGGATCTGAGATTCTACTCTCAGGTCTTGTTGTATTTGCTGGTTGTTTCTGAGCGGGGACTCTCTTCCTGGGTAGTGTGACTCCTCAAGGGACATGAATTCCCAGAATCCAAACAGGAAGAGGAAAAAAAGTATTTTACTTGCCTAAGGAAAAGTAGTCCTAAATTATTATTATTAATAATAATAGCAATAATGATATAATGATGGTATTTGTTAAGCACTTACTACGTGCCAGGCACTGTACAAAGTGCTGGGGTAGATGCAAGCAAATTGGGTTGGACATAGTCCCTGTCCCACGTGAGACTCACAGTCTCAATCCCCATTTTACAGATAAACTGGGGCACGGAGAAGTGAAGTGACGTACCCAAAGTCACGCAGCAGACACGTGGTGGAGCTGGGATTAGAACCCATGGTCTTCTGACTCCCAGGCTCGTGCTCTATCCACTACGCCATGCTGCTACTCTTAATGTAAAATGCTAAACAGAATTGTACAAGCTTACAGAACAAAGTCACGGTCAAAAGAGCATAAAATAAATCTATTTACAAAAGGCACATCTCTCAAAATCTCTGTACCATTCCCTGACTATAAATTGGGTCAGATTTTTTTTGAAATCATTCATTTGTCTATCTGTGACCCCAGGCTTGTCAGCAAGGCTTTTTCTTTAGCTCCTGTAGCACTCCTGGTTCCCTGCCCTTTTATCTTCAAAATCTAAAAGCCCCAATTGCTTGTCCCCAGGTGCTCTTTATATGTCCACAGTCCCTGCCATCCTGGGCCCCTTAACCAGTTTCTAAGCTGGTATTGAATCATCTGCAGTGATTCCTCAGGATCCACCCACAGGGTAGTGCAGATGGGACTGGTCTTCCCATTCCGACAAATTATCATCTGGGAAACTCTTTTCATCTGTTAGCTTTGAGGCAGAAAGTGTATGCTGTTCAGATCTTCCATTTCAACACATGAATAGATAGAATATTATCCCTCTGTTGACTGGCCCAAACACCCAAAGCCTTACCCTTTTTCTAATTATTTTATGGTATGTGTTAAGCACTTATTATGTGCCAGGCACTGTTCTAAGCACTGGGTTGTTATAAGATAATCAGTTTATACACAGTACTGCTCCACTTAGGGGTCATAGTCTTAATCCTCATTTTACAGATGAAATACCTGAGCCATAGAGAAATTAAGTGATTTGTCCAAGATTGTACAGCAGAGAAGCAACAAAATTGGGATTAGAACCCAGTCCTTCTTCCATCTATTCTACAACAGTCAGCTCACATCAATCAATGGTATTTATTGAGCACTAACTCTGTGTAGGGGACTGTTCAGAGTCCTTGGAAGAGTACAATACAAGATAATTACCAAACACATTCCTTTCCCATAATGAGCTTATCATTTCAATCTGACAATGGTATGCTTAGTGAGTGCACAGCCCTGTAAGAAGTGCTTGGGAGAGTATAATGTAACAGAGATGGTAGGCACATTCCCTGTCCACAATAATAATTGTGGTATTTGTTAAGCATTTACTATGTGCCAGACACATAGTAGATACAAGGTAATAGGGTTGGACACAGCTTATGTTCCACTTAGGGTTCACAGTCTTAATCCTCATTTTCCAGATGAGGTAACTGAGCTACAGAGAAGTGAAATGATTGTCCAAAGTTGCACAGCAGACAAGTGGAAGAGCTGGGGTTAGAACCCAGGTCCTTCTGATTCCCGGGTCCATGTTCTATCCACTCAGCTGTGCTGCTTCTCCAAGGAGTTTACAGTCTAAAGGGGGAGACAGGCATTAAAATAAATTATAGATATATACATAAGTGCTGTGGGGAAGAAGGTTGGGAGAAAAGTGTTTCAAGGGTACAGATCCGAGTGCATAGGTGAAGCAGAAGGGAGAGCGAGTAAAGGAAATGAGGGTGTAGTCAGAGGAGGCCTGTTGGAGGAGATGGATTTTCATAGGGCTTTGAAGGGGGGGAGAGGGCTGATCTATCATATAAGAAGAGGGAGGGAGTTCCAGGCCAGAGAGAAGACATGGGCAAAGTGTTGGCAGTACAGTGAGTAGGTTGGCATTAGAGGAGCAAAGTGTGTGAATTGGTTTGTAGTGAGGGAAGGTTGGAAGGAGCACAATGATTAAGCGCTTTGAAGCCAGTGGTAAGAAGTTTTTGTTCTCTCAGAGGTTCATGGACAACCGCTGGGGGTTCTTGAAGAGTGGCAAAACATGGATTGAACATGTTTTTAGAAAAATGATTTGGGCAGCAGAGTGAAGTAAGGACTGGCGGGGAGGGGATGGCAGGCAGGGAGGTTAGTGAGGAGTCTGTTGCAGTTGTCAAGGCAGGGGATATAATAAGCATGGTGTCAGAGTAATACCAGTGTAGGAGAGGAGAGGGCAGATTTTAGCAATGTTGTGAAGGTAAAACAGACAAGATTTGGTGACAGATTGAATATGTGGGTTGGATGAGAGAGATGAGTCAAAGATAATGCCATGGTTACGGACTTGTTTTATTATTTCTTTTAAATGGTATTTGTGAAATGCTTACTATTTGTGAGGCGCTGGGGTATGTACAAGAGAATCAAGTTGTACACAGTCACTGTCCCACATGGGGCTCACAATTTAAATAAAAAAAAAATTGTGGTATTTGTTAAGGGGATACAAGGTGATCAGTTTGTCCCACGTGGGGCTCACAGTTTTAATCCCCATTTGATAGATGAGGTAACTGAGGCACAGAGAAGTTAAGTGACTTGCCCAAGGTCACACAGCTGACTAGCGGTGGAGCCGGGATTAGAACCCGTGATCTCCAACTCCCAAGCCTGCGCTTTTTCCACTGAGCCACGCTGCTTTAGCTCAGGGAGAGGAGGATTTAATCCCCATTTTACAGATGAGGTTACAGGCACAGAAAGGTTAAGTGACTTATCCATGATCATACAGCAGGCAAATGTCAGAGTTAGGATTAGAACCCAGGTCTTCTGACTCCCAGGCCTATGCTCTTTCCCACTAGACCACACTGCTTCTGAGAGAGGGAAGGTAGTGGTGTTGTCTACAGTGATGGGGAAGACATGGGAGGACCTAGTTTGGGTGGGAAGATGAGGAGTTCTGTTTTGGATAAGTTAAGTTTTAGGTGTCAGAAGGGAGTTGGTAAGAAGAGTGTCCTGAAGGCAGGAGGAAATGTGAGACCACAGAGAAGGAGAGAAGTTGGGGCCGGAGAGGTAGATTTTGGAATAATCCTTATAGATATGGTAGTTGAAAACATGGGAATGAATGAGTTCTCCAAGGGAGTGGGAATAGATAGAAAATTTTTTTCCTTGTTTTTTAAATGGTATTTGCTATGCTGTACTAAGCACTGGACTCAATACAGGATAATCAGATTGGATACAGTTCTTGTCCCACATGGTGCTCACAGTTTACAGATGGGGTAACTGAGGCACAGAGAAGTGAAGTGACTTGTCCAAGGTCACACAGCAGACAAGTGGCAGAGGTGGGAGTAGGATCTGGATCCTCTGACTCCCAGGCCCTTGCTCTTTCCACTAGACAACATTGTTTCCCTTGAGGAACTCCCTCAATTAGAGAATGGAAGTCAGAGGAGACAGCTATGAAAAAAACTGAGAGAGTGTAGCCTGATAGATAAGAAAACCAGGAGAGTACAGGGTCAGTGAAGCCAATGTCAGATAATATTTCCAGGAGAAGGGGGTGGTCCCCAGGGTCGAAGGCAGCTGAAAGGTCGAGGAAGATTAGGATGGAGTAGGGACTGTTGGATTTGGCAAGAAGTAGGTCATTTAGCGACCTTAGGTCAGTCTCTGTGGAGTGAAGGGGGTGGAAGCCAGATTGGAGGAGGTGGAGGTGGTGGGTGTAGACAACTCACTTAAGGAGTTATTAACCCGGTTCCTTATAGTATAGTACTCTCTACCCAATATTTGTTCAGTAAATGCTTTTGCTGATTGATAGATATGCTTCTCCTTTGGGTACTGTATGTCATTTCAAATATACCATCTTTGATGAGTGCCATCTGAGTTCAATGTTTTACTGTGTGGTACTTAATAGTACTTCACTTTGGGGATTTTTGTTGAACTCTTTGCTTGGAATGAGAAATACATTTACAAATTGTACTCAATGTAGATGGGCTGCAAAGCAATTAGTGGAAAAATTGGAAGAAATGAGGGGTGATAGATATTCTGAGGGATCTGAATCAGAATCAAGGGAATTTCATGTGATCTCTTGCATGACTTTATCTAAATTTGTCATGAGTTCACCTGAAAGAAAGCAGAAGTATTTTACATTTTAGGCATTGCTAATTACCTCAGTGTACATAAAAGTAAATTGAACCTGATGAATGTTTAGACAAGGAAAAAGAAAGGATTGCCAAGGGATAGGAATTAAGTACTGGGTAAGCTGGAGACATAGTTTCTGCTACTACTGACAAAACAGTGAATTATGATCTCAATTCTTAAATCACCTAGCTTTTGAAAAAGCAGTTCGTCTTGTAGCTCGAATGCCAACTTCATGGGGATGGGGATGAAGGAGAGATTGGCACCAATGGGATGAAACTATTAGCATAGCAACTTCTGTCAAAACTTCCACTCTAACCTCCTCTTAGAATGGAAAGGGACTGAGGGTGGATTTGAGATACTGGCTCCACCTCTTGCCTCTTACTGGCAGAAACAAGGAGAGGAAGCTGTCCCCTCCAATTTTCTCATCCTCTGGGGCTGGGGGGTGAGCAAGAAATTTACCTCACACCTGCCCCTGAAGCTCAGAAGAGGATGAACCTCCCCACCACCATGCCACCTGGCCATTCTTTGAGGATCCAGTGGGTGTCACGGCCTATAGGGCTGGAGCTACAGGTCATTTCTGGATCAGACTCCACCAGTGCTATTCAGGGAGATGCAGCCATAGGCCTCACCAGGCCAGGAAATGTCTGGGGGTGCAGGCCTCTTGGTGTTAGACCACTACAACAGATTTGGAGCTCTGACCCCCTCCACATCCCCAGAGAATCCTCCAGGCTTCCTAGAGTGCGATAGGGCAGGGGGAGGGCCCTCGAGAGCCCTTAAGGGTGGAAAACACCTTAGTGACAAGAGTGAGTATCCTGACCTCCCTTTCCCTATTCCTTTCTTTTTCTTTCCTTATCTTCCCTTCCATTTTCTCCTCTTCTCCCTCTACCCTCTTCTCTCTCCTCTCACTTTCCCTTCTTTTCTATAGCTCTCCCTGGTTCCCTTCCTCTTCTTTAACTCTTTCCACCTCCAATTCTCTTCTTACTATCACTCTTTTCCACCAGTCACCTCAAAACCCTATTCCCTCAGTGCTCTGTACTCAATGGTGCTCTGCTCCCTTAATTCCGCTTGCTCCCCAATGCCCTGCCCAGGTTTGCCCCCGTGCTCAAAATCAAAATTTGGCCTGAATTCCTTGGTTTGGTCCTGGTAGGGTACAAAATTGCTGGGGGAGGAGAAATGCAGTTAGCGAATGAGCAGTTAGCTTCCAGCAGCCCTTGAGGACCTTCTTAATACCGACACACCATGTCGGAACGATTTTTGAGGTAACAGAGCAGAAGAGGTTCTTCATTCACTGGGGTGCTACTCCCCCAGTAATAGTCCAGTAATGTGGATTCATTTAATGAGCTTGGTTTGCTTGCTAAATTGAGATTTATAATCAGAGATCAAATTGTTGCAAATAGGTGAGTATGATAGTTGAGTCAGGCCAGAGCTATCCTTAATACCCAAGCACCACTAGAATAGGTAATATGAGTGTTGAACTGTAGTCAGTTCTGTCATGCCAGCTGTTAGATCCACCATTCGTTCATTCAATTGTATTTATTGAGAGCTTACTGTGTGCAGAGCACTGTACTAAGGACTTGGAAAGTATAGTTTAGCAATAAAAAGAGACAATCCCTGCCCACAATGGGCTTACAGTCTAGAAGTGGGGAGACAGACATCAAAACAAGTAAGCACTCAGCAATAGCATCAATGTAAATAAATAGAATTATAGATATATATGCATCAAAACAAGTAAACATGCATTAATATAAAAAAATTAATTATAGATATGTACATATATGAGCAAGTGCTGTGGGGCGGCGAGGGGGAGTAGAGCAAAGGGAGCAAGTTGGGGTGATGGGGAAGGGAGGAGTCGCTGAGGCACTCTTTCCAATGGGAAAGGTGCCATGCTAGCCAGGTGGAAATTGCTTCGGATCTCCCCTGAAGCAAATTCTCCAGAGAAGTAGCTCCTTCTCTTCCTTCCTAGCCCAGCCCTCCTGTTCCCAATCCATCAATCATATTCATTGAGCGCTTACTGTGGGCAGAGCACTGGTACAAAGAGCTTGGGAGAGTATAATACAACAAGAGTTGATAGATACGTTCCCTGCTCACAGCGAGCTTCTGGCCTACAAAAGACAGACCTTAATATAAATAAATCACAGATATGTACCCAAGTGCTGAGGGGTTGAGGGAAGGGCGAATAAAGGGAGCAAATCCAAGGGTGACACAGAAGGAAGTGGAAGATGAGGAAATGAGGGCTTAGAGAAGGCCTCTTGGAGAAGATATGTCTTCGATAAGACTTTGAAGTGGGGAAGAGTAATTGTCTGTTGGATATGAAGAGGGAGGGTGCTCCAGGCCAGAGGCAGGACTTGGGTAACAGATCGGCAGTGAGATAGACAAGACTGAGGTACAGTGAGTAGGTTGGCATTAAGGCAGCAAAGTGTGCAGGCTGGGTTGTAGGAGGAGGGCAATGAGGTAAGATAAGATGGGCAAGGTGAGTGAGTGCTTTTAAAGCCGATGGTAAGGAGTTTCTGTTTGAGGTGGAGGTGGATAGGCAACCACTGGAGTTTCTTGAGGAGTGTAGAAATATGGACTGAATGTTTTTGTAGAAAAATGATCCAGGCAGCAGACTGGACTGGAGTTGGGAGAGACAGAAGGCGAGGTTGTCAGCAAGGAGGCTGATACTGTAATCGAGTCGAGATAATAATGATAATGATAATTGGGGTGTTTTTTCAGTGCATACTTCGTGCCAGACACTGCTCTAAGTGCTCGGGCAGATTCAAGATAATCAGGTTGGACCCAGTCCCGTCCCACATAGGGCTCACTGTCTTAATCCCCATTTTACAGATGAGAGAACTGAGACACAGATAATAATAATAATGATAATAATAATGGCATTTGTTAAGTGCTTACTATGTGCCAAGTACTCTTCTAAACGCTGGGGCAGATGCAGGTAATCAGGTTGTCCCACATAGGGCTCCCAGTCTTAGTCTCCATTTTACAGATGAGGTAACTGAGGCACAGAGAAGTTAAGTGGCTTGCCTAAGGTCACACAGCAGACAAGTGGCAGAGCTGGAATTAGAACCCTCGTCCTCTTACTCCCAAGCCCATGGTCTTTCCACTAAACCAGAAATGAAGTGACTTTTCCAAGGTTACCCAGCAGACAAATGGCATAGCTGGGAATAGAACTCAGGTCCTTCTGACTCCCAGACCCATGCTCTATCCACTAGGTCATGCTGCTTCTCTAAAATTGTCTTTGGGAATTGCTCATATATATTTTCTTTTTAGGAAACCTCAGACATGGGATCGTAAGCTACAGATGCCAAAGGGAAAAACCGTAATAACAATAATACACTCTGCCTCCCTGTGGGGGACTTGAACCCCAGTATCCTGTGTGTTGGGCAGAAACACTCACGTCTCACCGCTCTAACGTGCTTGGCTTAACATGATAGCAATTTGGATGGAGAGGAAAGGGCAGATCTGTGCAACGTTGTAAAGGTTGAACTGACAGGATTTGGTGACTGACTGTGGGTTGAATGAGAGAGTTGTCAAGGACAACGCCAAGGTTACGGGCCTGTGAGAAAGGAAGGATGGTTCCTGCAGGTTTTCTGGCCTTAACCCTTCCCATTTCCCAGGTTCTCCCTCATCTCTATTCTAAACATAAGGACAGGAGGAGGATAGAGCAAGTGGTGGTGGAGGCAGAGATGAGGGGAGGGTTCTCCTTTTTGGTATTTTACTCCTTCCACTTCTGCCTGCTCTCCAGCTGAGATTATATTATCTATGGCTTGCGTGTCAGGATTTTTCTTAGGTCCTTTTGTAAATGTAGTAATGCAGTCTCATATTTTAGGGTAGATCAATTCAAATTGGTGTATAAGATTTTATTCGATAAGTAAATACATTTTAATTCTAATATAAAGATGGTGACTTCTTTGTTTGTATTTTGCATGAGCTAGTTGGATAGAGCAGGGACCTGGGATCAGAAGATCGTGAGTGCTAATCCCGGTGCCGTCACTTGTCTGCTGTATGACCTTGGGCAAGTCACTTAAGTTCTCTGGGCCTCAGTTCCCTCATCTGTAAAATGGGGATTGATACTGTGAGCCACATATGGGACAGGGTCTGTGCCCAACCTGGTTATCTTGTATCTACCCCAGTGCTTAGATCAGTGTTTGAAACATGGTAAACACTTAACAAATACCTTCATTATTATTATTATTATTTTGGAACTCATGCCCATTTTGGGACAGTATTTAGGATTTTCAAACTTCTAGAGAGCCTTTAAAATCCTAGTAAAATCAGAAGGTCAGTTCACATGCCATTTTTCTTCAATAATTATCCAGTTTAAACCTGTCTGTGTCTATACCATGCATTTAATTTGTATTATACATAGAATGCAAGAGATGAAGAAATGATCAGTTCCAATCTTGCAGCTCTGGACAAGAAAGTGCTCTTGCAGGAGGGCTGTACAAGCCAACCCGACATCGTACAACAGAAAATAAGGAAATCACAAGCCGTAAGTTACCAGCTGGTATTCAGATTTTTAACCTGAATTAAACATAATTATGAAGAATTATGTTCTAGTCATCAGCAGGTTGGGATCAGAAAAACTGTAAATACAGTATAACTTAATTCAGGATAAAGGTGTGTGTGAGGAGAGATGCTTCTGAGAGCATTCTGCCGAAACGTCGGCTGAGCCTCGGTCCCACGAACCTGCGTGGAGATTGATTATAGTGATGGTGGTTTTCACTGTGGCACTCATTCTGTGTCTCCTCCTCACCAGCCATGTTCCTTGCACTGGACTGCAACAAATGAGTAGGGGGCAGAGGTGCAGCATATTATAAAGTGGAAGCAAGGATTTTACATGCAGACTCCATTTATGGAGAAGGTAGTGCCAGAATAAATGATGGTGTAATTTCAAATTACGTTTTTCACAGAACTGCGAAGCTCTGAGTCCCCTCATATTGGTTTGGCACTCCTTCTGGCTCTCTTTGGCAACTTGAGTGACAAAAAGAAATTTTTTTATTACACAAATCTCTCTTCCTTCTCTCTCCCTCACCCTGAGACTCCATTACCTCAGTACATTCCCCTACAGTTTGCTATATATATTTATATATATATATATATGTATATATGCTCAGTGGATCCAGAGCTTCTTTCTTTTGACCAAATCCTGCTATCTTTTGGAATAAGAGGAGAGAGGGCAAAAATGTGAACTAGGAGGTAACTTCAAGTACAAGTTGTAGTAAATTCCAGTCGGTTACAGTCCAAATTAATTTTCCTATTTTGACTTTTCACATTTTCTTGAATTTCTATATGCTGTGTAGGTACAAACCATTGTAGGTAAGAATTTCCCTTCAGAAGTTTGAAACATTTTCCACATTGCCTCATACACCAAATAAAATTTTTAATGATTTATTCATGTAAGTGGCCTTATGCAGCATGGCATTAAATCCATAGCATTTTTTAAAAATTGACTGGCTACTGAAGCAAATAATAAGTTTCCCAGTATCTCTGTGGTAATGATACGAGTGAAGAAAGGCAGAATGAGCACTTAACTACTGATTGCACAAACTATGCCTTCTCCCTGTTCCTTTTTTCCTCACCTGTTAAATAGTAATGAAAACTCTAATTCTACTATAATTTAGAGATGTTTGTATGAATTTATCTGGGTAAGCATTTTGAATTTCTCTTATTAAGAAGTGAGAAATATTTTTCAAAGCCCCCATATCACTCCACATCAAGTAATCAGAAGTAGTTGAAATTGGAAATGATGAGAGAAATCACCAGCAAGTCTTTTTGTTTCTGGTCTCTGAGAGTCCAGTAGATATGGAGAATGAGGGTGTCAGTGAATGCAAATTCAGGAAATATTTTTCTAGCTTGCCACACTAGTCTGAGAAAGTATGTAGATGTAGATTGGGCAGGTGTAGAACAGTGTATCTGAAGAAATGAGAAATCTGGTAAAGCTGCCACGGATGGATATTTTCAATAGATTGCCAGTTTTGGGAGGGAGACTTTCCTAGGTCATCTTTTTTTTAAGGAGAAGACTTTGGGTGATTTTTGCTAGGCTTTCATTGGACCTGCTCTGTCCTCTAGCTGCTGCTGCTCTTACTGCTGAACTCGTCTGTGTGTGTGTGTGTGTGTGTGTGTGTGTGTGTTGTGTGTTATGAGAGGGAGTTGAGTTGGGATCTGAATGAGGAGGCAAAGGATTACTTGAGGGAGAAGTATGTGATGTTCAGGTGAAACATGGAAACAGCAGGGCTTCTGTTTCTAAACCTTCAAACCTTGCTGATGTAAATTTCATAGTTCTCTCTTTCCATATCTTCCATTAGTAAATTGATCAATTTGTAATCTCCTAACTGACCCTTGCTCTTGAATGTCCTATCTCTGACCTATACTATTTCTCCTTTCTGTAATGCCACCTATGATATTACCAGGGCTTCTCAGCCCTAAATCCCATCCAAAAGAACCCCTGGAGTTAATTTAGGACCCCAGTCAGTCTCCATGGGTCCTAAAACTCTCCAATTCTTCCATCCTTCTAATGCAGGCTTGAGAAAACCCTGCTCAGTGCACCCCAAATCCTTACACCCCTATAGCTGCTACCACCCTTCCTCTGAAGCCCAGGCATCGCCCTGATGGGGATTAGACTACCGCACCCTTCGTAAGGCTGGCTACAGGAAGCGTACAGAAAAACCGTCCCTTCCTCTCCAGTGGTACCCTGGGTCCACATGTCCCTTGGGACCCAGCGCTTCTCCTCCACCCCCTACTGCAAGAAGACAGCAAGATTTGAGATTTTGGGGTTTAGTGGTTTCTTAATTAGGTAACGGTGAAAGTCATTCTGATTCAATCCACCCTTCCCTCAATCTAATACATTTCCCCATCAGGACCATCTCTATTTTCCTGTAGGCATCCTGAGTCTCAAGTTTCTCTTGTCATTTACCTTCTTCTCTTGGGGTGTCCCAGGTTCTAATATCACACTCTCGATGGGTGACAGGGTGTCTTTTCAATGCCCCAGGAGCAGAAGCCTCACTTCTCTGAAATCCTGAACACTGGACCCTGACCCTCCAGGGATTCAGTCCAATCCCTCCCTGTGCCCCTTGTCCATCCAAAGTCCAAGCACAAGCTTTCCCTGTATCCTGCTCTCTCAAGCACATAGTCCACCAACCCTCCCTCCAAAATGACCCAAGGATCTTCTTTCTCATCTTTCCTCCCCAGTATTTCTCTATGACTGGCTTGGCTAAGTGTTTACACTTCCAACTGGGAGAAACACCATAGAGTGACTCCCCTGGATTCCTTTTTTCACCACTTTCCTGTCATGTCATCTCATCAGTCACTTCAGCACACATGCATTTCTCTATTATTTATTATTATTATTACTGATTAATTCTTTATATGTGTCATTTTTAATGTATTTTCTCACTTCTAATTATGGTATGTTGTGTGAGGGGGGGGGGTGCATGTGTGAGACTTTATTTCCTTTGTTCTCCAAGTACCAAATATAGTACTTTTTTACATGCAGTAAATAAATACAATATATTCTGATACTAAATTGGGTGAAAGGAGAGATAGTGAATACTTTGAGTGGTGAGGTGTTCTTTTTTCCTTCCATCTTTGCTGTTTAAGTGCCTTTTGTGTGGAGTATTCTGCTATGTGCTTGAAAACCTACAGTCAAAGTAGAAAACAATCCAAAATTCAGTCTTCTTAATTCACAATTTCTTCTTAATTTGGAGAAATTATGAATTGATGGATTAAAAAACCTAGGTATCAAAATTCATTTTTATTATTAAGAAAAATAAAAAATGAGATTCTCATTATAGTCATTTTTGATTGCTTCAGAAAATATATGTGCAGAACACTGGGCGAATTACAATGATTATGTGAGGAA